>NC_057863.1:170134542-170734542 GCF_019393635.1 Dromiciops gliroides
CAGGGTTGTTTGTGAGTATCAAATGAGAGTTAAAGATAAAGTTATTTGCCATCCCCTGCCCTATATAAATAACTATTATCATTAAAACTTATTTTTAAAAGTCCTAAAGAGACAATTAAAGGAACTGGTAGAGTTGTCTTCACCATGAAATCAAAGGCAATAAAAACAGTGATTTCATTGGATAATGTAAAGAATTTATTGTTATTTGAGGTTTTTATGCCTTGGCGAGCACTGGCCTGGGGCTCCGCAAACCGCACGGTGCTCCACCCACTGGTTGTAGCCCTTGCCAGGGCTCTGGCACCTCATGTCATCACCACTCGCTGAAGCCTACATGGGCCTGGCAAAATTATAATGATTGGAAGCCTAGTGAGGGCAGTCATGTGACTGTCAGAGCAGCCATCCCATTGGCTGGGGCTGTGTGGGGTGTTTCTAGGTTTGGGGGAGGAGAATTGGGCATTTGAGGTGGAAGCTGGAAAGCGACAGGTGTTCTGCTGCGTATTTTCAGCTGATTCCTGGGCGGTGTTATTTTTTCAGGTATTATAATTTCCCTTTCCCCATTTTATTTCCTTTCCCTTGATCCTACTGATCCTATTTGTGTTTTGGATTTTTTTTAAAGTTCATTCTTGTTAAAATAAACCTTGTTCTGTTTTGAGGGAGGCTGCCGGTCTCCTTCCTTGCCCCAATATTGTGGCGAGCCACCGTAGCTAGCACTCCCCAATTAAAAATTGGTCCCCACAATACTTAGTAATTAATATTGCAATGCTCATTTAGAACACACACACATGAATTGTAGCATAAGTTATAACATCTGCTACTAGAAGACAAAGACAGAAAAATTTTATGAAGAACATGATAAGACCCTCCATGTTAAACCAAAACACACTTATATGTTCAGTGATTTTTGGAAATTAAAAAGGCTAAAACCTTGTAGGTAATTCAGTAATATTATACATGTATCACAAATCCTTGCTTTGGGAAGATAATCTGGGATTGCTAGAGGTGATAAAAAAATAGTATTACAACAAAGGAAATTTATCTGTATTTTAACCTATAGAAAAATGATGTTACCAATATGGGCATCGTTAACAAATTATAAGATTACTTGACAATGCTGATGTTTTTTTTTTTAATATCAGGAAGGACATAAAACATATTTGCCAATAGTGTTTTACCACTCACAGGAGGGCATCCTTATTATGGTCCAAATTGAACAGTTTCCCTGTAGATAATAAGGTCCTCCAGATGTTCTTGTTACTGGATGGCATCGTGCTGACTATATCAAGTCCCAGAACAGTGAATCGCCTCCTAAATGGTATCTATAATCACTTAAAAGTAGTCTAACCTAACTGTCCAATGGGGGGAAAAAGAGTGAGTGAAGAATGTTGATTGCCCAGATTTTGATATGCATTTGGATGCTCAACCCATATATTTTGGAAAAGCACCATGCATGGACAATGAGCCAGGCCCAGAATGGAACAGGAGAAGAACAGGCTTGATTGCTTTTGGAAAATTATGCAGTGCTTTAACAACTCCAGTCTTTCCCCTGAAGTCAAGACCCATCTTTTAAATCTCAATATTATTCCAGTCATACTTCGTGATTTAGAGTCATGGCATTCTAAAGTCTCCAATGAACTGAAATTATGAGGAGGGCAGAAGAAGCACTGTCTCCAGAGTCATAGGATCTAGATTCAAATTCTAACTCTATCAGTCAATGAACATTTATTAAGTACCCAGCACGTTAGGTATTTTGCTAAGTACAGAGGATGCAAATAAAAAAGATGGGCTCCACTTACCTGTGAGATTTCAAGCAACTTACTTAACCTTGCTGTGCCTCAATTTCCTCATCTGTATAATAAGAGGGTTCCACTAAATCAGAAATTTGTTACTTTTTTGCATCATTAACACTTTTTGCAGTCTGGTGGAGATTTAATTCTTTCTCATTATGATATTTTTAATTGCATCAAATAAAATATATAGGAAACAAATTATACTGATATTCTGTTACCAAATTACTACCAAAAAAAAAAAGTAAAGTAAGCTTATATGTATCATATGTTAAATTCCTTAACTAAATGAACTCAGCTTCATTTCAAGTGTAGATTTACAATCCTATGACATCATTGTAGAGCTGTATCAATAAAAATGTAAATATGCTGGTTGTTATGGGCCTGGGCACCTCATTTGAATGGCCCTGGGTACCCCAGAAGTTTTGTGGGGTAAATCAAAAGAACCTTCTCCTTGAGAAACTAAACCAAAGGACAGACATACCCAAAGAGATAAGCAGCACAGGATGGAGACTCAGCTCACTCCAGGACCACCACCCTTCATTCCAGTCTCTCCCACCCTTGGAGAGATAAGATTAGGTGTGGCTGCTGCCTTTGTGGCATGAGGAGGAGAGAGATGACTTGAGAGATCTGCAGCCACCCCTCACCCAACTCCCCCAGTCACCACCAGTGGGGGATGATCCTCCCCCAATAAGGGAACTTTCCACAGTCAGACTATCACCTCATCAGACAACCATCGGTCCTCTATAAAAGTATCTGCCTGTCTTCTTCTCAAGGAGATAGGTATCTCAGAGCCACACCTCTGTGCCATGCCTTCTCCCCATGAGAAGTCCAAGGATTTCTCTCTTGGTTTCCTTTCCCTAGCACCTAAATAAACTATTATTTTATTCTAATTGGATTTATGTGCAAGAGGGTATAATTCTTTAAAGAGGAATTCCTAAGAACCCCTATCCCAAACCCCTATCTCAAACCCACATCTATTTCCCCATAACACTGGTCATATAGTAAGAATGAGGGGAAAACTTGGCCTACTCATGCTCCATTGGTATTCATGAAATGTCATGAGATCTAAAATAAGGTTACAGCATATTGAGTGGGCCCCACCATGGTGACTTTACAGGAAGACAAAAACAAGAGTTGCACAGGATGAGAAAGCATGAATGATTATTTGCACCAATACAGAGAGTATGCATGTCTTTGAGATTATAAATTGATTGAAGTGACAAAGTCAAGTTTCTAATGGATGAAGAGGTAGAAGGGACTAAAGCTAAAACATGGAAGAGAGTCAACAATGAATAGTGTGTGTTGTTTTCCCCACTTGAATGTGCGTTCCTTGAGAGCAGGGACTGTCGTACTTTTCATTTGTACCCCCAGCACTTGGCAAAGTGCTATGCACAACATAATTGCTTAATAAATCATCAATAAACCTTTCTTAAGCAACTGCTGTGTGTGCCAGGCACTGTACTAAGCACCTGGAATGCAAATAAGAAAAGAAAGAAGACAGTTCTTGCTGTCAGGGAGCTTACAATCTACTCCAGGAAGAAAATACACAAATCGAAACTGAAAGGTAGGAGTTGAGTTGGGAGTCACCTCCAGTCACTGGTAGGGTGAGAGGGAGGAGTGATATTCTTGGAATCTAAAGCAAGCAGAACAACTGGTGGAAAATGAATAGTTTAGCTGGAAAGTTCTTAGCTCTCTATAAAGGAAGGATTTCAGAGATGCTTATTATTCTGCCCCCCCAGTCCTCCAATAAGAGGTGAAAAGTAGTTGGCACTGAGGAAGTGTTAAGTATCAAAGCTGGATCAAACTCTATGATAAGATTTCAGGTGATGAATTTGTCCTGGGGGAAAAATATTTTGTTTTTGTTTTTGTTTTTACAGAGTGGAAAGCAAGTAGAACAGCTTATGGAATGGTTCATTTCAGTCATTCAATCAATCATTCCTCATTAATTCACATTATCAAGAATTGGAATAGTACACCATTATATTATCCCAATAACTATAATTTCTCCTTAACCACTTTTAATGAAAACATGTTTAAAATGTATTGCAAACTTTGCCAGGGTGATAAAATCTAGAGCTGGAAAGGATTTAGAGACTATCTCCAGGGTTTGTTAACCTGGGGGCTCTAAATTGGTTTTGTATGTTTTATTTGATTTTTAATATTTTTATAATGTATTTTGAATTATAATTGGCTTCTTTTGTAAACCAAAGTATTTAATTTTATGATTTAAAAAACCTCAACCTGAAAAAGTGTGTCTAGTCTTTACCAGATTGTCAAAGGGATCTATGATACAAACAATTTTAAGAACACCTGACCACTGAGTTCAAATCTGACCTCAGACACTTACTTAATAGCTGTGTGACCCAGAGCAAGTCAGTTTAACCCCAATTGCCTCAAAAAAAAAAAAAACAACTCCTGATATAATCCAATTTCTTCATTTTTCAGGTAGGGAAACTAAGGCCCAAAAAGATGAAAAGACTTCTTCAAAGTCACACAATTTACTAGAGAGCTTGTATCTGAGCTAGATTTTAGAGACTACTTAAAAATATTTAACTTTTTCTGTGTCATCACTATGAAATGAAATGTTACCGTGAGACCTTCAGGAATCATTGATATGTGTAAGCATATTTTATTTTCTTTATACTAGATAGTCTCAGATAATTTTATTTTTTGTTTGCTTTTTTCTGTCATCCTCCCTCTGTCTTATATGTCTTGCTGATATTATTGTCCTCTGGCCATTACTTATAGGACTCTAAAACCAAGGTTATTAACTTGGCATCAATGGATAGGTTGTAGAGCATCCATGAACTTGTTTTTGGAGTTATTTTGATAAATGCATTTCTACATAATTAGCTTTCTTTGTAATTCTAGATTCTATTTTATCTTATGCATTTAAAAAATATTATTTTGAAAATGGATACATAGGCTTCACCAAATTTCCAGAGGTCCATGACACAAAGAACATTGAGAACCTCAGCTCTAGAAATAGCTCCTTTATTCCCTTCTAATTTGCTACCTCTAATTACTTTAGACTGTGAGAACAGCTAATCAGTTTTGCTGGAATTTGGTCAAAGGTAAATATATGCATGCATGCATATGTACGTGTGTGTATGCATGTGCAGGTACAGGAACATACACATGTGTACATGTACACATATACATAATAAATACATAGGTAGAATCTTAATGATTGCCCATGGGAATTGTCTTCCAAAAAAATACATGAGAGTTTGTATTTCGTGGCATCAATTTGGGGTGCTCAGAGATCCTTTTTGCTTCTTTCTTATTCTTAGCTGTTCTAGAAAGCTAAAGTTTCCAGGTAAGTGAAAAGTTACTGTACTGATTGCAATGACTGTGAAATGCATTTTTGAGATAAAATTATTTTTATTCAAGACAAAATACTTCTTCCTCCTTGACATAAGGCTAATGTGCTAATTTGAAAGATTTACCAGGCCAGAGGTAGGTTCAAACCTCATATATTGCCCATCAACATGTCCCTAAAAATGTCATTTTGTCCCTCCTTGAATTCCTCTCTGTTCTTTTCTTCATTGTTTTTCATTTATTCTCTTTCTCAGAGCAATTACCCCTTCTGTCTTCTGGGTTTAGGTAGCTCCAACCCTGCTTTTCCCCAAAGTATCACAGGAAGCTTAGGTGCTTTAAAAAGCAAAATTTGAAATCAAAGGAGAGGCTTTATCCTGCTGGCAAGGGTGAAAAGACCAAGCAGTGCCCTTTATCCCTTTCCTCAGCAAATGTCCTGGATAGACCCTTTCACTGTTTTCCCAACCTCCCTTTCTCCTGTGCTCCAGCCCAGCAGGAGGTGATTCACTAGGTTTGTCTTGAGCTTATCTGACATCTCAGTCACCACCTGCTGGGATTTTAGAGTGTTCAGAATCTTTAAACAGTTGCAGAGGATGGTCATCAGAAAATTAGATTTCTCAAATGGAAATGAGGTAGCAAGTCTCTGCTCAATAAGTCCTGTGAAAGAGATGTTCATGTTATTGTAAGACCATGTAATTATTTTTTGTTGATTATAAACACCTATGGTCTTGAAATCCCACTCATAGTGGGAGGAGGGCAAGTTGGGGCAATGACTCATTGCCTCGAAGTGAGGATTTCTGTCAGAGAACAAGAACAGTATCCTTTTCCTGTTTGCTCTACAGGAGAGGTTCTTAACATTTATGGTGTCATGGACCCTTTTTTATTTAGAATAACCTTTAAGGGAGCAGCTAGGTGGCATAGTATATAGAGCACCGGCCCTGGAGTCAGGAGTACCTGAGTTCAAATCCAGCCTCAGACACTTAACACTTACTAGCTGTGTGACCCTGGGCAAGTCACTTAACCCCAATTGCCTCACTAAAAAGAAAAAAAAGAATAACCTTTAAAAAACAATATTACCTATTCTCAAGTTGAGATAGTAAAGATTACGTGGAAATTTGCATGCTTCTCAGTAGGGATAAACCTGTAACAAATAAGTATATCTAGAAAAAGAGTTAAGGAAAAATAGAACAAAAACAACAACAACAATAATAGTTGCTTGGGTGTAAATGTATATGAAGGTAATTTGCTATATGATCCTACAAGTCACTCTGGGCTTCAATTTCCTCATTTATAAAATGAAGGTGTTGGTCAACTTGACCTCTAAATCACCTAAATTATAATCCTATGATCAGTTAAAAGAAAAGTAGAAGGGAAGTTCAAGAAGATTAGATTAACAACCCACTATTGGGATGTGGCAAATGAAATTGCAACAAAGGCACTGTTTTCTCCAGGGCAAGATATCATTTTAATAACAACAATGCATAAACTGTTAGTAAAATGGGTCATGCTGGCACCTCGGCAAATGCCAGGAAACTGAGCATGATTAATTTATTAGTTAGGTTAGCAGTAACCAATAAATTGGGTCAGTGCTCCCACCTCACCCCAGTGACCAAAGATTCTGAATGAGGGCCCATACTAAAAGGTATGTGTTCCTTTTGATTGGTCTCATAACGGTATATCGGGGCAGTTAGGTGGCGCAGTGGATAGAGCACCGGCCCTGGAGTCAGGAGTACCTGAGTTCAAATCTGGCCTCAGATACTTAACACTTACTAGCTGTGTGACCCTGGGCAAGTCACTTAACCCCAATTGCCTCACTAAAAAAGAAAAAAGAAAAAAATCGATGTTATAACAGTATATCATTTGAACCTCACCTGGCAAAAATAAGGCTATCCTGATTGGGAGGTGGGTATTTGGTTGTTGTTGTTGTTGAGTCATTTCAGTTTGGTAAAACTTTCTGTTACCCCATTTTGGGTTTTCTTGGCAAGGATACTAGAGTGCTTTGCCATTTCCTTCTCCAGTTCATTTTACAAATGAGGAACTGAGACAAACAGGATTAAGTGACTTTTCCAGGGTCACTCAACTAGTAAGTGTCTGAGGTCAAATTTGAACTCAGTTTTTCCTGACTCCAGACCTGGAATTCAAACCACTGTGCCACCTAGCTGCCCCAGGCTTCTCCCACACCTCTCAAAAAAAAAAAAAAAAGCTTTGGTCTTAATGATTCAATATATCTGTGATCTCATCAATGTGGATATTCCATCTAGTAGTTCATGTTACCATCAAATAATGGCTAAGCTGCTTTTGTCCCTCCATAAATCCTGCACAGGTGGTATAGCTAACATTATACTCTAAATCTCAGGGACATTACATATCGCATATGTGTTCCCCCAGAAAACTATTGCAGGTCCAATGCATTTAGGAGGTCAGCATATATTGGAAACAGATCACAAGTCCTCACTGGTGTGTTCTCCTTAGCTTAGATCAATCAGAAGACACTTTATTAATGTAAAAGACATTTAACTAAACAGAATAGCAAAAATAAGACAAAAAAACTTCCTTTCCCTATTCATATTATCTCCCCCAGAATTTACTACAACACTTTTGATGAATGAAATGCTTGTATGCCTAGTTAACACAAATGGGAGAATCACACACTAGGTAACATGCATAGTCAGGAATACTATATGACCAATGAAATAAAAATAATAGTAGTACTATTATAAATACCCAAATTAACTTCAAAAGACATATGAAGATGCTATCTTTTCCCAGAGAAAGTAATGATGAAGAGAAATATGTGTAAAATGATTTTACACACACACACACACACACACACACACACACACACACACACACACACACACATATTTGTGTCTAATGGTAGCCAAACATAGGTTAAAGTGACTTCTTAGTGTCACATATATTGTAAGTATCTGAAGTCAGATTTAATTTATGCTTCTGATACTGCAGAACCATTGATAACCCGTGCTGGAGAAACTGGATTATAAGATCAGATATTTATAGCTGGAAAGTCCCTTAGAGTCCATCTAGTAAAATCCTTTAATTTTTCAAATGGGGAGTGAGGCCAAGAGAGACCAAAGGACCGTGCAGAGTTACAACAGTTAATAAGTCTCTGAGAAAGGATTTGAACCCATGTCTTCCTGGGTTCTGCATTCTATCCCCTTCACTGTTCACTCAGAAGTGCTCAGAAAGCACTGAGCTGCTTTCTTTGGGGCATCTCTGATCTCTTGGATTTTCTAAGTTGCTGATGCTCTTTGAGGCCATCTGCTGGTCATCAGGCTAGTGATGACTTGTCAATGAACTGCTGTTGCTGCTATTCTCTTCTACCACCTGCTGGTCTTAGGTTGCACTGTCTTTCCTTTGCTCAACAGCTCTTCTGGCTGTTCAAGTTTCCATACTAAAAAGATTATAGCCTTAGTCTATTTGGAGCTCTTTTGTAAGGGAAAGCCCATCCTGCTTTGTCCAGCTAGCTAGCCAGAAAAGCCTTTAGGCATTTATGTCTTTTAAAAAGTTGCTATCTTTATCATTGAGTTTTTCTTAGTCCTAAATCTACCAGAGTTATGGTCCAAAACTAATATGATACCTCAGATTCACTTGCCTACATCTCTTTCAACTCACCCTGGGCACTTCACTTTGTAAAACGTCAAAGGAATCAAGGAATAAAGAACAAAGAGGTCCGACCAAAGAGGAGCTCATCTGGTTTGCAAGGGCCTGAGTGGAGAAAGTAGTTCAACTGTTCAGTTGCTAGCATTTGCATGCTATTGAAGGGGTGAAAGGGATTTTGAAATACATTTTTTAACTATCAATTTTTTACAAATTGTTTAACATTTTGTGCCTTTTTTCTTCTCCTAGTTCTGCTTTTGAATGTGGCTTTTGCTGTCATTCCTTACTAACCTTTCCACTGCACAAGTTTCCCCAGCCCCTCTGACCTCTCACTTGCAGCCTTCTTACCCTTGACATCACATCCCTTTGTCCCTGAGGTCCCCTTCTCCCATTGGTTAATTGCTCCCAGAATTTCTCCCAGAGCCTAAGGGCCTTGATCAGAAATTCTGAATTTCTCTCAAGGCTGATTCTGGAGGAAAGAGCAAAGCTGATGGCTTTGCACAGCTCTACCTCACTCAAATCCAATTCACATCGAAGTCAAGACATTAAAATCTCAAAATAACTTCATTATCTATAAACATTTGAGGCAATAGTATTATAAGCATTATTCCTATGCATTTCTGCTCTACAATACTTGGGATCTTCTCTGCTGTTATTCTCTCTATGACACCCTTAGAATCCAAATTTGCAGTTTATTGTTATCATCCCCCACTCCCCATTTTCAATTTGAATGATCTCATTGGTGAATTTCTAGTCAAACACATTTTTCTTGGTCTCATGAATTTCACTCTGACCCTAGGCAAGAGCCATTATTCCATTTTCTATTTTATTCCCTTATTAGGGGTGAACATTTTATTTGGTCTTTGATTATCAAGCTGTTGTTCTTTTGCCTGTTAAACTGTTTTGGATAAAATAAAATATATTCCACAGGTAAAAGTTAAATAATAATTTTTCTTGCTAAAAGAGAGACTGGAGATGAACTTTCTCTTCTCTAGATGTTTAATTCTAATAATATAGGACATTATATTAAGCTAATATGAAGATGTGCCTATTATATTCCTTGTTTATTTCAGCAATAATGACCAAATATATATGTTCCATAATAATAATAACACATTTGTATGCATATTATTTGTATGCACTTAAAGTATATAAAATGCTTTTTATACACTATTTCATTCTATATCTACCAATGTCTACATCTTATAATAAGAAATAATAAAAGTAAGAGAATTGGAGAGATAGCATTTCAGTCCACTGTATATGAATACTTGAAATTTTAAAGGAGAGCAATCCAGAACTCCCAGTTAAGGCCCTGTATCAAAATGGGGCTAGCTCCCTGTCATGCTGCTAGATGGAAATCAGGTTTATTCATTGTTGTCACTACTCATCAGTAATAAGGGACATATGTCTTATTAAAGACAATGTTTCATTCCTTTTCCATTGCTTCTCATCAAAAATTGTGGTTTCTTGTATGCTATCTAATATGAACTCACACAGAAGATTCAGGCTCACAAGTAAAATTAATTTTATTGAAATGCTTTATTAATGTTTGGTTAACATTATTACCATTACCCACTCAATAGAACAACCCCTTGTAACAAAGTACAGTTAAGCAAAATAAGCCAAAATTTTGACTATGGATAATGTTATTTGGGTCATTCATCACCTGTAGTCTATTACTTCTTTGTTGAAAAGTGAGTTGTTTGTGTCATTGTCCACTGGAGTCAAGATTGGTAATTATATTGATATGAAATTTGATATCTTATACTGTTATTTGCCTTTGAATTAATGTGATAATTGTGCATTCTATTTTCTTAGGTCTGCTTACTTCACTCTGCATCAGTTTATGCAATTCCTATACACCTGAAGGCTGGGAGAATTTTCAAGATACAAATTAGGCAAATGTTTATTCCTGCCTTCTTCAGTTAACTTTGAATAAATTTGAAAGTACTATCTGTTTCTATGTTCTTTAGTCTGGAAGCTCTTTCTTTTTTAATTTTTTTTGTATTTGTTTAGAATTTTATTTTTCCAAATTACATGTAAAAACAAATGTTGATGTCAAGTTTTTACAAACTTTGTGTTCCAACTTATCTTCCTCTCTCCCTCCCCCTCCCCCCTCCCCCGGGATTCAAGCAATGTAATATAAGTTATACATGAGTAGTCATGCAAAACATCTCCACATTATCCAGGATATGAAAGGAAACAGACAAAACAAAACTTCAGATAAAGGAACTATCAAAAATATTATATTTCAATCTGTTTTCAGAAACCATCCGTTCTTTCTCTGTAGATGGATTGCAATTTTCACAAGTCTCAGAGTTATCTTGGATCATTACATTGAAGGCTCTTTCTTTAGATCCTAATCATAGGTTCCTACCACCCATCCATGTTCAAGGAATAACCATGTCCATGATTGGGTTGAACCACATCTTTAGCCTGCATTTTTGTTATTAAAGGAATAAACCAAATAAAATTCCAACACTTCCCCCAAAGTAGTAAAGCTGCTCTTTTGCTGTTACCATTTTTACAACTGGGTAGAGGGAGGTTGTTCTCACCTCAAGCTATATTTATTCCACAAGAACTAGATCATATGCTATATGAAAGTATATGCTTTATATATTTTCCCAAATTTTCTTAGCCAGAAGTGATTTTCCTCTTTCTCTTGAATTCCTATATTTTGATGGTACTGTGCTTTCAATACTTAACACAACCTCCCTTATTTTATTGCCTTTACAATTATATGATAGCAACCCTACTCTATAGTCCTATCCTTGAGGGAAGAGATCCTATCTGATATATTTCTTATTCCCTAAGGTTACAAAACTAGAATTTTGCACATAGTAGGAAGTCAATAAATATTATCAGCATAAATAAAGGAAAGTCATTAGTTATATTTCCTATTAAAACATTCCAAAAAATTCAATATTCAAGAAATTATTATATTATCTGGCAATCACTAAGGTCATTTTTTCATATGCAGTTCTTTTCTAGCACATTGTGTAGCTCAGTCCAGCACTGTATTACTTGAAAGTGGATTTCTCATGGCACTTAGGCTGATTTTATATGCATGAAAGATTGTTATGCATCCATACAGGCCACCCTTAGGGATTCTTCAGGCAGCTGACTATTTGCCCTAATAAAAGAAATTTGAAGCAAATGAAGAGATTGAGATATAAAAAATAGAAAGCACCTCCATTGACCCATGCTTTGGATCAGCATCACCACAAATGAAAGACAGCTTTCTTAGAGGAATGTTTCAAGCAGCAAAAATCTAATATATTCCCTAAAATCAATGATAACTTTTATACAAGCTGGGCCAAAAGTTATAAAAGGATTTCAATATTTTATAAATTCTTTATTTTTTGTTTTTAAATTAGCATAGCATCATATGTAGGATATATAGGAAATGAATTTACATTACATGTGAAAAATCAAATATAAATGGAAAAAATAAAGAAAAACAATTTTCAAAAAGTTATTATGACATCATGACTTTTGGCCCACCCTGTACAGAGCATTTTATAGTTCATAAAATACTTATAATATATTGTCTTATTCTATTTTCCCAATAATTCCATTAAGTCAGTAATAATTTATTGTTACCTCCATAGTACAGGTGAGTAAACTAAGACTCAGAAAGATCAAGTGACTTTCCCAGGGTGTCTACATAATTTGTAAAAGAAAGCACCAGAAGCTATCTATAGCCATATGAAAAAAATGTTCTAAGTCACTATTGATTAGAGGAATGCAAATCAAAACACCTCTGAGGTACTGGCTCACACATATCAGATTGGCTAATATGACAAAAAAGGAAAATGATAAATGTTGGAGAACATATGGGAAAATTGGAAAACTAATGCATTATTGGTGGAGTTAGTAATTGATCTAACAATTCTGGAGAGTAATTTGGAACTATGTCCAAAGGGCTTGCACACTTGCATAACCTTTGATCCAGCTACACCAGTGCTAGGTCTGTATTCCAAAGAGATCATTAAAAAGGGGAAAAGACCCACATGTACAAAAATATAACAGCTCTTTTTGTGGTAGCAAAGAATTGTAAACTGAGGGAATGCCTATCAATTGAGGAATGAATAAACAAATTATGGTATATCATTATGATAGAATACTATCATAAGAAGTATGAGAAGTACTATAGGAAGTGATGAGAAGTCAGATTTCAGAAAAACCTGGAAAGATTGAATTGGACTGATGCTGGGTGAAGTGAGGAGAACCAGGAGAACATAGTATACAGTAATAGCAATATTGTGTGATGATCAGCTGTGATAAACATGGCTCTTCTCGGCAATACAATAATCTAAGATAATTCCAGAAAACTCATTACAGAAAATGCTCTCTACATCCAGAAAAAGAACTGTGGAATCTGAATGCAGATTGAACATACTATTTTCACTTTTGTTGTTTTTTTCTTCTTTCTTAAGGTTTTTCCTTTTTGTTCTGTTTCTCTTTCACAACATGACTAATGTGGAAATATGTTTGAAATGATTGCCCGTGTATATTCTATATCAGACTAGTTGCTGGGAGGGAAGAATGGGAGGGGGGAATTTGGAACACAAAATCTTATAAAAACTAATGGTGGGGCAACTAGGTGGCGCAGTGGATAGAGCACCAGCCCTGGATTCAGGAGGACCAGAGTTCAAATCTAGCCTCAGACACTTTACACTTACTAGCTGTGTGACCCTAGGCAAGTCACTTAACCCCAATTGCCTCAAAAACAAAACAAAACAAAACACTAATGTTGAAAACTATCTTTACACGTTACTGGAAAAAATAAAATACTATTAAAATTGGAAAAAAAAGACAGGGCCAAAACTCAAATTTAACTCTTCTTTCAAGTTCAGGGCTCTGTGGAAAAAAGTTCTACCATGCTGCCTTCCTAAAGCAAAGAAATAAGAGTCTCTTCACAAATTTCAAAGTATCTCAGTATACTTTTATGGTCTGATTTTTCAATCTATCATGAGTACAGAAGGCAAGAATCTAGTCTGCCATAAAAAAGAACATCACTCCTTCCTCAGGATATGAAAACCCAGAGAATAAAAAAACTAAGTACCAAATATACGCATATAATACAAGGAAATGAAATAAGAAGGGAAACATTCCATATATAGAAATATATTTATGGCACTCCAAACAGGAGACTAATTAATTATCTATCAATGGTAGAATGGCTAAACAAACTGTGATAAATGAATGTAGTAAGATACTATTATTTGGTAAAGAAAAAAAGAAACATGGGGAAGTGGCAGAGCCAAGATAACAGAGCAAAATGAAGCAATGCAACTGAACTCATGTCTACAACTTCTTCAAACAGATATGTAAAATGCATTGTACTGAATCCTAATGGAGAATTCCAGAAATGGTAAGAGTAAATCCTTTTATTCAGGCCAGAGAAACAGACAAATAGTTATGAAGATGCTGGGAATAAGGTCAGAATAGAACATACAGCACATGGAGCCCTTAGTACCTGTGGAGAAGTTGTGTACCACCAACACAAAAGGAGGTCCCAGACCCATACCAGGGCACTATAGTAAAGATAGGTGCCAATTAATAGTTTTGTCCCCCACCACTCAATCCTGGGTCACAGATCCATAGCAGAGTGATAAGGCAAGCTGATTAAGGCATAGTCATGGCATTCCCTTTCTCAGGCATGGAGGTCCTGGGTAGTGTCTTCCAAAGGGAAGAAATTCAGGCCTCAGCAACACTAGTTCAGACCCTAAATTGAGAGCAGAGTCTCACTTCTAGCATCTAATCCTGCCTGTAGAGGAATAACCAAGGCAAAAATTACAGACCAAAAGGGAGTATACAATTCTGCTGACTTGAACCAAAGAGCATTTCAGCTGGCTAATAGGAGCAGAGTCTAGCAGCAGTCCATTCTTGCACAAACCAAAATCCAGGTCAGGAATTGCAAAGTTCAGACCAGGGGTACAGCAAGCAGATTTTGTTCTGGCTCAGAAACCTTTGGGAGCACTGAAAGTTTAGAAGACCCTGCTCTGTCCCTGATATCCTGGAATAATATAATATTCAACATCCCTATAAATAAAAAAAAAACAGCAACTGGACCATCCCAGATGTTTCCTCCAGTAGCATGGCAGGGCCCAGCCTTAATATGAAGTACAAGGTCAAAAAAGTAGGCTGGAAGAATGGGCAAACAAAAAAAGAAGCTCATGATAATGAGCTATTGTGGTGCCAGAGATGCTCAAGACACAAATACAGAACAACAGAAAGACTACAAAATATTTACAGACGTGGTCTCAGCTTGGGCCTAAATTCAACTAGCATTTCTCAAAGAAATGAAGCAAAAGTTTTAAAAAAGTTTTTTTTATAAATAGAATGAGTTCTTCAGGGAAAAAAGGGGAAAAATGAAAGCTATGGAAGAAAGAATTGGAAAGGGAAGTAAAAGCTTGGCACAAGATGTACAAAACCTTTCCCAATCAACAAACTCCCTAAAAATTGGAATGGACCAAATAGAAACCAATGACTACACAAGGCAACAAGAAATAATCAAAACAAAGTAAAAGGTGGAAAAACTGGGAGATAATGTAAAGTATTTCAGAGACAATACAACTGACATGGAAAACTAATTAAGGAGAAAGAAATTTAAGAATCATTGAACTATCTAAAGGCTATGTCTAATAAAAGAGGCTAGTTATCCTCTTTCAAGATGTCTTAAGTGAAAACTATACAGATCCCTTTAAACCAAAGGACAAAGAAATAAAAATAATCTACTGGGTCATCTCCAGAGACAAAGAGTAAAATGAAAATTCCAGAAAGATCATCACAATTACATAGTTAATTTGGAGGTGCAGAGAATATGAGGTATCACTATGATTAGTATTTGTTGATTATTTTAAAAAATGATTCAATAGAGCAAAATTCAACCTAAAATTTCACCTCCAACAAGGTATTTTCTTATACATGTTTTAGGTTTAGGTTTGCATGATTTGTGTAACCAAGGAAATGTCTTTTTTTTTTTTTAGTAATTCCCCTTACTATCTGTATCAATAAGACATAAAAAACCTATGTTTATCAAAGATGTTTGATGCACTGCTGCAGGATATTCAGTGCAGAGTCCAAATGGCTTACCAATTCTCCATAAATGGACAAATCCTACAAATGTTCCTATTTGTAAATAACATCGAGCTGATCATGTTTAACTCTGTGATCTCATAAACATGGACAGGTACGCCCTCTAAGAATGTAGATTGCAATTCATCCATACCTGCCTATACTATACCTGACTACAATGTGTGACTCTTGTCCAAGTCCCCCTATAAATCTGTCACGAGGGGATTTACCCAAAGTGCCTTCCTTGGAAAAAAGAAGTTAGCCCATTATTTTTTCTAGTATACATTTTTCTAATGACATATTTTACATTGTTTTTCCTGAGATATTCATTATTTGTGTGTATTGTAACTTTCTCACATCAATATACTTCTCTATTAAATGAAGTGATTAAACCAAATGGCCACTAATACTATGATTCTATCAATCAATCAGTAAACATTTATTAAGTGTCTACTATTGTGACAGGCCACAGTACTAAATTCAGGGGATACAAAAAGAGATAAAATATAGTCCCTTCTCTTAAGAAGCTTACAATCTGATGGTGCTCACAATATGAAGGTCCTTAAAATCTAATCCTATGAGCTATTGACTTTGGGATAACCCATATTTTTTTAAATTTAATTTAATTTTCCAAAAACCATGCTGCCAGCAGCATGTACAACTAAAGAGGGAAGTAGTGAGTACAGAAAGGAACCATTTTAGTTATTTCTCAGTTTTGTTTTGAATTTGCCTCTCACTGTCTGCTTAACTCAGGATGGTAACATAATTGAACAAGGGAAAATATAGAGCCAGATTAGACAAGCTGTAGTTCCTGAAAAAATGTCAGAAAGCCACATTTTGTATTCAGCTTATTTTATATTGCAGGGCAAACTCCAGAAGAGATCAATTTCCAGGTTTCAAGCTGTTTGTGTATTTAGATAAAGGGAATATTTCTTTCTCTATGTGAACAGCAAGCCTGTTAAATTTGACCAATTGACTTTCCCCTTTTGAAAAAGGGTATATATGTATATATGTATGTGTATTTATATATATTTGCATATATATATACATGTATTTATATTTTTGGATATTGTTTTACTAGCTTTGAAAAAATAATTACTTATCCTCTTAAATACCAATGTTGTTTTACCAGAAAGTAAATAAGATATCTTAATGTATATAAAATTACCTTCTCAAAGAATAATAAGGCAGGAGTTGAGAAAGGATATTCTTGTCATATTAAATCTATATCAGTTCCAAAAAACAATGTGTTAATCAGGGTGATTCATCTAGGAGTATTTATTATAAATATGTTCAATAACTGGAGTAATAGTATCTCACTGCACCATTAGAATATTTGGTATACAAATTATATATAGTATATTTTTTAAATAGTTTATTTTCCAATGGATCCATGATTTAATAAATATAGCTACACTTTTATCCCACAAAATGCTTATCACAAGCCACACATGCCTACTCATCTCATAGGACTATGCCCTTGTAGTTTTGTATGTACATACATATGTATGCATATATGTGTGCATGAATATATCATTGATATAACCTATTTGCATTTGTGATTTGAGAAGGAATACATTATTCAGCAAATTGATTCAGTGACAGTATTTCAGCTTTAAATATAAAATTAAGAAATATGTCAAATTCTATTCATGTAATTTTAAGATTTGGCCTATAAAAAGAATAAGTTGAAAGTGATTATACATTAAAATATTCATTCTTTTCATTTCAGTCCAGTTTGTGTATAGTGATACATTTCAGAATCTTTTATATAATCTCTACATCAAGATCTCTTATAGACTTCTAGAGTTAAGAAAGGGCTTTTATGATTCATGATATTAATTCAAATGCATGTATATAGTTCCCATAAAAGATGTTCCATTGCAATTCTATTTTATAGCATCAATTTGCCTAATTATTGTGGGCCTATATCACCAAAGTAATATGATATATCAAGCAGATTCAGATACATTTGATAAAGAATTCCTTAGTCTTAGACCCTAGGCATGGTACCCACATCAAGCCTCCCCAGGCTCTCATACTACCTGGATTGAGCTGACTTCTTCACCCTTACTCCACCAGGGGTCCTACCCAGAGGAAAACCATTCAACTATAACTCATTTTCATGGTGTAAGGGAAGCTCTGGTATGTGTGGGGAGAGAGGTGGGGAGCGGGAAATATACTCACTACTCACCACAATGTCTTCTGAGCGCCCACTGGTAAGCTTCCCATTTGCACAGAGCAGTTGCAATTACATCATGAATTCTTAAATATGAATAATTTGCTAAATATTTAGACAAAAGTAGAAGTAATCATAACTTTTATTTAATAAAAACATAGTCAGGAGCAATATTACAGTCCAACTATAAACTATAAATCTGGGTCATAGTCCCACCATGCAAGCAGTATCTGTTAGGGACAGTGGGTAAATGCTTATTAAAAACCTAGCAGTGAGACACATGAGTAGGGAAAGCCATGTACTCCGAACAATTCAAAACTCTGGACTACTGACCAGTATCTTTTTTCCCTTTTAGGGAATAGTCTGTACCACATGTCCTCTGCTCCTCTTCTGAGTCTCTTCCCTCTCCTGCTAAATGAAGCAATTCTTCGGCTACTCTCAAGCTGAAGCAGAGTTGTTTTAACTTTTAGTAAAACAGCTATTACATGGAGTTACACTATTTCAGAGAAACAGCAACGCTAAGCTTGGGATTTTCAGCTTTCAAGGTCTGCTCCCTTAGCTGAGTGTTATTTTAGTGATAAGCAATTCCAAAAAAGTCTACACAGCTCCTCAGATCTGCTCTTGGGGCTCTGAGTTTTTTTCCTTCTCAAGCTACAAAGGGAACTAGAGGGTAATGCAATCAAGCCCTCAAGTCTACATACATGGTGCTCTCTTTCAGTCCCTTTCTGAGAGTTTAGATTGTGCTAAAGGGTAAAAATCTCAGATAGCTCTTCATACAATAGTTGACTGTCCTCAGTCATCCTTCAAGTTCTAGATGGCACTTAAAGAGCAAACAGCAAATCAGCTCTTCATAAAACAGGTTTCATCCCAAAGGAGCAATTCTAATCTTATGATTCTCCTATGCTCTTCTTTCCAACAGCAAGAGCTAGTCTCTGCCATCAACTTCTCTCTTTAGGCAGCTTCTCTATCTTCTCATTTTTCTCCTCTCTACCTTTTCATCTTCTCATCTCCTAAAGCTCTTCATTTATTTGTCTCTAACTTCTAGCACCTCAAATCATGGAGTCTTTGTAATTAGTGACCCATCTCTCACTCAGATTAATAATCAACTCAAAATCCGCATTCCTGTGAGGTACAATAAATCAAACCATTTACAGTTTTTTGTTATTTTCCAAACAGTTCTTTGATTTAGAGCTTCTCTGCCATATTCTTCAAAACTCTAAAAATAACCACATGTAAATGATCTGATGGACATACCATATGCTGCATTCATGTGCATCTTCAGTCAGTGCTTATTTGTTTGAATTGCTTTCAAAAAAGTTCTCTTAGTACATTTATCTGAAGGACCACCACCCCACCCCACCCCCTTTCAGGTTATTAAAACCTGCTGAAGCTGTTTTTCTTATGTGAATGTCCTTTTTGATTCCCCTTTAGGCAAATAAAACATCCATGTGTGAATGGAACATTGCTTTACAGTTTCATCTAACAATTCTCACCCCAGTTCTAACTCATAATTTTCAAGATCTTGCTATTAGTAACTATCACTATGACTTAAGGCAGAAAGTGCTATCGAGGATATTGATGTAAGTTTCATCAGTGCTGAAACCTTTTAGTGTCCTTTGTTTCTTAGACCTTGGCCATATTGCCACTCTGGTTTGGCTGGTCACACAAAACTTCCATAGACACAAAAATAAAAAAGATAACCACACAGGAAAGCTAACCAGGAACATTAGATCCCCATAGCTATATTCTTCTGTTTCACTTGGGTCTCTCCTTCCTTCAATGACTATGAGCTCAACACTACAATATAATTGTTTGACTTCCAAGCAACAACAGAGGTGCCCTGAAACTTTTACCTGCCAAATACAGGTATTTCAAGCATGAGAGAAAGTCTATTGTTTTCTTTTTCCCCATCTTAATAAATAGTATTTTTCCCCATTAGATGTAAATATAGTCTTCGCCATTCTTTTTTTTTTTCTTTTTCTTTTTTTTTTTTTTGGTGAGGCAATTGGGGTTAAGTGACTTCAGGGTCACACAGCTAGTAAGTGTCAAGTGTCTGAGGCCGGATTTGAACTCGGGTACTCCTGATTCCAGGGCCAGTGCTCTATCCACTGTGCCACCTAGCTGCCCCTCACCATTCATTTTTGTATGATTTTGGGTTCCAAATTTTTTTCACTCTCTCCCTAAGATGTCAACATTCTGATATAGGTTATAGAGTGCAATCATGTTAAACATATTTCCACATTAGTCGTGTTGTAAGAGAAGAATCAGAATAAAAGGGAAAAACATAAGAAAGAAGAAACAAAAACAACAACAAAAATGAAAATAGTATATTTCAATCCTCATTCAGACTTATAGTTCTTTTTCTGCATGTGGAGAGTTTATGATCACATAATGTTCTTGATACTGTGTACAATGTTCTCTTGATTCTGCTCATTTAACTTAGCATCAATTCAGGTAAGTCAAGTTTTTTTCTGAAAACTGCTTGGTCATCATTTCTTACAGCATAATAGTATTCCATTACATTCATGTACAACAACTTGTTTATCCATTCCCAAATTGATGGGCATCCCCTTATTTCTAATTCTTTCCTACCACAAAAAAAGAGCTGTTATAAATATTTTTGTACGTGTGAGTCCTTCTCCCTTTTTTATGATCTCTTTAAGATACAGACCTAGTAGTGGTATAGCTGGATTAAAGGTTATGCACAGTGTTAAAGCCCTATGTACATAGTTCCAAATTACTCTGCAGAATGGTTGGGTCAGTTCACAACTCCACCAACAATGTATTAGCATTCCAACTTTCCCACATCTTCCAATATTTATCATTTTCCATTTTTGTAATATTAGTCAATCTGAAAGGTGTGAGGTGGTACCCCAGAGTTGTTTTGATATGTATTTCTCTAATCAATAGTGAATTAGAGCATTTTCATATAACTATGGATAGTTTTCATTTCTTTATCTGAAAACTGCCTGTTCATATCCTTTGACCATTTGTCAATTGGAGAACAACATATAATCTTATAAATTTGACTCAGTTCTCTATATATTTGAAAAATGAGGCCTTTATTGGAAACACTGGCTACAAAAATTGTTTCCCAGCTTTCTTTTTTCTTTCTGATCTTGGTTGTATTGGTTTTGTTTGTGCAAAAACTTCTTAATTTAATGTAATCAATTCTTCCCTTCTCCATAGATATGAAAGATAAACTATTAATTGCTCTCCTAACTTGCTTATTGCATCACCCTTTATGTTTAATTCATTTACCCATTTTGACCTTATCTTGGTATACAATGTGAGGTGTTGGTCTATGCCTAATTTCTGCCATAGTATTTTCCAGGTTTCCCAGCAATTTTTGTCAAATAGTGAATTCTTATCCCAGAAGCTGGAGCCTTTGGGTTTATCAAATAGTAGATTTTTTTTTTTTTAGTGAGGCAATTGGGGTTAAGTGACTTGCCCAGGGTCACACAGCTAGTAAGTGTTAAGTGTCTGAGGCCGGATTTGAACCCAGGTACTCCTGACTCCAGGGCCGGTGCTCTATCCACTGCGCCACCTAGCTGCCCCCAAATAGTAGATTTCTATAGTCATTTACTACTTACTGTGTCTTGTGTACCTAGCCAATTCTATTGATCTACCACTCTATTTGTTAGCCAGTAAAAAATAGTTTTGATGATTGCTACTTTGGAATATAGTTTTAGATCTGGTATGGCTAGGCCCCCTTCCTTTGCATTTTTTTTTATTAATTCCCTTGATAGTCTTGATCTTTTTTTCTTCCAGATGAATTCTGTTATTATTTTTTCTAGCTCTATAAAATAAGTTGTTGTTATTTGGATTGGTATGACACTGAATAAATAAGTTAATTTAGGTAGAATTGTCATTTTTATCATATTAGTTTGGCCTACCTATGAGCAATTGATATTTTTCCAATTGTCTATTACTGACTTCATTTGTGTTAAAAGGATTTTGTAATCATGTTCATATAATTCCTGGGGTTTGTCTTGGCAGGTAAACTCCTAAATGTTTTATGTTGTCTATAATTATTTCAAATGTAATTTCTTTTTCTATTTCTTGTTCCTGGGCATGGTTAGAAATGTATAGAGGGGCAGCTAGGTGGCGCAGTGGATAAAGCACCGGCCCTGAATTCAGGAGTTCCTGAGTTCAAATCCGGCCTCAGACACTTGACACTTACTAGCTGTGTGACCCTGGGCAAGTCATTTAACCCCCATTGCCCCGCAAAAAAAATAAATAAATAAATAATAGAAATGTATAGAAATGCAAATTATTTATATGGGTTTATTTTATATCTAGCAACTTTGCTAAAGTTTTAATAATTTCAAGTAGATTTTTAGTTGATTCTTTAGGATTTTCTAAGTATACCATCATATCATCAGCATACAGTGATAGTTTTGTTTCTTCATTGCCTAGTCTAATTCCTTCAATTTCTTTTTTCTTCTCTTATTGCTAAAGCTAACATTTCTAGTACAATATTGAATAATAGTGTTGATAATGGGCATCTTATTTCACCCCTGATCTTACAGGGAATGCTTCTAGCTTATGCTAATTATATATAATACTTACTTCTGGTTTTAGATAGCTTCGATTTAGGATTGTAATGAAACTCCTCTTATTTCTCTGATCTACAATGTTTTCAATAGAAATGGGCCCTGGAGTCAGGAGAACCTGAGTTCAAATCTGGCCTCAGACACTTAACACTTACTAGCTGTGTGACCTTGGGCAAGTCACTTAACCCCAATTGCCTCACTAAAAAAAAAAAATAGAAATGGGTGATGTATTTTATCAAAAGCTTTCTCTGAATCTATTAAAAGTATTATATTATTTCCGTTAGTTTTGTTATTGATGTGGTAAATCATGCTGATAGTTTTCCTAATACTGAACCAACCATGCCTTCCTAGTTGGGTATAAATCCCAGCTAGTCACTGCTGATAAATTGCTATAATCTCTGCTAATATTTTATTTAAAAGTTTTACATCAATATACATTATGGAAATTGGTTTGTAATGTTCTTTCTCTGTTTTGTCTCTGCCTGAGATTTTTCCAAGTAGTTTATATAGTATTGGAATTCATTGTTCTTAAAAGTTTGGTAGAATCCACTGGTAAATACATTTGGCCCTGGAGATTTTTTTTACAGGGTTCATTGATGGCTTGTTCAATTTCTTTTTCTAAAACAGGATTATTTAAATATTTTATTTCCTCTTTTGTTAATCTAGGCAATTTATGTTTTTAAAAATATTCATCCATTTCACTTACATTGTCAATTTTTTTTGGTATGCAGATGGGAAAAATAGCTCTCATTATAGCTTTCATTTCCTCTTCATTGGTGGTAAATTCACTCCTTTCATTTTTGATACTAGTAGTTTGATTTTCTTATTCTTTTTTTAATCAAATTAACCAAAAGATGATCTATTTTATGGTTTTTATCCATAAAACCATCTCTCAGTTTTATTTGTTCAATAGTTTTCTTTCGTTCAATTTTATTAATCTCTCCTTTTATCCTCAGAATTTCTAATTTGATTTTTAACTTTTAACTTGTTCTTTTTCTAACATTTGTAATTGCATGCAAAATTTGTTGATCTGTTTTTCTCTATTTTATTCAGATAAGCACTTAGAAATATAAAATTTCCCTTAAGAACTGCTTTGGCTGCATTCCATCAATTTTGGTATGGCATTATTCTCACCTCTTTAATGAAATTATTGATTGTTTCTATGATGTGTTATTTAACCCACTCATTCTTCAAGATGAGATTAGTTTCCAAATTAATTTTAACCTATATTTCCATGACCTTTTATTACACATAATTTTTATTGCATCATGATCTGAAAAGGATTCAATTACTATTTCTACCTTTCTGGATTTGATTATAAGGTTTTTATGCTCTAATACATAGTCAATTTTTGTGTATATGCCATATACAGCTGAGAAAAAGGTAAATTCCCTTCTATCTCCATTCAGTTTTCTTCAGAGGTCTATCATATCTAACTTTTCTAAAATTCTATTCACCTCCTTAACTACTTTCTTATTTATTTTGTAGTTAGATTTATCTAATTCTGAGAGGGGAAGGTTGAAGTCCCCAACTAGTATTTTTTTGCTGTCTATTTCTTCCTGTAATTCATTTAACTTCACCTGTAAGAAGCATTTAGATGTTTGGTGCATATATGTTTAGTATTGATATTACTTCATTGTCTATAGTACCTTTTATCAAGATGTAGCTTCCTTCCTTATTTCTTTTAATTAGATCTATTTTGCTTTTGCTTTTTCTGAGATCAGAATTGCTACCCCTGTGTTTTTTTTTTCCACTTCAGCTGATGCGTAATATATTCTGCTCCAGTCTTTTACCTTTACTCCATGTGTATCACTGCTTCAAATGTATTTCTTGTAAACAACATTTTGTAGGGTTCTAGTTTTTAATCTGCTCTGCTATTTGCTTCCATTTTCTTGGATAGCTCATCCCATTCACATTCACAGTTATGATTATTAATTGTGTATTTCCCTCCATCTTATCTTTTTTCCTCTCCTTTTATTCTTTCCCTTCTCACTACTGTTGTGGTTTTGACCACACCCCCCTCATTCTGTCCTCCTTTCTATTAGCTCCTTCTCCCTTTTCTTTCCCCTTTCCTTTTCCACTTTTGCCCTTACTTCTGACCTTCCTTTTATTAGCTCCCCACTTCCTCCCTTTTACTTCCCCTTTCCCCTCCTACTTCCTTAAAGGTAAGATAAATTTCTATACCCAATTGAGTGCGTATGCTATTCACTCATTGAGCCAAATCTTATGAGACTAACGTTCAAACAATGCTAACATCCTCCCTTCTTTCCCTTTACTATAATAGGTCTTTTGTGCCTCTTCATGTGATATAATTTATCCTATTCTGCCTTCCCTTTCCTGTTCTTACAAGATAATTCTTTTTAACCCCTCATTTTAATATTATCACATCAAAATCAACTTATACCTACACCTTTTGTCTGTGTATACTCCTTAAAGAGATACAGTTCCCAAGAGTTACAAGTATCATCTTATCATATAGGGATATTAACAAGTTCACCTTATTGAACAATATGGTTTTTTCTTTCCTGTTTACCATTTTATGCTTCTATTGAGTTTTCTATTTGAAGATCAAATTTTTTGATTGGCTCTGGTCTTTTCATCAAGAAAGTTTGGGAGTCCCCCATTTCATTGAATGTCCATATTTTCCCCTGAAAGATTATTATCATTTTTGCTGGGTAATTGATTCTTGGCTGTCATCTAAGATCCTTTCCTTTCCAGAATATTATATTACAAGCCCTCCAATCCTTTAATGTATAAGCTGCTAAGTCCTGTGTAATTCTGATGGTGGCTACTTGATATTTGAATTTTTTCTTTCTGGATGCTTATTTTCTACTTGACCAGAGAATTCTGAAATTTGGCTACAATATTCCATGAAGTTTTCACTTAGGGATGTCTTTCAAGAGGTGATCGATGAATTCTTTTAATTACTAGTTTATCATCTGGTTCTAGGATATAAGAGTTCTCCTTGATAATTTCCTGAAAGATGCTGTGCAGGCTCTTTTGTGATCATGGATTTCAGGTAGTCCAATAGTTCTTAAATTATCTCTCCTGGGTCTATTTTCTAAATCAGTTGTTTTTCCAATGAAGTATTTTACATTTTCTTCTATTTTTCATTCTTTTGATTTTGTTTGATTGATTCTTGATGTCTCATATAGTCATTAGCATCCACTTACCCAATTCTAATTTTTGGAGAATTATTTTATTCAGTTATCTTTTTTGCCTCCTTTTTTTCATTTGGTCAATTCTACTTTTAAAGGAGTTTTTTGTTTTGTTTTGTTTTGTTTTTAATGAGGCAATTGGGGTTAAGTATCTTGCTCAGGGTCACACAGCTAGTAAGTGTTAAGTGTCTGAGGACGGATTTGAACTCAGGTACTCCTGACTCCAGGACCGGTGCTCTATCCACTGTACCACCTAGCTGCCCCAGGAGTTGTGTTTTTAGTGGACTTTTTTTCCATTTGGCCAATTGCATTTTTTAAGGAATTGTTTTCATTTTCCAAGCTTCTGATTCTCTCTTGTATACCTCTCATTTATTTTCCCAATTTTTCTTCTACCTCTCTCATTTGATTTGTAAATCTTTTTTTTTTAGCTCTTCCAAGAAAGCTTTTTGGTCTTGATACCAGTTCATATTCCCCTTTGAGGCTTCACATTTTGCCATTTTGACATTGTCCTCTTCTGAGTTTATGTTTTGATCTTTCCTGTTACCATAGTAACTTTCTATAGTCAGGATTTATTTTCTGGGTTTTTTTTCTCATTTTTAACCTATTTTTGACTGTTAAAGTTGAATTGTGTTCCTAGGGTACAGGGTATACAGTATCAAGCTTTTTTCACTGTCACCTAGGGGCCTATTCACTGGCTTTCTGTGCTGTGGCCTCTGGGGCTCACACGTGCCCACTTTGCTGACTTGGCCTGGCCTTGTCGCTGCTATTGTCTGGTTCCCAGGTTGGCAATTGTCTTCTCTGCTTGGACTGGAGGCCTGACGGTTCATATGCTGTGCCACTAGCCTGCTGAGGAAGGACCAGGGGCCTCAGATGCTGATCTGTGCTGTGGCTATGTACCTTTGGATAGATAGCCTGGACATTCCCTGCAATGAACTGTGGTCCCCTTTCATCCAAGTGAGAAAGACTTTCCCTGAAGTCCCTTCAAGTTATCTTGAGCCAGAAAATTGATTCCCTCTTTCTTTTTGTGGGTTCTGCCACTCCAGAAAGTGTGACTTGACTTAAGGTTGTTTTGGGGAGAACCTAGGGAGAGCTCAGGCAACTTCCTGAATTTTTTCTGCCATCTTAGCCCCATTCCCCTCCCCCAGTCAAGTCTACTGTTTTCCAGAGGATTTCCCACATTTACAATTCAATTGCTGTAACTTTTTTTATTATGGTAACAATCTTGAGGCTTTTGTATGTCCAGAGGCAGGTACTTTCAGCCATAGCCATGTAAGTTGTATCCTAGACTAAGAGAAGACTGCAGGGAATAAGAGCGGTAGTATTAATAGCGGAAATGTTGGGAATGATGGCAGACAGATAAAGAGAAGTGGCAGACTCTAGTGATTTTTAATATTTGGGGTAAGTTGAAAGTCCATGGAGAAAAAATAAAAGGAAAAAATCACTCAAATTGATCTGAGACATAATTATTATACTTGTTCTCTTTAATGATGCACATTACAACCCATCCATGTTTTCCCATTCTATGTGACCCTATTTTATATCCTCACATAAGTTCATGTTAAGGGCGAAAATTCTAGCTAGTCTGTCTAAAATATCTAATGAGTAGTCACCAATAAATTATAAGCTTTAGCAAGAGTTAGACTTTTAAGCATTTATTAAGGAGAATAAGAATTTGGTAAAGAGAGAGAGAAAGGCCTAGATTCCTATCTATTAAAGGGAGAGCACATTTCTAGCTCCGCTCTCCACCAGAGTCCAAAGAGCCCGAGACTGAGCACCAGTCTCTTCCTTCCTCCTCCCACTAGCCCACGTCACTTCCTGACACCAAAGAAAAGACTCCTGGTCTTGCCCTCAAAGACCTTCCTTCATGGGCAGAACTCTTCTACAGTAAGTCTCCAGCAGGTGGCGTCATTCCAATCGTTACAGTCCCCGCTGTTGTTCCTCAAGAAACAAAATGTTTCCTTGACAGAACAGTAAAAACAATATGATAACTATTGCTAACTAATAATATGTGAACAACAATATAGAAAAGGAAGAGAGGAAAGTTTTGTCCAGAGGGGCGATTTTTTTTTTTGTCCTCATGAACCGACGCTTTGACATTAGTCTTGCAAAGGGAGGGCCTCTGCAGAGAATACATGTTACAGATGGTGTATATAACAGAAAGAGAAAAAAACAACAAAAACAACAAATCAAAACTGTTCATTTAAAGTCTCTGAAAGTCTTTTCTCAGATGTCCTCTAAGGTGCAGTTGTGGAATGGAAGTCTTTTCAGGGGTTGATGTGTGGATGCTGGTAATCAGCCAGGAAAATTTCCTACAAAATTGAGCTTAACACAACTTTAAAATAGCTTTGTCAATAATCAAATCAAACAATGAAAGTTCTCAAAAACATGTCTAAGGGAATTTGGAATCTTAGTTGTTACACATGAAACATATAATAAAACAAAAATTGAAACATTCTTTAAAATTATAATATTACTATAGTCTCCCCTTATGGAGGGTAATTGAAAAGACAATTGCTGCAATATTAATAAAAATAATTTTTATCTTTGTTTTATCACTTTTTGCACCTTCTGCCTAATTATCCTCATGCCATTATGAGAAATTAAAAAATCTAATATAATTGGTAACAGGTGTCAAGGCCAAATTCAACACTGTATTTATCATGACACCTGAGATAATTATGGGGGTTACCATAAAAGAACAGAGAAATGATGGGATATGAGCATTCCCACACTTGAGCAATATGTACTGCCCATACAGTATGCCAGGCTTAAAATAGGTGGATGGAATATATGTCCATGCCACCGAACATATTGGAGGAAACTGAGTCAGACTTAATCAGATGCATGGGATTGAGATGTCCATGGCATCAGGCATATAGGAGGGAGCATAGAAGCCAGGTGTAGAAGTGAGATGGGTGGGATCAATACTTCCAGCCATCTGTACAGTATTGTGGGGAAAAAGAGAATAAAATTTTAAACCAAGAGAATCCAACCTCAACATTTGTCAAAAGCCGTTCCCTCGGCCATACCTTGACTTCATGCATGTCTCCCCTCATGTGACAGTTCAGTGTCTGCTCTTGCATGTATTCCTCTTGTGATTGGATGGCATCTTGGCCAACTGGCATCTGATAACTCAGAATAAAGGCAATTAATGTCTTAAATGATAAGTTCCCATAATCCAAGTCTCATATGGATTTAAAAATTGAGGATAATAAATGATTGCAAAAAAAATGTGAATACATCTTGACTCAGAACACAATATATAATTATGCAACAATTTCAAATAATACCCCTTTTTTTACTTAGTATACAATTTCTTTTTTGAAAAATCATAACATTTAAATAAAAGTTAAATCACAACACAATCTCAAAGACTTCTTTTTTGAAAAAAAGAAAACTTTTACAAACATTCCCCTCTTTTTTTTTTTGGAATATGCTTATCAAAAATAATACTTCTAGAATCAATTTACACTTGCCATGGCAACCAATTTGCCAGGGAAATGCTTTAAAGAGTTTGATCAAATAATCAGTTGAGAAAAAATAACAAAAACAAACAACTCAGAATATGGGAGCACAATACTCCTAGAATTAACATTGTATAATAAAATCAAAACCATCTTGCAATTTTTCAAAATTAGATAGATAAACGAATAGAAGAAAATACACGTGGAATAATAAAAGACAATGAAATTCAAACTAGGGAAATCTAAATGATTATGAACTTAATATTAATAAGAGTATTATAAAATATAAACTTGATCACATGACTATAAAAGCTTTTACAAATATTCTCCTTGTTTTAAAAACTAAGTATAAGACACAATCTCAAAAGCATGAAAATCTCTATGAAAATAAACCCATACCATTAATTTCAAAATGTATATGTAATAGCATAGAAATCCTATGTAACCTCTGAACTGATACTATTACTCTGAGTGAATTCAGAACACTTTTGATTCTGATATCTAAAATCCCCAATACTCATATCAATACCTTGCTGCTTACTTCTACATTTCTGTAAAATATATACCCTTCCATGGCAAAAGAAGCGGAGTCTTAAACTATGTTGATGATTGTCATTCTTATTCAGCTTGAGTTTTTCTTCTTTAACCCCTTTATATTGTCTGTCAGTCTTTTCACCATACAAATGCTTTATAAGATTACTAATTAAAGACAAAAACAGGTTAGCAAAATTATGAACAAAACGAGCATATCTGGAATTTAAAGGGTTTTCTAAGGTTGTCTCAGAAGCACAGCCAGACTGGGGAAGGGCTGAGCCTGAAGCTGAAAATGTAGTTAGAGAAAGTTGCGCATGAGCATTAGATCTCTGGACTTCCCAGGCAGGGGAAGCAATGGGCTTGGCCATGGGAGGAGTAGAGGGTGGGGTCTGGAGAGGAGGGGAGGGACCAGCACAATTTGAATCAGACTTGATTTTGAACTCAGGCCTGGATTCCTCTTCCCCCACTTTGCCTCCAGGTGCTAGGGGATTAAAAGCTTCTAGAGGGTGGGTCATTGCCTCCAGGCATGCAAAATTAAAGCAACAATTAGTGTTAGAACTGGGAAAAACTGTAGGAATCTCTTCAGGTTTCTCTGAAAAAGCATGGTTGGGAGAGGGGGAGATATTTCCTTGTGTGAGTAAGTTGCTGGATCTTTTAACAAAAATAAAAATAAAAATAGAAAATCCTCAAAAACAAAGCATTAACATGATCTTATCTCCCATTTGTCTGGTTAAACAGACTAAAATCAAAAATAGGGTAATTAGGGAGTTTAAAAGGTCCATTTGAAAAAATTTAAAGGGAAAAACACAGCCAGTGCACCAGTACTTAGCAGTTTAAAGGGTAGGGGAAATTTCTTACCCAACCAGAAGATCAGAAGTAAGGTTCAGCTTTCCTCTTCGTGGTCAGCCATCTGTTAAGGGCTAAAATTCTAGCTAGTCTGTCTAAAATATCTAATGAGTGGTCGCCAATAAATTATAAGCTTTAGCAAGAGTTAGACTTTTAAGCATTTATTAAGGAGAATAAGAATTTGGTAAAGAGAGAGAGAAAGGCCTAGATTCCTATCTATTAAAGGGAGAGCACATTTCTAGCTCTGCTCTCCACCAGAGTCCAAAGGAAAGAGCCTGAGACTGAGCGCCAGTCTCTTCCTTCCTCCTCCCACTAGCCCACGTCACTTCCTGACACCAAAGAAAAGACTCCTGGTCTTGCCCTCAAAGACCTTCGCTTCATGGGCAGAACTCTTCTACAGTAAGTCTCCAGCAGGTGGCGTCATTCCAATCGTTACATTCACAACAGAGAATTCACAAAACTTGTTAAGAATCTTCCTCACTCTTTTCTGACACTGAGTGAGGATATCAGTGGAGTACATAATGAACATGAGAGAGGTGCTTGGAAGAATGATTACCTGATTCTGAGAAGGACACATTTTAGGGTTTCACTTGCCTTGTAACTCTAGCTTCCATGCACCAAGCTCAAAATGGGAGAGCCAGTCATATGTCTAGGGAGTCAGAATCATAATTCCCTCCTCAAACTTTCTACTCCAATTTGAGAACAGCTCTACCTAGCTAAATGGTTTTGAGTTATTAGCTCAAGCTAACAACTGTCTGATGACTAGTGATCAACCTAATTGAGTATGGTTCTAGATAACAAATTTTGCAGCATAGGGACCAACCTAAGTATAGGATGGTTATTCAGGTTGGGATACCTATCAGTTATCCTTTTCTCTTACTACATGACCAGACCATCATTTTTCTCCCTATCATTTCCCTGTTGACATAATTAATTCTGACTTTTAAAAATTGTTTGCTATATATGGTAGCCTGTTCCAATGCCCTCTATGTGATAATCATTTTAAATTCTTTGGATTCTGTACTATTCCAAGGCTCATAGTTATACAATAACACAGGTAAAGTAACAGGGCTAAAATTTGCCTTTGTGGGAAAAGTTGGTAGTCATAAAAGGAGTTTTGAAATTCCAGGAGGCCTAACTGAAGCAGCAAGGCACTTTGGGGGAGAAACATAAGGTAGCTTGTACCAGACACTACCACCTTGACCACCATGTCTTTTCAGATGCTGATAAATAAGTATAGGATCCTTAACCCAAGAGACATCCCAAACAACAATTCACAGTGCCCTTAGCCAACAGCATAGTGCCTATAGACATGTTCCTGGGAAACAACCCTTATAGAGATATAGCCTGGCAATTGCTCTTGTAGGTACTAAAGCCAAATCTATTGAAGACCATCATTTTTTTCTCTTGGACCATCTAACAGTGACAAGTTCTTTGGTGGCAAGAGTATTCTTTTGGGTTTTTAGTAGTTGTGTCTATAAGCACCAGTAATTATTCTATCAAAACTTAAGTTGCTTGATACAGGTGCAGGGACATTTTTTATATTAGTACTCTAATCACCTAGAGTCTTGGACATAGTATATACTCAAATATTTATTGAATTGAACTGTTTTGGAATTGAATCAAGAGCTAGCAGAAAAGTGCCAAGGGTGGAGGGTGCATCTAAATCTGGATTGTGAGAGACATGAGAGAAGAGAAAGAAGAGTTAGAAGTATATGGAAGTTGGATTTTTACTTAAGACTTTCTCAGAGACAACAGCTGGCACAACCTCACTTTGTATTAGGGCTTTGGCAGGACTCTACTAATTATAGATCAAAAATGACTGAGTAAGCTAGAGTCATATTGTGAAAATGGGTAGGAAAGCCTACTAAAAATAAAACTCAAGAGCCCCCTGTGAGTAACCCCCAGTGTGGCAAACAGATGTGGCAAGCAGGCAGTTTGCCCTGCCAGTTAAACACATTATTTAGCTATAACAAGAAGGAAAGATACTGAAGATCTAACTTCTAGCAAGTATGGAGGGCAAAGAGAGTTCTGCAGTGACCTTCAGTAAATACATTATCATAAGCATGTGTACAGGGTGCACTAAGTGTGTTTAGGTACACCCTTATAGCTAAAAAAAAAAGCTGGTGGTGTATTTTTTATTTGCATTTTGAAGTAATGTATATTTATTTTTTAATTAAGTTTAATTAACTTTTAGTTTCTTTTGATTAATAAAATGAATGTCCTTTATGACTACATATTCACTAAATGTTCACCTTAAGAAAATAAAAGTCTCTGGATGCATACTTTAATGAAATGTGCTGCCCACATCCATGTGCCTCATGTTTGTGTTTCTGCCAATAACAATTATTAATTATGTAGGTACAAAATGTGAATTGGTCTCTCAGATTATAGGGAAGGTGAAACAGCTGGAGAAATTCCCTACTATTCTCCAGATTATCAAAGAGAGTAAAGAATGGTAAAATTAATAATATCCGTAATAGCTAGCATTTAAGGTTCTCAAAGCACTTTACAAATATTACCTCATTTTATTTTCACAACAACCCAAGATATGAAGTGCTATTATTTCTACCATTTTACAGATGAAAAAGCTGAGGTAGATAACTAGGAAGTGTCTGAGATGAATTTGAAATTGGGTCTTCCCTTCTCCAGGTCCAGAGATCTTTCCAGTGGGCCACCTAACATCAAAGAAAAAGGAAAAAGGACTGGACCTGTGAAACTCCCTCTACCAGTACAATTCAGTAGCACCTTCTAGCAACTAGTAATCTTAAAGAGTTGTCAAATTCTCATCAGACATGTCAAACCATCCAGCAGCAAAGTTCCCAGTAAAGAAATGTTTAACAAAATAAATAAAAATACAATTTGTCTTTTTGGCCTGGCCTAGAGGGATCTATTTCTATTTGAGTTTGACACCCACCAGGCTAGATCATTGAAAAATTAAATGACTATCCCAGCGTCACACATGCAGTATGTCTCAGAGACAATCTATGTCTTTCTGATTCTGAGGCATACATTATACCATATTCCCTAAAAATAGGGTAGAGAAAAATAGCTGAAGTAACAGGCAGGAATCTTAATCTGGGAAAGGTGATGAAAAATGGAAGGATGTGACAAAAAGGAGAGAAAGGTAAAAGACTGGTGAACAGTTTACAAAACTGAACAAGTATGACATTTTGCCCATACAGAGTAGAGTTGTACTCTTGAAAAAGGTTGTGGTTTCTTGTTTTCCAGGGGATGATGACAGCATATTATAGATGCCATCAGAAGAGTGGTCGTTCAGTTCTGATTAGAGAAACGTAAGAGAAATAGCAGTGGTTGGTAATTCCCTTCCAAGTATTACCAAGCCAACCATCTATTCAACTGATCTGAATAATGGAGAGGGCACACATCCAGTACATAAAGAGAAAGACTCTTGAGACTTGTCATTCTTGACAGCTACTAACCACTTCTGGCAATCCAGGAAGAGATAAGTAATAAAAATTAGAAAAGAACTAGAAAATACTGCTAATGATTATCAAAGGATGCGCAGGAAACCACAAATATCTTCATCACTGTTTCTAATTAAGAGCAGAATGTTTGGGGTGGTGTGGTTTTTCTTGGTAGGGTTGTGGAAAGACAGATATTTTACCTACAGTAATTTGTAACCAGTAGTTTTCTGTGTCTGACTTTTGTTCCCTCTAATGTTGTTTTCATTTACATTATTATAGATATTATGTGCAGTATTATTCTTTTTGTTCTTTTAAAACTTAGTATTAGTATATATATATATTACATTTCATATTTCTCTGAATTCTTCATATTTATCATTCCTTAGTACATAATAATATTCCATTATATTTCTAAACCACAATTTATTCATCCATTCTTTAATCACCACTGGGACTGTGCTGTCATAATGGGTGAGAGTTCATTATATTTGGCCAGCTCCAGATTCCCAAATCATGCTATTTGGCATGCTGCTACTTCTTGACTGCTGCTATTGCTGTTGCTACAATTCCTGCTCTGGGAACATGTTATCCTGATTGGTGAAAAACAACTACATCTAGCCTGTCCCAGATCCTGGCAAGTTATCACCCAGCCATCTTCCTGCCATGCCACTGCATCCTTTTCCCCCCTTCTTTTCATTTTGTTTGCTCTAAGAACTTGTCAATTTGCTATGCTATGGCTCAGTTGACGATTTTCTGACTCTGACACCAAAAACAGCATTCCTCACCCTACACTACCATTTCCTTTTTTATTTCCTTTTGTTAGAATATAAGCTCCTTGAGGGCAGAAACATAATTAACACACATCCTGACAAAATTGTGAGCAATCAAAAATGCTTTGTTATTCATTAATTTCATTCACACACCATGGATGCCACATTTTAGGGAAGACAAATTAGAGCACATCCATAAGATGTACAGGAGTGTGAGGAGACTAAGGACTCTGTCATACAATGATTTGTTGAAAGAATTGGGTGATTTATTCTGAAGAAAAGATGAATTACTAGAAACGGATAGTTGTCCCCAAATATTTGAAGGGCTGTCACATAGAAGAGGAATTTAACTTTTCTGCTTGGCCAGAGAGGACAGAATTAAAGTCAATGAGGAGAAGTTGAAGAGAGGCAGATTCTGGTACAATATTCATGTACTAATACTTAAAGAAATCCAAAGGCATACTGCTGTGCTTCAAAAGGTGATGTGTTTCACATCATTGGAGAGCTTCAATAATAAATTAAATGACTATTTGTCAGTGATGTTTTAAAGGATATTTCTGGTCATGTACGGTTTGGATTAAATGGACTTTGAATATAAGAAGACATCCCAATTCTACCCCTTTATGGAGGTGGAAGGTCAACAGATGTTACACATTGCATGTTTCCAGACTTTTTAAATGCATCAATAAATTTTGCTGATTTTTTCCCCTCTTAAAAAATACTATTTTTCATTGAAGATAATTCTCTGGGAGAGGGAGGGATAGATACATGGGATAACTACAGTGATGTAAGGAGAAGAAAATAGCTATAAAAAATTTTTATTGACCTCTGAAATGATTTCTTGCTCTGAGATTTCATGATACCCAATAGGAGCTGTTGTAAAACACAGTCTTAGAGTCTGCTTCTCATAGTTACCTTGTTCCACTAAGGAAAACTAGATTTAGGGATCCATATAGAAGAATGCATTGATAAAGAACAAAATATTTGGGGTTTTTGTTTTGCTTTTGGTGTAATGTCCTAGCAGTAGCTGTTATGATATATGTTGGGAAATGCTAAGGTCATGCTAATACTTAGAGGCACACACTCTACATCAATTTCATGCATGTCATGCTTTACAACACTTGAATACAATGCTCTCAGATGATAAATATTTATCCTCAACTACCACATTAAGCTAATTCTAAAATCTAGGAAGACTGGAATTGGCCCATAATCTTGGCTCAAGATATGAATATGTGTGTATGTATGTATGTACATACACATATGCTTAGGTGTACACATGTGCACACATATATGTATATACATAGGTATGAATATGCATGTGTATATATAATATATAGGTATAGAGTATTTTATAGATTGGTATATAGTGTATATATGTGAATATGTAATTTATATTGTATATGCATACATAGATACTTTATACATAAAAACTGATAACATTTCAGAGCTGGAAGTGTCTAGGTTGGGGGTTTTGGGGATACATTGAATAGCCTAACAACTTTCACCTCTGTGTTTGCACTCTACTGGAGAAAAGACAGGGGTTTACTGGATGAGAGCTGTATTTCATGACAACCATGAGTATTGCAGAAATTATACACATACACATAGACAAATAAATAAATATGTATGTATATATAATATACATACTTGTTATTGTTGTTCAGTCATTTCAGTTTTGTCTGACTCTTTGTGAACCCATTTAGGGTTTTCTTGGCAAAAATATTGGATTGATTATCTATTTCTTTCTCCAACTCATTTGATAGATGAGCAAACTAAGGCAAGCAGGGTTACATGATTTGTACAGGATCACATAGCTAGTAAGTGTCTGAGACCAGATTTGAACTCAGGAAAATGAGTCTCCCTGAGACTATTCACTGAGCCATCTAGCTGCCCCATATATACATAGATATGTGTGTATATAAACACTTAAATTATGTATATATATATATATATGTACACAGAGACACACATGGACAGACACACACACATAGATATACATAGAAATATACACATATCTATGTATATATAAACATATTGAATTTAGTGATGAGTGGGTTATTCAGTGAATAAAGTTTTGGTTATTCTGTACAATCCATTTTTTGTTGGAGAAATAGGTTTCACCCATTTCCACAAAGTCAAAAATTTAACCATTGCATTTTCTGTAGTATAGGTTCCTGTGCTGGCTTTCCTGAATGGTCAATAGCTGGAACTGATTAATACACATGGTAAACCCCAGCAGGATATTCTTTGTTGAGGGAATTGATGGCTACTTATATTCAGTGCTTACCCTTAAGAAGCCATAAATGATTAATATTAGCCATGCTTAAACACTCAGCAAATTAACCATAAGCTGATGCTTCCCCAGGGGCTACAGAACAGAGTCCATGGAAGGAAGACCACTGGAAAAATTTTGGCTTATATGCTGGTACATCATCAAAATATTTCTTCTCTTTGAAAACATAATTATTTTCATAAAGTAGGACACCAAAATAAATCATTTTTAAACCAAACAGTTTGACTATTCAGAAAGAATCACAAAAGCAAAATATCAGATTGTGACTTCTGCCTGTGAGATGATGATATAGCAAATTTCAGCTATAGGAAAAGGACCAAAGAAGAGTGAATATTCTGACTGCTGGAAGATAAGAAAAAAAGAGCATGTATATTCACGTTCAAGGAAATGATGATAGTTTCATATTTTTACTTTCCTTTTCACAATATGTTTATTTTAGATAATATTTACAAAATAAAATTGATTTAAAGGGAAAAGTACAAGTTTTATGAACTATAACATGGTAGGGATACAGAGAGTAATAAGAACTATAGCATTGGTTAGTTATTAAGTGTCCATATATAATTTGTTAAGGGCTAAAATTCTAGCTAAACTGTCTAAAATATCTAATGAGTGGTCACCAATAAATTATAAGCTTTAGCAAGAGTTAGACTTTTAAGCATTTATTAAGGAGAATAAGAATTTGGTAAAGAGAGAGAGAAAGGCCTAGATTCCTATCTATTAAAGGGAGAGCACATTTCTAGCTCCGCTCTCCACCAGAGTCCAAAGGAAAGAGCCCGAGACTGAGCGCCAGTCTCTTCCTTCCTCCTCCCACTAGTCTGCGTCACTTCGTCCCGCCAAAGAAAAGACTCCTGGTCTTGCCCTCAAAGACCTTCCCTTCATGGGCAGAATTCTTCTACAGTAAGTATCCAGCAGGTGGCATCATTCTAATCGCTACAGTCCCCCCTGTTGTTCCTCAAGAAACAAAATGTTTCCTTGACGGAACAGTAAAAACAATATAATAACTATTGCTAACTAATAATATGTGAACAACAATATAGAAAAGGAAGAGAGGAAAGTTTTGTCCAGAGGGGCGATTTTTTTTTTTTGTCCTCATGAACCGACGCTTTGACATTAGTCTTGCAAAGGGAGGGCCTCTGCAGAGAATACATGTTACAGATGGTGTATATTATAACAGAAAGAGAAAAAAAACAACAAAAACAACAAATCAAAACTGTTCATTTAAAGTCTCTGAAAGTCTTTTCTCAGATGTCCTCTAGGTGCAGTCGTGGAATGGAAGTCTTTTCAGGGGTTGATGTGTGGATGCTGGTAATCAGCCAGGAAAATTTCCTACAAAATTGAGCTTAACACAACTTTAAAATAGCTTTGTCAATAATCAAATCAAACAATGAAAGTTCTCAAAAACATGTCTAAGGGAATTCAGAATCTTAGTTGTTACACATGAAACATATAATAAAACAAAAATTGAACCATTCTTTAAAATTATAATATTACTATAGTCCCCCCCTTATGGAGGGTAATTGAGAAGACAATTGCTGTGATATTAATTATTAAAAATAATTTTTTATCTTTGTTTCATCACTTTTTGCATCATCTGCCTAATTATCCTCATGCCATTATGAGAAATTTAAAAATCTAATATAATTGGTAACAGGTGTCAAGGCCAAATTCAACACTGTTATTTATCATGACACCTGAGATAATTATGGGGGTTACCATAAAAGAACAGAGAAATGATGGGATATGAGCATTCCCACACTCGAGCAATATATACTGCCCATGCAGTATGCCAGGTCTAAAATAGGTGGATGGAATATATGTCCATGCCACCGAACATATTGGAGGAAACTGAGTCAGACTTAATCAGATACATGGGATTGAGATGTCCATGGCATCAGGCATATAGGAGGGAGCATAGAAGCCAGGTGTAGAAGTGAGATGGGTGGGATGAATACTTCCAGCCATCTGTACAATATTGTGGGGAAAAATAAAATAAAATATTAAACCAAGAGAATCCAACCTCAACATTTGTCAAAAGCCGTTCCCTCGGCCATACCTTGACTTCATGCATGTCTCCCCTCATGTGACAGTTCAGTGTCTGCTCTTGCATGTATTCCTCTTGTGATTGGATGGCATCTTGGCCAACTGGCATCTGATAACTCAGAATAAAGGCAATTAATGTCTTAAATGATAAGTTCCCATAATCCAAGTCTCATGGATTTAAAAATTGAGGATAATAAATGATTGCAAAAAATGTGAATACATCTTTATTCAGAATATAATATATAATTATGTAACAATTTCAAATACCCCCTTTTTTTTTACTTAGTATACAATTACTTTTGTGAAAAATCAGAACATATTTGAATACAAGTTAAAGCACAACACAATCTCAAAGACAACTTTTACAAATGTCCCTCTTTTTTTTTTTTTGGAATATGCTTATCAAAAATAATACTTCTAGAATCAATTTACACTTGCCATGGCAAACAATTTGCCAGGGAAATGCTTTAAAGAGTTTGATCAAATAATCAGTTGAGAAAAAATAACAAAAACAAACAACTCAGAATATGGGAGCACAATACTCCTAGAATTAACATTGTATAATAAAATCAAAACCATGTTTCAAAATTAGATAGATGAATGAATAGAAGAAAATACACGTGGAATAATAAAAGACAATGAAATTCAAACTAGGGAAATCTAAATGAATATGAACTTAATATTAATAAGAGTATTATAAAATATAAACGATCACATGACTATAAAAAGCTTTTACAAATATTCTCCTTGTTTTAGAAACTAAGTATAAGACACAATCTCAAAAGCATGAAAATCTCTATGAAAATAAACCCATACCATTAATTTCAAAATGTATATGTAATAGCATAGAAATCCTATGTAACCTCTGAACTGACATTAATAATCTGAGTGAATTCAGAACACTCTTGATTCCGATATCTAAAATCCCCAATACTCATATCAATACCTTGCTGCTTACTTCTATATTTCTGTAAAATATATACCCTTCCATGGCAAAAGAAGCAGAGTTTTGAACCATGTTGATTGTCATTCTTATTCAGCTTAAGTTTTTCTTCTTTAAGCCCTCTATATTGTCTGTCAGTCTTTTCACCATACAAATGCTTTATAAGAATACTAATTAAAGACAAAAGCAGGTTAGCAAAATTATGAACAAAACAGGCATATGTGGAATTTAAAGGGCTTTCTAAGGTTGTCTCAGAAGCACAGCCAGGCTGGGGAAGGGCTGAGCCTGAAGCTGCAAATGTAGTTACAGAAAGTTGCGCATGAGCATCAGATCTCTGGACTTCCCAGGCAGGGGAAGCAATGGGCTTGGCCATAGGAGGAGTAGAGGGTGGGGTCTGGAGAGGAGGGGAGGGACCAGCGCAATTTGAATCAGACTTGATTTTGAACTCAGGCCCTACCCCCACTGCTAGGGGATTAAAAGCTTCTAGAGGTTGGGTCCTTGCCTCCAGTCATGCAAAATTAAAGCAACAATTAGTGTTAGAACTGGGAAAAGCTGCGGGAATCTCTTCAGGTTTCTCTGAAAAAGCATGGTTGAGAGAGGGAGAGATATTTCCTTGTTTGAGTAAGTTGCTGGCTCTTTTAATAAAAAGAAAAATAGAAAATCCACAAAAATAAAGCATTAACATGATCTTATCTCCCATTTGTCTGGTTAAACAGACTAAAATCAAAAATAGGGTAATTAGGGAGTTTAAAAGGTCCATTTGAAAAAATTTAAAGGGAAAACACAGCCAGTACGCCAGTACTTAGCAGTTTAAAGGGTAGGGGAAATTTCTTACCCAACCAGAAGATCAGAAGACTGAGGTTTAGCTTTCCTCTTCGTGGTCAGCCATCTGTTAAGGGCTAAAATTCTAGCTAAACTGTCTAAAATATCTAATGAGTGGTCGCCAATCAATTACAAGCTTTAGCAAGAGTTAGACTTTTAAGCATTTATTAAGGAGAATAAGAATTTGGTAAAGAGAGAGAGAAAGGCCTAGATTCCTATCTATTAAAGGGAGAGCACATTTCTAGCTCCCTTCTCCGCCAGCGTCCTCAGGAAAAAGCCCCAGAGTCAGCGCCAGTCTCTTCCTTCCTCCTCCCACTAGTCCGCGTCACTTCCTCCCGCCAAAGAAAAGACTCCTGGTCTTGCCCTCAAAGACCTTCGCTTCATGGGCAGAACTCTTCTACAGTAAGTATCCAGCAGGTGGCGTCATTCCAATCGTTACAAATTATATATACATACATATAAGAGAGGCATCATGTTGTGGTGAATAGAAAACTGAATTTAGAACCAGAAAGACCTAGGTTCAAATTCCACTTCTGGTACATACTGGCTGTGTGACCCTAGGCAAGTCACTTAACTTCTCAGTGCTTTGGGTCACTCTCTAAGAATATTGATAATCAAGTCATAAGCATTTGTGGCTGGCAAGAGACCTTTTATTTTCTGTAGTCAAGAATCCTACAATAATCCCTTGCTTTGTACTTAGAAACCCTTTGGAATCTATCATCTCATTTTTTCCTCCTTTGACTAGAAAGAACAAAATGATATTCTATACAGAGCTTTAGAGGGAAGAAAATTCTGCTTACTTCACTCCTAAGAAGGGAGAGTTTATTCTTTCCCTAGCCCTGTTTCAACTAACTTGGTTGAAGCTCTTATATTTGCAGACAGTATCTTCTTCTTGTCATGATTCTTTCATCATTTTGTTTTGTTTTTGATATTTGTTCTAACCAGTCTGTGACTGGTCACAGACAGCTGAATTCGAAATGGCTTTCTTGACAGGAACCAGTCATTTCCAGTCTTTTATCCTCAATGTCATCTTATGTGACGTTGTTTGTTGCTCACCAGGTCTAATGACTTCCAACTCACTTTCTCAGTAAATTATTCAAGATATACAGACGTAAGACTCCTGAGCAATTTATAAGTCTTTGTCCTCTTTCATTTCTCACTCCTGAAACATATTTCCCAAACATATTCTTTCTGTCCTCTCCCCATCTTTGCAGGAAAGGCACTGGATTTTAAGGTAAACATCTTGGTTTGGAGGATTTTTCCAAGGTTTTAAATAATTTCTCTATTTAATCCTTTTCTATAAATTTTGCTTCATAACCTATAGTTATCTCTATAGTGACCCTTTTTCATCCTTATGATGATGAAGAGCAGTGCAAAGTAAGATGACCAAGCATCTCGTGGAAGCATCCATCTCTTTTAATTGCTTCTCTAAGGACAACCTGTAAGATACCTTTGTCTTTTCCCATAACTTCTTTATGATTTCTGCTTTCATTATAGTGAGAATGGATATGGTTCCATTTTTCCTATAGTGTGTTAACCCACTGCTTATTGGAAAAAGAACTCATATTTGGAGTAAATTGACTTTCATATATGATATAAAAGAGATTGTTCTTTGCATATTGTCTTCTTTCTGCCATTCTTCTATCATCATTCTAAAAGTGGAAGACACTATGTACAAAGGGCATTTTTGTATGTTTACTATAAAAAATACAAGTCAGCTAACTAGGAGGAACGTTAAATTTAAAAGAATTATTTTTAGATTCATATTGTGCTACCTAGAGAAGGAAGTATTTGTGGGGGCAGGGCAATGAGGATTAAGTGACTTGCCTAGTGTCACACAGCTAGTAAGTATCAAGTGTCTGAGGCCGGATTTGAACTCAGGTCCTGAATACAGGGCCGGTGCTTTATCCACTACACCACCTAGCTGCCCCCTAGAAGAAAGTATTTTGATCACATATTTGATCATATAATTATATTCCACTTCCTCCATGAAGTCCTCCTAGATATTTCAAGATTTCAGATAAGGCAGGGGTGGTTTCCTCCCCCAAGCAGAAATAATCTCTTTCACCTACAAATGTTCATACTACCTTAATTATATACTTTATAATCTTATTCTATATTATATTTATTTGAGAACATACTTGGCATACTAATTGTGAAAAAATCATTTATTATATGTGACATGATCTACTTATCACTGTCCCACCTCTTTCTATTCTTATTTGTATGTGTGCATGTGTGTGAGAGAGAGGCAATTGGGGTTAAGTGACTTGCCCAGGGTCACACAGCTAGTAAGTGTTAAGTGTCTGAGGTCAGATTTGAACTCAGGTCCTCCTGAATCCAGGGCCATTGCGCCACCTAGCTGCCCCTCTTCCTATTCTTATTAGGACCTAGTACAGAACTTTATACATAAGAAATATTTAATAATTGTTCATTGAAAAAATATTCAATGAAAAGGCTAACAGGGTGAAACTATTTCTGAAGCTTGAATGGTGCCAGTATTGTACTACCAATAACATTGGTTCAGTATTTGAATCAGAATAGAGGTGGAAGGCTTTCAGTTAATGCCATTCAAATATATGTATCTGCATACACACACATACATACACATATACACGCACATATATACATATATCTTTCATATTCAGAAATTTTATGGAAACAAATGAAAGAAATCTTTAATATATACTATTTATTAACAATAATAAAAAATTCTACTCAAGCTGGCTTTAAAAGCACATGGTTGTGTATGCACTTTATCTTCTAAGTCTCATTGTCAGTCAAAATTTTCTGGCTTGGTAGTTAATTAAAAGTCAGATCCTGTAGAAACTTAGGAAATTAGGTAAGAAGGGTAAGGGGAAAGTCTGCCTTCTCCTTTAGTATCCATGCTATGTAAAGTTGTCAAGCTGGAAGGCCCCCAGTACAACTGGTAGATATACTGTGGCAAATTTGTGGGAGGATATGAGTGAGAGTTACATAGGATGAGTATGTAGGGAAAGTCATCATCTGTATCATTGGTGGACATACATGAATAAGATGCAGATGTATTAGAGTATCAGTATATAGAGAGAAATGATAAGGAGAGAGAAGAGAGGTCAAACTTCTAACAGTCATTATTATTCATTGAACCAGCCTTGCTTCTAATATAAATATTTGGTATAAAGGGCAATCTGACATACAGCATACAAAAAGTCAAAGTCAATGTAATGCAAAACTTAAAAATAGGGGTCACATAGCTTACATAAAGATCCCTACAATCCACATATTGACTTAGAAAGCTACATATAAACATAATATATGTTCTGTTATATTTGGAGTTATGTTTATAAATATTTCCAAATGGGCCATGTATTTGACACCTCTGATGTTAAATGATATTTTTATTGACTGTGGGTATGTGACAAAGAAATTCTTTAATGAAATATTTATTGTAATGCAAACAGGTAGCCACAAGTTGGCAATCTTCCATTTTCTTCCCAGGGCAATGAGGGTTAAGTGACTTGCCCAGGTCACACAGCTAGTAAGTGTCAAGTGTCTGAGGCCATATTTGAACTCAGATCCTCCTGAATCCAGGACGGGTGCTTTATTCACTATGCCACCTAGCTGCCCCTGACTATCTTCCATTTTAATTGGGGATTTTTAACCTGGGATCCATGAACTTAAAAAAAAATCTTGATGACTATATTTCAAATAAATGTTTTCCTTTATAATACTGTGTATTTTAATTTGTGCATCTAAAAACATTCTGGGAAAGGGTCCTTAGGTTTCATTAAAATATCAAAGGGGTCCATGTATCAGAAAAGGTTAAGAAATGTTCATATAAATGGAGTTTTCTTTTGGTGGATAAATTCGCTGAAACTTGACAAAACAAAACCCTATTAGAATACGAGAACATTTATTTTCCAAATAGCATTTCTGAGAAAATGATGAGTCAATATGAAATGTTTTGCAAAAGAAGCTGGTTTCAACCTAAGCAACAGCTCCTTCTAGGCTAGTTATGATAAATAGCTGGCAAAACACTTTAGAATCCCATGGGATAAACCATAAGGCAGATAATTGAATGACTGTTTAAAGAATAAAATAGGTATATGTCATTGTCCATCATATTTATGGAGGTTTCTATGAACATAACTACTATCTGGGTATATGACTATGACTGGACAAATCAGAATCTTCAGATCCTGTCAAACTGATTTCTTGTGAGCTTTCTCCTTGTTTAGATAATGGACAGAGGTAACCTGCTGGCACTGTCACTGTTTTTAGCCCTGCCCTTTCAGGTTTGCCTTCAACACAATTGTTCAGGCTGAGACACATCAATTCTGACGTCTATGCCACCATGATCTTATCTGCTGCTGGTTCCTACCTATTGATGTCAATGAGACATTACTTAGAATTGAACATATCTTTTAACATTTAGAAGACATGGGAAACTATTGGTTTTGTTTCACAGCATGTCTAACACACCCTGCTGGCATTCAATAATGCTGAATATTAATAGTAACAAGTAAACAAGGATATTGATTTATTTAAGGTCATATTATCAGTACTACTATGAGCCACTAGAAGAGAGAAACTTTGAGCCTGTAAGAATCAGCAACAATCCAAAAGGAAAAAGAGAATATAATTGTTCTTGAAAAGATCATAAGCAATATTCAATGGAGGCTAGAAAAAGGCAATTCTTGTCAATAACATTTTAACTTGAAAGCTCATTAAGAGATATCATGGCAGGGTAGATAGAGAGCTAACCTTGTAAATAGAAATAGCTAATCTCAGTTGTCTTATCTCTAACACAAACTTTCTATCTTACACTGAACAAATCCTTTAACTTTTGTGTGTCACAGGCAACTCGGGGTAAAAGTTTCAAAGTTGTAGAATAATTGCCAAACTGCATTGCTGAAGGGAAATCGTAGGTCTATACAAATAAAAGCAAAACAAAAAACTAAATAAGTCCCTCTACCATGCAGTTTCCCTGAACTACTACAGGAAACTCATAGGAAGCAATCTTTCTCTGAACTCCTATAGCATCTACTCTTCATACTACTGAATTGGCATACTTAATACTTTATATAGTTACTTGTCTTTTCATACATTAGCATCTTTTATTTTCAATTTAATTCATGTAAATAAGTCACTTTTAAGGAGAGCTATACACATATCAGCTATTATTGATGGTGGTGGTAGTGATGATGGTAGCAGTAGCAGTAGCAGACGCAGTAGTAGTAGTAGTAATAGTAGTAATAGTAATTCAATTCAGCAAGCATTTACAAAGCTTTTACTACATATCACTATGATTGGTGGAAGGGGCGGGAGGAAATAAAAGTTTAGTTAGAAGGACGCTGTCTTCTTAGAACTTATAGCCTTGTATCATGTGTGAAACACTGTAGTAGTTAGTTTGGGGAATCCAAAAGAAATAAAAGACACATGTCTTACCCTTGAAGAGCTTGGAGATCACAGAAATTAGATATCCTTCCAAACAACACAAGAGTCATTCTAAAGCCAGGGATCTATAAATTGGTAATCCATAATGACAAGATAAACAAAGGAGTGTAAGGTCCTCGGTACTTAGTGAACATGGAAAAAGAGGTCATCAGAACCATGTAAGATTTTGGTTTTTATCAGTCAGTGTGTATTAGGTGCCTTCTACGTGCCAGGTAGCATTCTAGTCACTGGGGGACACAAGTACAAAGTATGAAATGATCCCTGCTTCTAATGAGCTTATTCTTTTTTTAAAGTAATAAACATTTTTATTTAGTTTTGAGTTCCAATTTTTATCCCTCCTTCCCTCCTTCTCCTTCCCCATCCCTGAGGCAGTAAACAATCAGATATGGGTTATACAGAGACCATGTAAGACTTTTTAAAAAAGAAAGAAAAAGAAAACCTTCATAAAAGTGGTCATTCCAGCCCCCTGGAGCCCAAAGGAGGTGGCTGACAGAGATTACTGGAGAGGCAGAGTTTCTAGATTTGCTAACACTTACACCTGTTGGTTGAAAAAAAAAAAAAAAGGAAGGCAATGAATTCTTATGGGTTTGGCACAGATTTCTGAAACAATGTTGTTATCAGATACATAGAGTACCCTCTTATTGATGGGGATACTGTCAAAGCTATGGATCCTCCCATCTCCCCATAAGTTTCATCTCCACCCCAGGATACATGCAAACAATGGCACACAAAAGAAAGAAACAGTGTCATAGGTTTTTGAGCCTAAACCCCACAATTTCAATCTGTCCCCCTATGATATAGTGTATATAGTTTTGGATTTGAAATTAGAAATACCTGTATTCAAATTCCACCTCTGACACTAACTAGTTATGGGATCATAAGCCGGTCACTAAATCTCTTTAAGCCTCAGTTTCCTCATCTGTAAAATAGAATTGAACATGATGACCTTAAGAGTCTCTCCCAGCTCCAAATTTATGCTCCTATCATTCTCACTCCTCTGAGCCAATATAAACTGAAATGGTACCTAAATTGTCATAGCATATACATAGTCTTTTTTAAAAATAAAATTTTTTTAGTGAGGCAATTGGGGTTAAGTGACTTGCCCAGGGTCACACAGCTATTAAGGGTGAAGTGTCTGAGGCCGAATTTGAACTCAGGTCCTCCTGAATCCAGGGCCAGTGCTCTATCCACTGCACCACCTAGCTGCCCCCATAGTCTTTTAAAAAGTGAATATACTTCTGATGAAGAAACCAAAGCTATCTATTCCCATATGAAAAAATGCTCTAAATCTCTAATGATTAGAGAGATGCAAATTAAAACAACTCTGAGGTACCACCTGACACCTATCAGATTGGCTAAAATGACAAAAAAGGAAGATAATAAATGTTGGAGAGGCTGTGGGAAAATTGGAACACTAATGCATTGTTGGTGGAGCTGTGAGCTGATCCAACCATTCTGGAGAGCAATTTGGAATTATGCCCAAAGGGCGATAAAGCTGTGCATACCCTTTGACCCAGCAATCCCACTTTTAGGTCTTTTGCCCAAAGAAATCATGGAAGGGGGAAAGGGACTCACATGTACAAAAATATTTATAGCTGCTCTTTACGTGGTAGCAAGGAATTGGAAGTTGAGGGGGTGCCCATCAATTGGGGAATGGCTGGACAAGTTGTGGTATATGAATACAATGGAATACTATTGTGCTGTAAGAAATGATGAGCAGGAAGAGTTCAGAGAAACCTGGAGGGTCTTGTGTGAGCTGATGATGAGTGAGATGAGCAGAACCAGAAGAACATTGTACACAGTATCATCAACATTGAGTGTTGACCTACTGTGATGGACTATATTCTTCTCACCAATGCAATGGTACAGAAGAGTTCCAGGGAACTCATGATAGAAGAGGATCTCCAAATCCAAGAAAAAAAAAGAAAGAAAGAACTGTGGAGTATAGATGCTGATTGAACCATATTATTTCTTTTGTTTTGGGTGCTGTTGTTTTTTTTTTTCTATTTTGAGGTTTTGCATCACTGCTCTGATTCTTTCTCTTGTAACAGGATTAATGCAGAAATAGGATTAATGTGATTATGTGTATATATATGTGTGTATATATATATATATCTATATGTATATGTATAGATATATATAGATATAACCTATATCAGATTACCTGCTGTCTAGGGGAGGGGGGAGGGAGGGGAGGGAGGGAGGGGAGGGAGGGAGGGAGAAAAATCTGAAAGTGTAAAGCATGTATAAACAAAAGTTGAGAACTATCTTTACATGTAACGGAAAAAATAAAATATCTCAAAAAAAAAAAAAAAAAAAAAAAAAAAAAAAAAAAAAAAAAAGTGAATATACCCATTGCCTAAATCCCAGAGGTGTCCACAAGTTTGGTGGAGCTAGAGATAACTTAGAGTTATATTTAGTGCTAAGAACACACTTAAAGGAATAGTCTAACCCTTCCTCTCTTCCACCAAGTCTTCCACCAGAGTTTTAAACAATCAAACAATTTTTATTATACTTCTTTCCATGTGTTTTATATATAGGTAAACCATTCTCTGTTCTTCAAACATAAACTATAAGTTCCTGCCTTGGTGCCTTTACTCAGGCTCTTCCATGTAATTAGACCTCCTTTACCCTCTTTGGGGGCAGCTGGGTAGCACAATTAATAGAATTAGGGCCTAGATTTAGGAAGATTCATCTTCCTAAGTTCAAATCTAGCCTCAGACATTTACTAGCTATGTGAACCTGGGAAAATCAGTTAACCCCAATTGCCTAGTGTCCTTGTTTTTTTCAGGGTTTTTTGTTTGTTTGTTTTTAAATTGAGTTAGAGAAGGAAATGGCAAACCATTCCAGTATCTTTGCCAAGAAAACCCTAAATGGGGTCACAAAGAGTTGGACACAATTGAAATGACTGAATAACAACCACCTTCACCTTCTTTACCTAATAAATTCTTCCTTATCCCTAAAAATCCAACTCAAATGTTACCCCCTTTCAGCCTACCTTCCCTGATACCCCATGTTGCTAATAATCATTTGCCCAGCATTCATTTTGTTTTGCTAATTATTGTATTAATTATTGTACCTACTTATGTATTGTGCTTACTTAAGTATTGTACCTACTTACATATTATCGTATTTTATATTTATCTGTATTTGAGTATTTAGAAGCAGTATGCTGTAATGGATAGAGAGTCAGCTTTGCCTTTAAGAAGACATGGCCTTGGGGGCAGCTAGGTGGCACAGTGGAAAAAGCACCACCCTGGATTCAGGAAGACCTGAGTTCAAATCCGGCCTCAGACTCTTGACACTTACTAGCTGTGTGACCCTAGGCAAGTCACTTAACCCTCATTGCTCCGAAAATAAATAAATAAATTTTAATTAAATAAATTAAATAAATTTAAAAATAATAAAAAGAAAGCATTGGCTTAAGCACCACCTATGATACATACTAAGTGTATGACTCTAGACAAGTCATTTAACATTTCATTGCAACTCAGGCAACTCTCTAAGACATCATAATTTGGAAAGAAGGTGCTGACCAGCATTGGTACAGAGTTTCATCATTCCCTCTAAAAAATAAATGGAATCATATGTCATTAAGAAAAAAAGATTCAGGTCCCTGTTGGAGCATAAGCTCCATTAGGATCATATCTTAGCTACATATCATATTTCTCTCAGTATGCTCCCCTGCACACATTTTTTAATGAATTGAACTGAATTTCACTTATCCCCTATTTTCTGAACAGATGCCTCCACCAAGGGCTGGTTCAGCATGAAGGGGAAACCAGAGGAGAAAAGCTTCAGGCCCTGAATAGCATCAAACCAGCTATACACATATGTGTATCTCTGAGTGCAGGGACCGGCACATTCTTAATGAGCTATTAGAATGCTAGCAGCTGCTTTCAAGAGCACAAGGGTGATCCAGGTGAACCTCATGGGCAGCATCACTTAACAAGCCATCTGACCCCGGAGCCATAAGATAGTTAAAAAGTCTCCCTAGTTGTTGAGTGCTGAGAGACAGATGAGCAAAATCAATATCACCATTCTGGTACAACGGTGTACATGTTTTAATGAGTCCTGGCAGATGATGTTTATGCAAAATCACCAACAGGATGGGGAAAAAGGAAAAGGCAGCATCGTTTCAGCTTCTGCGCTGAGACTATTAAAGCTAACTGTAAATGTCCTGGGATTTCAAGTTCATTTTCAGTCAGCAGAGAAACATGAGAAATCAGGCATTTAAGGAAAGATGGCATATCTAGTTTTGAAAAGCTAAGGGGATCAGAAGTCAGTAGTTCCTAGGACTCATCCCAGAGGGATGTCACACAGATCGGCACACTACCACCAACTCTTGGGTCCTCAAGGACCTCAATCTTCATTGTAGCCGTGGGTCCACAAGCCAGAACAATAACTAGCTGAGACTTCCAGAAGGGTAAATCCATTTGGGGCAAGAAGTAAAAGTGATAGTACAGAACATAGTTCCACTATGAATGCAAGTTATATCCTGTACTTCTGGAGAAATATAAGGTGAGGTGGATGGATTCAGAGACACTAGCTATGTATGGCCAGGAAGAGCTGAAAAGATCTCCCTTCTAAGGACACTGTTTGCCCCACCAATGTTGCTGTCTTGAAGTAAAGCCCTATCCCCCCATGCTATTTACAACTCTGTCCTAAGCTAATGATGTTTAACTACTATAACAATTCATTCTAATCCATTTATTGTCTGGGAGATGGTATAGGAGAAAAAGAAGAGTGCCAACAGTACCCATTTTCTCTAAGAAATTAATTCTGCAAATAAAAGCTATAACTACCTACATAGAAGAAGGGAAGAAAAACAGTATCTTGTCATGATCATGTCTTGGTCAAACAATGGAATTTGTACCTGCAATAAATTTAAGACTTCAGAAAGTTGGGCGGGGGGGGGGCTGTTTGTTTTTAAGAAAGCTACCTAGATATCACTTTGTCACTAAAGAATGGCTTGCCCCTCCAAAAAAAGTATGCTTTTCATGTAAAAATTGTAGGTGAAATTTAATCTGGCATTAAATAAGGTAACCTTTGGCACTACTGAGTGGAATAAAGGCCAAGGGGATAACAGGTTAAACACATACATCAGTGGACTGAGCTTCATGGTATGGGAGTGACAAGTGGAGAAGCAATGATCAATAGTGAAAAGGGCATTGGGCTTGGCATTAAGAAAATGATTCTGCCCTAATACTTACTAGTTGTGTCCCTGGACAAATCCATTACTGTCTCTGAAACTCAGTTTCCTCATCTATCAAATGAGCTTGTTGGAGATGGTATCCTACCCACTATGCCACTTGTCGGGTACTAGCAGGGGCTCAGATGCACACCCCAAACCCACTAGATAACATCTCAATACAAAAGAAAGCCATTGTCAGCTCCAGGATAAAAAGGATAGAATTCATTTAAAGGAGACTTACAGGGGGGTCAGTGTCCCACACAGCCGGCTGATGTTATGTGAATTCCTGTCTAACTCCTCCCCAATCCCCAACCTCTCCTGATATTTATACATATAAGCATACTTGGTAGAAAGCCTTCTTTGTCTATGCAAGCTTGAATCAGAGGCATAGGGGCACAGGCAAGGGAGGTTGATTGAACAAAAAGTTTTGTGACTTCCCCGTGCATGTCTATCTCATACTGTATGCACCTTAAGTGCAGCCCAGAAGTCTCTTCCTAATTTGGATATTCCATTCTGCATGTCTTGAATTACACACTCCAACTATACTTCCCTGGGAAACTATTGATAAGAAAGTTTCTAAGACTCTTGAGGATGGGCTGATGATGTAACAATGTGTCTGAAAGATGTGCATGCACACATACCTCCCCTTAGGTAATGGGGTGAATGGGAGGTCAGATCTTTCTTTCTGAGACCTGGTCATACAGCTAAATCCATGGTACCCTACAGTGGGCATTGAACTCACTAACATCAGGGGTTCCTTCTAGCTCTAAATCTATGATCTTTTGGCTTCAGGTTTGAAATGAGGTGAGAGGATCCAAGATGGTAGATGGTTATCACTGGAGAAGAACTAATTAGGAGCAGTATCATGCAGGAAAGTTTATGGCAAATCCCATTGAAAAAATAACTCAATGGAAATATTCCTATTCTTTCATTTTATTTCAATACTGTTATAGATAGTGTTACTTGAAAATTATTCCAGGAGACTGGGCTTTGAAATATTTTATTTCATTTTGTTTTGGTTATATAGAGTTTTTCCTGATTTTCCCTGCAGGATTTATTCAGCATTGAATAATTCAGAACTTGTTTCAACCCTGGATTTAAAAGCAGCATAGTACAGTGAAGAGTTCTGGATGTTTAATCATAAAACTAGAATTCAAATCCAGAATCTGAGTGACCTTTGGCAAGTCACTTAACCTCTCTGGGTCTCAGTTGCCTCATCTTTAAAATGGGGGAGAATTAGATGCATTCTAAGGTACTGTCTAGCTCTAAATCTAGGATCCTATTCCAAGTAATTGGTGGCACTGAGGAGATAGGCAAGTTATGATATCAGTCATACATAAAGACAAAAGCCTGGCACGGAAAGTGACCGTATCATTACTTTAAAAGGGAAAGCTGGGGCAGGTGGTGGCGCAGTGGATAGAGCACTGGCCCTGGAGTCAGGAGTACCTGAGTTCAAATCCGGCCTCAGACACGTACTAGCTGTGTGACCCTGGGCAAGTCACTTAACCCTAATTGCCTCGCTAAAAAAAAAAAAAAAAAAGGGAAAGCTATATTACTCCCCTTTTCCCAGTTGCAGACATGGGCTTCCTATCATGTATCATGAGCAATCTGAACCCAAATAATATTCTCTTTCTCCCTTCTCTTATTAAATATTCATTCCATACCCCCAGCTGGTTTATGCTTACAAAATACAAAAGAAAATATAAGTTATCACCACCACCACCCAATCTGTTTTGCAATCAGCTAGATTGAAGGTTTTTCCAGTTAATCTTTTCAAAGAACAAACAGTTTTTTAGAACTAACATACTAAATTTAATTTGCGTGAGTATGTACACATATAAAACATATGTATCTACATGTATACATATGTATATATATGATATATGTAGCCTATGATATAAAAATATAACATATGAAAGCATTAAGACATTCAGCACTTTTTAGGAGCCAAAATGTAGGATAGAGTCTGGAATTCACTTCTTAAACAATAGTCTTCCATGGCTTTTAATATTTTTAGTGCCCCCTCACACACACACACACACACACACACACACACACACTTTGAACAGTACGATTTCCTGTGGGTTCCATTTATGAGGTTGGAACCATTAGGGATGACTTGTCTTGTGTAACAGGAAAAGTGGATATCTCACTAGTGTTGTATTTTTACAAGTACTTCCCTTTCTGTCATGCTCAGTCTTCTCTGGGTTATAGTGGAAGACTGGACAAGAGACCTGAGTTGGTTACAATCCTCATGGTATTTGACCCATGCCAAAAGATTAACCCTAGACTAGGTAACATAGGATACTCCTGAATAGGTATTTTCCTCCATAGTTAGGGTATGCTAGTGGTAAAACAGAGATGCCTAACAAAAAAATTAAGTAACTAATTAATAGAGAAATAGGGTAGGAGATAGTTCAGTTTTACTCAGTCCCCAACACTGGATATATAATACAAATATAATAAAATACAAAAAATATAAAACAAATTTAATGTTGCTAAGAGGTCCTTCATTTTTTACTTTTGAATTAACTTTTTTAAAACATAGATCAATTTTTAAAAATGTATTTATGTGTTTGAATCCAATCAGTATATTTTGAGAAGCATCAGAGATCAAGATGTTTCCTTCAATTTATCAACTCACTTCCCTGCTGAGAAAGCTCCTGGTCTGTGACCTCTTCCTCCCTTTCACCCTTAGCTTCATTTTCACCAGACCTCTCCGTCAGTATCCCACAGAGATGGCTGCTTTAATGATTTCCTCCTGCCTTCTTTCTCCTTTGGTGTTCCTGTCCCTTCTTCCAAGCGGAATTCTGCTTCTGTGTGTTTCTGATTTAAGAGCTGTGCATAATTTTTATGAAACTTTTCCCTTCTTACTCTCCCTCTTGCCTTTTTAACATGCTACCTCATTAAAATGTGGCTGAACTCTCCCACTCCCCTCTGGATTTCAGTTCACAAGAAAGCCCAGCAGTGTTCCTAGTCCCTCTTAGATTACATAGGAACAGTGACTCCATTTCAGTGACCACATTTCTATCAAAGTAATTTCAAGAGTAAGTCTGAGATTACTCAGTTATGGACATGGCTTTTTGAAACATAAAACATTAAAAACAACCTCACTTTGACCTATTATTATCAACAAAACTAATATTTATTTAATGCCTACTCCCAATCAACATTCATTCAAGGAGTATTTATTAATCATTTATCATGTGTGAGGCACTGTGCTAGGAACCCTGGTTATAAAGAAAAAGAATCCATCCACCACTAATTCTCCATTACCAACCATCTTGAAGGAAGCTGTAGTCACTGGGAACCAATCAGTATAGTTTCTTAGGTCCTTTTGTTAAGGTATTATATGGATCAGTATCTGTTCAAAATTGTAACTTATGAGCCTCCCTCTGGTGTGTTTACTTTTACTAGCTACCCAAAATATATATTAGTTAAATAAAATATATTCAATATAACAGAAAAACAAAGTTTTTTTTTAATTGCCCCAATGATCACATAAACTACAATTTCTTATGTGACATCATAACATCAGAAGAGAGTGGAGGGCATATTCAGATAGGAATCTTGCTTTAAGGACACAGCTGTGTGGCCAAGGCAAATTACATCTCTAATGCTATATGGCTACTGAGGTCTGCTAGTGATGGACTATGCTGCTCTCTCTTCTATGAGTTTCTCCTATTTTTGTGGACACATTGTGTTGCTTGTCTCATGTTCACTGATGACATTGCTTCACTGGTCACTGTTGTATGTTTCTTAAGGGCAAGTGATCACTGAGCTTTTCTGCTATCACCTGGATTTGATCTTTTCAAGACCACCTGCTGACTTTCTTAGCTTCCAGATGTTAGGGTACAATGACAAGAAAGGCTCTCTCTGATGAGGACATACTGAAAGCACTTTAGTGGTGTAGGGTTGAATTTATCTAGCTACAAGTCTCAAGAACAAAAACATGGTTAAAATTGTCCTTTATTAAATTCCTAATATTTGGAGATCAATCTAAATTCCAGAAAAATGACTTATGATCATATATCTAGAGCTATAAAAGCTCTAGATGTTATATTATTAGGATTAGAAATTCCCAAGATCCTCTCTTGCTTGGCACACAAGTAAATTTTCCCCAAAACAAAACAAAGTAAAAAACAAAACAAAAACAAAAAAGGGTGATATATTTTCATCTACTAGCATCTCGCCTTTGGGGTTTTTTTGTACTTCTATCAATCTTTATCATCACCATCATCATAAATGACATTGTCATATTGCTTTAAAGTTTGCAAAGCACTCCACACATATGATAACGTTTGAGAATCACAAAAATCCTGGGAAAAAATCACTATGGGTATTATTATCCTTCTGTTCAAATAAGGAAATTTGAGACTCACAGAACTTAAATAATCAAGTGAATTGATTTGTCCAGGTCACATAATTAGGAAGTGCTGAAGAGAGGATTAAAACTTAGGTCTTCCTAACTCACAGTCCATTATGGTGAACTTTTGTACTTCTTTTTCAATTTGCCTAGTTCTATTTTATGGTATTATTTACTTCAGTATTTTTTTCTCTCTTTTAACAAGCTATTAAGTATTTTTTTTCACAATTCCCTTGCATTGTTCTCACTTCTTTTCCCATTTTTTCCTTTACCACTCTTATTTGATTTCTAAAAAAAAATTTAGCTCTTCCAGTAATTCTTGTTCGGTTTTGTGTCCTTTTCACATTTTTTTCTTTGAGGCTTTCTTTGTAGTTATTTTAATATTGTTGTCATCTTCCCTGTAACCATAGTAATTTTTCATGATTGGGTTCTTTATTTGTTGTTTGCTCATTTTTCTCCAGATTATTTCTTGACTTTGGCTAATATCATTATGTTAAAGTTAATATCATGGGGCAGCTAGGTGGTGCAGTGGATAAAGCATCAGCCCTGGATTCAGCCCTTGGACATTTCCAAGGTGGGTAGAGGCACTGCCCTAAGCTTCAGACTTTTTGCACTGTGCCTTTCAGAGCTAGTTCTGGGGGCGTCTGGAAGTTTTCATTGCTTCCAAGGTAGCATGTTCTAGGGAAGGGTGTGTTCACTTCTCCCTTGAAGCCACAGGAAACACTATTTCACAGTGTCTCTGATTCCTTAGATAGCAAGCACTCCTCTCTGCCCTGGAAGTGGGCATAGGCAATGGAGTTGCCAAATAATACCCTATTCTATGCCCAGTGCTAGCAAAAGAGTGCCCTTTAATCTCTTTCTGACTAGTTGCCAGATGCCCTTACCATCTCTAGCTTGAGAACTCCAAAAACTGCTACAACTGTTGCAAGTGCCTCCAAGGTCCACAGCTTGCATTGCTCTCCAGGACAGGCCCCACCCCAGTGCCTCAGGTCTCTCCTACAAACATCCAAAATTGTCTTAGGTTTTACGCTGATCTTTTTTGTTACTGTTCTGCTTCTTCAGAACTAGATTTAATTAATTATTTTTAAGTTTTCAAAGGGTAATGTTGGGAGAATTTGGTTCACTCATCTCCTCCACAATCTTGGCTCCCTCTAAATCAATTATATATAATTTTTTTGTGAATATTTCAAGACCAAATCCTCCTGTCTCTGTTGCTTTATGGTGGGGAAGGAGGCAGTGCAAAGAAATTTGGAGTGAAGAGGAGAGAGAGAAGAAGGAGTAACATGGACATTACTGTCTTCTTACACATACCCAATTAAGCTGAAAGGGCATGAAGACTGTGTCTTATACTTTTTTGTATTTCCCTTAAGTCCCAACACTATGTCACATGGAGTCAGCATAGAATAACACAAGGAAGGACTGAAAAAGGATTGGGGGAGAAGAAAATTTTCAATACTAGATAGAGGGCTATCTTTAGAACCAGGAAAATTTAGGTTTAGGTCCTCCTTCTGACACATAGCATCTGTGTGATCCTAAGCAAATCACTTAACCTCTCAAGGCAACCTCTTAAGTTTCATAAAAGATACCATCTTGGGGGGGGGGGGTGGCTAGGTGGCGCAGTGGATAAAGCACCGGCCCTGGATTCAGGAGTACCTGAGTTCAAATCTGGCCTCAGACACTTGACACTTACTAGCTGTGTGACCCTGGGCAAGTCACTTAACCCCCATTGCCCTGCAAAACAAAAAACAAAAAAGAAACAAAAGATACCATCTTGAATCAGTAGAGGGAGTTTCCCGACTTGTTAATACCATTGACATCACACGTCTATTTCCTACAAAATGTAGACTACTTTGAAGTCAACCTTAACTTCATTTTCATATGATAAATTTTAATTAGTCATTGTAGTTTATGTCTTGCTATGTAAAATAAAGGCTGTTGGATCCTTTGCATTCTCTTTCAGATATTTAATAGCTTTTTTTATAAACAAACCTATTTGTAGTCATATTTTGTTTTTTGGGGAAGCCTTACATTTTTTTCCTAATAGAAGTAAGTTGGTAGACCCTGAGTGTGTGTGTGTGGGGGGAATAGAATGAAGTTGCTGATGATCTTTCAACTAGGCTCTTTATTCTTCTCCTGATCGGTATATTTTGTTGTTCAATCTCATACCTCATAATAGAGGTAAACAGTGAATTTCTTTTTTTAAGGTATCATTTAATGATTTACCATTTTATTTCCCCAAATCACATGTAAAAGCATTTTTAAAATTTATTTTACAAATTTTGAGTTCTGTGCAGCTAGGTGGCACAGTAGATAGAGCACCAGCCCTAGATTCAGGAGGACCTGAGTTCAAATCTGCCCTCAGATTTAACTATCTGTGTGACCCTGGGCAAGTCACTTAACCCCAATTGCCTCAAAAAATTAAAAATTAAAATTAAAAAAAAAAACAAATTTTGAGTTCTAAATTCTATCCCACCCTCCCTCATCCCCATTGAAAAGGCAATCAATCTGAAATAGGTCATACATGTGCAATGGTACAAAACATATTCACATCTTTGTCATGTTGTTAAAGAAAATACAGACTAAAAGAGTAAAAGAAAATGAAGTAAAAGTATGCTTTGAGGGGCAGCCAGGTGGTGCTGTGGATAAAGCACTGTCCCTGGATTCAGGAGGACCTGAGTTCAAATCCGGTCTCAGACACTTGACACTTACTAGTTGTGTGACCCTTGGCAAGTCACTTAACCCTCATTGCCCTGCAAAAATAAGTATGCTTAGGGGCAGCTAGATGGCTCAGTGGATAGAGCACCGGCCTGGAGTCAGGAGTACCTGAGTTCAAATCCGGCCTCAGACACTTAATACTTAACTAGCTGTGTGACCCTGGGCAAGTCACTTAACCCCAATTGCCTCACTAAAAAATAAATAAATAAATAAATAAATAAGTATGCTTTGATCTGCATTCAGACTCTATCAGTTCTTTTTCTGGAGATGGATAGCATTTTTCATCATGTCTTTTAGAACTGTTTTGGATCAGGCAGCTAGATGGCACAGTGGTTAAAGCTCTGGCCCTGGATTCAGGAGTACCTGAGTTCAAATCCGGCCTCAGACACTTGACACTTACTAGCTGTGTGACCCTGGGCAAGTCACTTAACCAACATTGCCTTCAAAAAACAAAACAAAACAAAACCAAAAAAAAAGAAAAAAGAATTGTCTTGGATCATTGTATTATTTCGAATAGCTGTTATTCAGAGTTAATCATCATAAAATATTGCTGTTACTACATACAACGTTTACAATGTTCTCCTGGTTCTGCTCATTTCATTTTGAATCACTTCATGTAAGTTCTTCCAGATTTTCCTGAGAGCAACCTGTTCATCATTTCTTATAGCACAATAGCATTCCATCAAAATCATATACAACAGCTTGTTCATCCATTCTACAACTGATACACACCCCAATTTCCAATTCTTTGCCACCAGTAAAAGAGCTATGATAAATATTTTTGTGCATATAGGTCCTTTTCAATTTTTTGTATTTCTTTGGGATACAGACCTAGTAGTGTCATTGCTTGGTCAAAGGGTATGCATAGTTTTATAGATCCAGGAAAGATAACTTGAAAATTATTGGACTACCTGAAATGCATGATCAAAAAAAAAAAAGAGCTTTGACATCATCTTCCAAGAGATTGTCAGGGAAAATTGCTTTGATGTTATAGAAACAGAAGGTAAACTAGTAATTGAAAGAAACCATCAATCACCTCCTAAAAGAGATCCCAAAATGAAAACTTCCAGGAATATTATAGCCAAATTCCAGAGCTCCCTTGTCAAGGAGAAAATATTGCAAGCAGCCAGAAAGAAACAATTCAAATACTATGGAGCCACAGTCAAGATAACACAAGATCTGGCAGCTTCTACATTAAAGGATTGGAGGGCATGGAATACGATATTCCAGAGGGCAAAGGAATTGAGATTACAACCAAAAATCACCTACCCAACAAAACTTTGTATAATCTTTCAGGGAGAAAAATGGGACTTCAATGAAAAAGAGGACTTTTAGGTATTCATAAAGAAAAGACCTGAACTGAATAGAAAATTTGACTTCCAAATACAAGACCCTAGAGAAGCACAAAAAGGTAAACAGGAAAAAGAAATCATGAGGGACGTTAAAAGGCTAAACTGTTTACAATCCTATATGGGAAGATAATACTTCTAGCTCATAAGAACTTTATCAGTATTACGGCAGCTGAAAGGTACAAATTTAGACAGATGACATAGGTGGGAATTGATTATGAAGAGACAATGTTCGTAAAGCATTTATTTTTCTGTTTATCTTTGGGGGGGGGGTAGTCAGGGTGAGGTGGCATGACCAGGGTATAGCAGCTGGAGAGTCTTGTGTCTGAGGCTGGATTTGGGTTAGGGTCCTCCTGGGTCCAGGGTGGGTGCTTTGTTCACCACTGTGTCACCTAGCTGCACCATGATAACATCTTTAAAATAAAATTAAGGGGAGAGAGGATTGCACTGGGAGAAACAGAAAGGGAGAGGTAGAATGGAGTAAAGTATCTCACATAAAAGAAAAAGAAAAGGCTTATGGAATGGAGGGGAAGATGGCGGGGTTGGGGGGAGTGGGAGAGTGAATTAGCCTTACTCTCATCAAAATTGGCTCAAAGAGGGAATAACAAACACACTCAAGTGGGTATAGTAATATATCTTGCCCTGAGGGGAAGTGGGAGGGGAAGGGGATAAGGGAGGAAGGGTGAAATAAGAGAGGGCAGATTGGGGGAGAGGCAGTCAGAAGCAATCACTTTTGAGGAGGGATAGGGTAAAAGAAGATAGAAAATAGAGTAAATATCATGGGAAGCAAATAGGATGGAGGAAAATAGTTATCAATACTAACTTGGCACTGTGGATACAGCACTGGCCCTGGATTCAGGAGGACCTGCGTTCAAATCCAGCCTCAGGCATTTGACACTTACTAGTTGTGTGACCCTGAGCAAGTCACTTAACCCCAATTGCCTCACCAAAAAAAAAAAAAAAATAGTAACTGGGGAAAAATTCTGAAGCAGAGGCAAGAGCAATGTAAGATGAGAATGGTGATGATGATGACTTTGCTGGGCTATTGTGAAGAAAATTCTTTGTCAGGTATAAGGTACTATATAAATGTCAGCTACTATTATTGTTGCAATAATCAACCTCATGGGTGTTCTGTAAGGAAATTTCCCTTTAAAGTACTATATAAATGTAGTTTTCTCTTTAAAAAAAAAAAGAGCAGGATGCTATCAGAAAAACATGGAAAGACTTTCATGAGCTGATGCAAAGTGAAATGTACTGTATACAAAATAACACCAATATTTTAAGATGTTCTGCTATAAATGACAGCTATTTTCAGCAATGCAATTATCCAAGACAACTCTGAAGGACTTATCAAAAATGCAATCCATCTACAAAGAAAGAACTGATGGTATCTGAATACCTATGAAAGTATATTTTTTGTTTTTGTTGTTGTTAGTTCCTTTTTCTAAAGTTTTTTTGTCTGCTATGTTTTGCGTGACTGCACATGTATAACTTATGTATTGAATTGCTTGAGTTCTTACTGGGGGAGGGGGAGGAAAGAAGAGAATTTGGAATACAAAGTTTTAAAAGTCGATGTTAAAATTTGTTTTTACATGTAAGGTGGGGGAAGGAAGGAAGGAAGGAAGGAAGGAAGGAAGGAAGGAAGGAAGGAAGGAAGGAAGGAAGGAAGGGAGAGAGGGAGAGAGAAAAAGAGAGAGAGGGAAAGAGAAAGAAAGAAAAAGAAAGAAAGAAAGAAAAAGAAAGAAAGAAAGAAAGAAAGAAAGAAAGAAAGAAAGAAAGAAAGAAAGAAAGAAAGAAAGAAAGAAAGAAAGAAAGAAAGAAAGAAAGAAAGAAAGAAAGAAAGAAAGAAAGAAAAAGAAAGAATTTAAGAATCATAGCACTCCCTAGAAACTATAATTTTAAAAAATCTGGCCAGTATATTTCAACAAATAACAAATGAAAACTTCACAAATCTATTAGAACTGGGGCAGCTAGGTGGCACAGTAGATAAGGCACCAGCCCTGAATTCAGGAGGACCTAAGTTCAAATCTGGTCTCAGACACTTCACACTTACTAGCTGTGTGACCCTGAGCAAGTCACTTAACCGTCATTGCCCCGCAAAACAAAACAAAACAAAAAAGTCTATTCAAAATAAAGACTAAAGAACAAAATAAAGATGGAAAGAAGCAATCAATAACTTTTTAAAAGGAACCCTAAATGAAAAGTCCAAGTAATCCAGAGGTCCTTCATGAATAATAATAAGAATAAGAATATTATAAGCATCCAAAATGAAGTAGTTTGAGTACCAAAGAGCAACAGTCACTATTACATAAAACCTGACAGCTTCTATTATAAATGAAAAGATTTTAGAATATAATATTCTAAAAGGCAAAAGAGATAGGTTTACTTATTCTTCAAAGCTGAGTAGAGTGCTACAGGGGGAAAAGAAGATTTTTAATGAAACAGAAGACTTTCAAATATTGCTTGAGGAAAAAAGGAGCTGAGCTTAATAGGAACACAAAAAGAAGAGTTAAGAAAAACCTAGAAAAGCAAATGTTTTTAAGCACCAGAATAGAGCTATATGGTGATGTAGTGTTAATATTCTAATAGCAAGAGGGAAAACAAGTTTCCCTTCAGAACTTTAACTGGGGTATATGAAAGTAAGAATACTTAAAATGGAAGAGAAGTGGGTGAAGTGTATATCCAATGAATCTCACTTTTCTTAAATGGAAAAAGAAGGGATGAAAATATATACAATGTGGTTTGGTATAGATGTTAAATTCAAAAGAGAAATAAATGAGAATAGGGGAAGAGGTAAGTATTTAAGAAGATAGATAATACCAGAGAGGAATTAATCACAAGCAGAGCAAACTTCTTGAGCCTAAAGAAGGATTAAAGGCAGGGGTGGGGGGAGGTGAGGAATGAAGGAATCAAAGAATTAAACTCTAAAGGAGTTTCTTAGATTGTCTTTTACACAATGGGTTGTCTCTTCTATGAGTGAGAAATGACAACAAATTGTGTATAACAGAATAGAGAAATGACAGAGACAATTTCAGAGAATCTTGGATATTATGAATTCATACAGAACAAATTAAGCAAACCCAGAACAATTCATAAAAAGGAAAACACTGTGTAAGGAAAAATAACTATTAAAGACTTAGGAGCTCTATGCAATAAATGCAATGTCCAACCATATCTTCAGAGGACTTATGTAAAAGAATGTTACCCATATCCTGATGATGTAGGAGGTGAAAAAAGGGTTAACAGAAAAACCCAAGACCTAAGCTTTAATTCAGATATTAGCTCCAAAAGGGAGTTAGAACCCAGTTAATGGATAACTTACAAATCAGGATGCTAGGTTCTTTTATCCACGTAAATCAGTACCCATAATGGGAACAGAGGGAGCTAGGCCACAGAAACCTGACTACAACAATAAAGGAACTGACAGCCTATAGAAATTCAGGCCAGAAATAAAAGAAAAATTATTGTATTTTGAAACTAGTCATGGGAACCAGAAAGACACATGCGCACAAGAGGCCAAATTTGTCCCCAGATTCACCTTATGACGTGTTACCCCCCAAAACGCACCTCCACTGAAAAAGGTACCCACCTCAGGGGTTGGCTTAGGACCCCAGGAACTCCAAATTAGGATAAGCCCTCCCCTGTATGTCCCAAAGGTGGACAATATTATAATGAGTAGGACAGACCCTCCCCTGTACCTCCCTAAGGTGGAGATTATTATAATGAGACTGATAATCAATTTATCCATAGTATAAATATAATTGTCTTTTCTTTCACTATTTGAGAGATACCTTTCCACTATTCTGGTTCTCTCCCTGTAGTATTGCAATAAAACTTGGGATACTGAGTCACTGAGTCTTGTTATTCTTTTGGGACAACTCAGGATCAATTTGACCCTAATTCCATCCCACATCACTGACAGAGAGGTGTTGGGCACAAGGTATGGAAAAATATTTTTGGATATAGTAACTGACCACTTGGTGGATTCATTTTGTTGACTTCTTATTGGTTACAAGAAGTTTTTTATCCCTTTCTTTTTCTAGATTCTTAATTAGGGAGTGGTGGCTTGGTAATCAGGGGGGTTGGAATAGTGATGCCAAAAAAGGAGAGGTATTGGAACATTTTTTAATGCATAGAAAAGAACAGAAGAAAGCTCAGACAAGTAGGACAGTTTTAAAAGTAGTGTGTATAATTTATTATATGCTTTATAAAAGCAAGTGATGTGAAAATGGAGATTCATATTTTCACATAGAATCTTCTTTTTGTGTTTTGCTGTATATGTGGAAATGCTTTTTTGTGCTTAAGTTCAGATTAAAGATATTTTTTTAAAGTAGTCCCTCCCCCTTTATAACTACAAGCTTTAGAATGTAGTTTACTTTAAAATGGTTCTACATAATAAAGCTATGTGTCATTTAAAACATTGGGGGGGCTATCCTGTTTCTAAATTATTGGGGAACTAGGCTGGGGTTTTCTAAAATATTGCTACATATAAATTAATGTCTATTGCACTAGTTTTGGCAGTAAGCATTTATTATCAATTGAAATCACATATTACTAAAGTATTTACCATGTGTCTGACTTACTTCCCCATTAGTTACTTACCCAGCACATTTTGCCAAACAGGATTGGAGAAGGTTCATAGCTCATTCAAGAGAATTTCCTACACAAGAGAGAGCACTGACCATATTGAACAAAAGCCAAAACCCCCACAGCACCATATTGTCTTTAAAAGAGAGCACATGGCCCCAAGCAGAGCTCAGAAGTCCTACATTACCTAGAGAGAGGGCTACCAAACAGCCCTCCTCACCTAGCCTGTGTCCCAGAATGGCGTTCACCATGTGATCTCATTCTTTTTTCTCTTCCAATAGAGGTGGTTATTACACACTGATCTCTATTGTCTATAAACAAGACCAGCTAAAGTTCCTTCAAGTGGGGGTGAAGATTGGGTTCCTGTGTCCCCCAAGAAATCCATTATTAATAATTATTTTCTCACACTATGTCCATGACCAAGTGGAAGCCTTATTATAATAATTAGATTTTCTACTATTGTAGGAAGTTGATAGATTAAAATCAGCTTGAAGAGCTTATAGGGAACTGAATCATTGAGCATTTTAGCAACATCTTACTAAATCTATTGCTATCTTATTCAAAAGTGTAAAGACATGGGCAGCTAGGTGGTGCAGTGGATAGAGCACCAGCCCTGGATTCAGGAGGACCTGAGTTCAAATTCTGCCTCAGACACTTAACAATTACTAGCTGTGTGACCCTAGGCAAGTCACTTAAACCCAATTGCCTCACCAAAAAAAAAAAGTATAAAGACATCTGATTAAATCTCAATTACTAAGCCTACTCCAAGGTGAATTCATTGATTTAGAGTCACTTCTTTGCACCTCCTAGAGGATGGGTTTCATTGATGTGAATGGCCCTAAATATGAATTGATTGATGTGTATTCTTGGGAGGACTGACTCTTGGGGCAAGAGCTTTTTTTTTTTTCCTTTGTGCTAGACTATAAAAGTCAATCAACAAATTGGTTTGAACCTTTTCCTTCTGGCTTTATTTTACAGAAATCCTGAGAGTGGAGCAGGTTGGTTTTGGGGCAGTACCAAGGAGTCATTAATTACGGCTTCTCAACCAATCATGTGACTTCCTATACCACTAGTTTCTGTGGGAAATTACTGAGGGTCATTTTCAGTCAACCCTGAATTTAAGAGTTCTGGTATATTTGAGCTAGAGAATATTATTATGTTAGTACTTTTATTTGAGAGTATGCACAACTGACCATCTATCAAGAATAGGGGAATTTCCTAAACAGAATAATTCTTTTTTTTTTCAGGGCAACAAGGGTTAAGTGACTTGCCCAGGGTCACACAGCTAGTAATTTTCAAGTGTCTGAGGCTGGATTTGAACTCAGGTCCTCCTGGATCCAAGACCAGTACTTTATCCACTGCACCACCTAGCTGCCCCCAGCAGCATAATTCTTTTTTTTTTCTTGGTACTATGAATGGATTTATTTCTTAAGATCTGAGTGCAAACTTTAAAAATACAATAAAACTTCCCATTAGGAATCAACACACCACCCCCAATAACGATTTTTGCAATCATGCATTTTAACAGAAAGTACAAATAGGCGCATATCTGAAAATTAAACATTTCCCCTTAGACCAAGAAAAAAAACACACAAGCCTCTCTCTGTTCCTATTTTTCTAATTCAGAAACATGTTACATATTCTACGGAGACAATTATCAGCTAAGTATTCTAACCCATCTCTGCGTTCAAAGGAACACTCTGACTTTGGGAACCATTTAACTATATTTAGTCTCTGGAAAATATGCAATTATACTTCCATATATGATGGAGGTCATAACAACAAACAGTAGAAACTGAGGCAAAATGAGATATTTCAGGAGTAGAAAGCAAAAATCACAAGGATTCAGTTTAGAATCATGCCTATGGACTTGGGTTTTTTTTTTACTTGCACCTTTTGTGAAATGTCTGATAAAACAACAGTGATTTAAATGAGTATAAAAAATAGGGGATCAGTCTCTTAAGGTCAAATCTCTGAAAAGCCACTATTCATATGGAAAAGATTTCTCTGTGTATGTAAACGCATATGCATTTAGATTTTTTTTAAAAAGTGGGGCATAGTGGCATCTCCCTGGTTTCTTAAACGATATTTGGATTTTCATAAAGAATTAGCAGCACCTAAAGTGTTAATTTACTCACTCTGAAGGGTCTACACAATAGATTAGTTGGCAGTGTTCTAGCATTAGGGAGATGAGAATTAGGGAAATGAAAATCTGAGAAAAAACATCACACACATTTAGTCAAAGTCACCTTTCCAAAGGTAACTTTAAAATGGAAAGAAAAATCATTAAGTTAAAAAGTCTAAGAAAAGAGTCCCTAAAGGCCAGTCTCAAAATGGTGGACCACAAACAGTCAAGGTTGCTGAGTTGTCCACATGGTAACCATGGTTGATTTTTACAGATCAAAAGAGAGCTGGGGATAGGGAGAATATCCACATACACATATCATTGCACAAACAATTTGCCCAGCATTTTATATCCCTGAACACTAAACAGATAAATCTTTACAAAAACCTTCATTCCAGATTATTTTCCTTTTTGCCATCATATACATAACATTTAAATATTTACAGCAACATAATTCTTAATAGAATAAGTGAAACACACACACACAGTATGGGAGAATTAGAGCAAAGGACTAAACTAGTATCATGGAGGAGCAAGAGACATGAATTTTGTATTCTATTATTAAAGTTATTTAGATAGTGAGTCTAATAGGAAGGGGAAAGAATGTCTGTTTTATATTTCAAAATTATTTCCCTCCTGGGGGAGTACAAGATTTTACAGTAGTACCAGAAGGCTAAATATTCATATGGGTTACTGTAGGATTAGAGAAACTCAACCAGAAAGACAGGGTGTTGTTCTAGCAGGCATAAGTTCAGCTTTCCTCATAGTCGGGAGGGGGAGGATTTAGGTAAGGGAAGAGAACAATATTGTTTGCTTTTGAACTATTATGAATTCTTTATGTTTTCTTTATCAATGGAATCCTATGAATCATATTTTCTGCATTTTATTTTGGGTAAAATAAAAGCTGTCCTATACTCAATATATGCATTGTCACCTTTGGTGCTTGTCTAAGATCTGGGGGACCATTTTTCCAATACATGTGGAAACATATAGAAATCATATTCTAAGGTATGGTTTCTTAAACTTTTTTCACTCATGACCCATTTTTGCCCAAGAAATTTTTACATGACCCCAGGTATATAGGTACATAAAATAGGTATAAATAATCTTTTACTGTTGCCAAATTTTTTACAACTCCCACATTCAGTTACATGATCCCAGATGAGATTGTAACCCACAGTTTAAGAAGCTTTGTTCTAAGTTATCCCAATGGCAAGCCACATGGCAAAATAGATAGATTACCAGGCCTGGAATCAAGAAGACCTGAGTTTAAATCCAGCCTCAAATACTTACTAGCTCCATGACCCTAAGCAAATCACAACCCTGTTTGCTTCAGTTTCCTCCTCTGTAAAATGAGCTGGAGAAGGAAATGGCAAATTACTCCAGTATCTTTGCCAAGAAAACCCCAAATGGGGTCATAAAGAGTCAAACATAACTGAACAACAGCAACAAAAAGGGTACCCTAGAGTAAATAAACTATGGATCGGAGCATACATACCAAACCAAAACAATTTAAGGCAACTGTAAGATTGTACCTCAACTGCTTAAACCCAAAGCTTAAGGTACTGGGCCTTAGTTTACATTTTAAAATTCCTAGTGATTCCCTTGAATATAAATAACAGTATCTAATTATATACTAATTACCCTCTTGCACCATACTTTGAAAAGAGATTATTACCTGGTACATCATATTTCCTTAATAAATACAAGCATACCTCATTTTCTTGTACTTCACAAACATTGAATATTTTTATTTTCTTTTCTTTTCAAATTGAAGGTTTGTTGCAATCCTGCATTGAACAAGTCTAGAGACACCATTTTCCCAAGAGCATGTGTTCACATTGTGTCTCTGTCACATTTTGGTAATTCTCACAATATTTCACTTTTTCATTATTATTATATCTGCTATGATGATCTGTGACTAGTGATCCTTGATATTACTATTATAATTGTTTTGAGGAGCCACAAACCATGACAATATAAGACAGTGAACTTAATCGATAAATGTTGTGTGTGTTCTGACTGCTCCACTGACCAGCAATTCCCCATCTCTCTCCCTCTCCTTGGGCCTCCCTATTTCCTGAGACACAATAATATTGAAATTGGGCCATTTAATAACTCTACAATGGCATTTAAGTTTTCAAATGAAAAGAGTCAATCAATGTGGCAAACTTCATTGTTATCTTATTTTAAGAAATTTCCATAGCCACTCCAGCCTTCAACATCTAGGCAAGACCCTCCATAAGAAAAAGATTATGACTTCCCAAAGACTGGGATGATGGTTAAACACATTTTTTTTTTAGCAATAAAGTATTTTTAAAATAAAATATGTACATTTTTAGACATAACACTATTACACACTTAATAGACTATAGCATAGTATAAACATAAATTTTATGTGCACTGGAAACCAAAAAATTCATGTGTCTCACTTTATTGCAGTGATCTGGACTGGAACCCACAATATCTCTGAGGTATGCCTGTACTTAGCTGAATTAAATTAAAAGCTCAGGTGAACTCTTTGCTATCCTTGATATTATCATTAAGAAGCATTTGTGCTTAAATTCCCCATTCCATTCTCTACCTTAAACATATCACTCCCTTAAGAATAAAACATTATTTGATCCCAAGACTGGTGAAAGGCTAGAGAGAAGTCCAGGAATCAGGAAGCCTCGAGTTCAAGTCCTGTATCAGACACATACTAGCTGTGTGAAAATGGTGTAGACCTGTGATTTAATTGATGTAAAGAAGTTGCAATGAGGAAATTTTCACTACCAATGCCAATTGGTGACAGTGTAAATTATTAACATAGAAAGTTATGGTTGTGTGGGGGGGATGGGGGGTGTGGAGAGTGGGCATTGGGAAATTAAATGGCTTGCCTAGGATCATATGGTCAGTTAGCCAGTATGTGTCAGAGGCATGATTTGAACCCAGTTCTTCCTGACTCTGAGACCAGCTTGCTATCAACTATGTACTGCTGACTTTCAAGGAATTCTTCATTCTGATGAAATCACAGGTCTGAATGAGTGTGGTACACTGGAAAGAACACTGTCTCTGGAGCTAGAGGACGAAGGTTCAAATGCTGCCTCTGACAGTTACTACTTAGGTGATGTTGGACAAGTCACCCAACCTGCTTGGGCTTCAGTTTTCTCATCTGTAAAATGAGAAGGTTGAACAAGATAGTCCCTGAGATCCCATGAACCTCTGAGTCTCTAATCTTACTATGATGTTAAGAAACAAAGTAAAAAAAGAAAAAGAAGGAAGGAAGGAAGGAAGGAAGGAAGGAAGGAAGGAAGGAAGGAAGGAAGGAAGGAAGGAAGGAAGGAAGGAAGGAAGGAAGGAAGGAAGGAAGGAAGGAAGGAAGGAAGGAAGGAAGGAAGGAAGGAAGGGAAAAAAAGTGTAGGCATTAAAATTAGCCTCAGGCTCCCTGAGCAGAGCTGCCCCTTACCCTCAGAATCAGCTGTGGGGGCCCTCTGAGCCGGGCTAAGCTGCGTACAAAAACCAGAGAGACACCCAGGTTTGCTTCACCCAGCCCCAGTTCTCAGTGCAGGCAGCACAGGGCTTGGCAATCTGCCCAAGTTTCACCTGAGAGAGGAAGTTAATAAAAAGAGATGCAGGGAGACAAAGGGGGATTCACAAGAGGACAGAGTTAGGGGCTTTTGGGGATTCGCTATGGTACAGAGAGGGAAGTGAGACATAAAGGAGGGTCGACAAAGTGAAGGGGGCTGGGAGTTAGAAAAAAGGAGTGGAACAGTGAAGCAGGGGGCTTTTGAGTTAGAAGAAGCACAGGACTGAGAAAGTTGGAGAGGACTGAAGGCAAACCTGTCCTGGAGCGAGGCGTGGCTCAGCACACCCATAAGCGAGAGGTAGCAGAAAGTTTAAAAAGCTGATAGGGTATATTTTACTTTTGTTATCCTTGTTTCTACATTTAAATCTAAATTTATTCACCTAAATAAACCGCATATTTGCTTTAATTAAAAGAGGCATTTTATTCCTTTTTTTCTTATCAATTTGGGAGAAGCAGTTGTGGGGAAAATTTTAAAGGGCCCTAACAGACTGGCTTAGGCAATTAATAGTAGTCAGATAGCCAGCTAGTCAAAAGTCCACAGATTAGGTCAGTAAGTTAAAATATTTTTGCATTTGAATGACAACCATGAAGGGAATTACTGCCCAATTACAATTTTTCTTAAAGCTATAATTTTTCATATAAGTACAGTTAGAATTTTTCAAATTAGATATAGTTAATTTTTTTACAAAAGAAAGAAAGGAAAGGAAGGAAGGAAGGAAGAAAGGAAGGAAGGAAGAAAGGAAAGGAAGGAAGGAAAGAAGCTACCAAATGAGGATATCCAGAACATTCTAGAAACTAGGAAAAGGATATGAGTAAAAATAATCCATAATACCTCTTCCCCATCCTAGGTTCAGAACATTTATTTTAACTTACTTACTCAGTAGATACGTTAGTTCTGTTTTATCATCAGGTTCTCAAGATTAGAGTTGTTGTTTCAACAATTAATTTGTTACTTCCCCCAGAAAAAAAAAATCCATGAAAACAATTTGTAGAGTCCATGGAGTATATGGTAATAGGGCTTTTGGCCTAATTTATGGAGGGAAAAAATGCAACAGGAAATAGAGTTGTCCAGATTCTAATTATTTGTAACTCTATGAAAAATTAATGTTGCCAATTAATTTTAAAGGTTAAAAAAAAACTCCATTCATGTGTATTTGAGTATCACACTCAACAAAGCGACCTTAGTAAGTACCTTTAAAATCTCCTATTGTTTAGATTCTCCTCTGTAATTGTGTCAAGTTTTAAAAATTTCTGACAAAACATATAAATTTCAATTTTGTAATATGGACATGCATAGCTGATGGACCTCTAAGAAATGACAAAATATTAGGCAGGCCTACCAAAAAGAGATTTTGATTCCTTGTTCCATTTGCCCTTAAATTCAAAACCCTGGTAACTTTCCCCTTCACCTACATTCTGGAGAAACTTGTCTAATGGTCTAACTTTGTCTTGTAATTACTTCCAGCCTTTACTCAGGTAACCTCTAGTATTTGAATTTCAATTCTATTATTTTAGTTTGTATCTCTACCCCTGTATTGTCTACCTTTTTAACCTCAACAACCACCCACTTAACTCAAATGCAAGTTCCTTTGTAACCTCACCCATTATTGTTCAGTCATTTTTCTTTTTTTTGGTTTCCTCCAACTCTTCCTGATACCATTTGGGGTTTTCTTGGAAAAGGTACTGGAGTGGTTTGCCATCTCCTTCTCCAGGTCATTTTACAGATGAGGAACTGAGGCAAACAGGGTTAACATAACTAGTGTCTGAGGCTATGTTTGAACTTATGAAGATGAGTCTTCCTGACTCCATTCTATCCACTGTGCCACTTAGGTGGCCTTAACTTCACCCACCATTCACTTGACTCAAATTCAAGTTTATTCAATTAAAGTCCTTGGAAACTACACACATTGTCTGCAGACTAATCCTATTATCTAAGGACCATTCCTATTTTCTAAATTGGAATGAGCTGAGGAGATTCTCATCCCCTTTCCTCATTAAAATTTCTACAAAAGGGATTGTCTTACCTTTGCCAGGGGAGGTCCAAATGGTGTACTGTCAGGCCAATCAGAAGGAAGATACACCTAGATTTAAAAGACCCTGTAAGCCCTCTGGGTCTTTTATCATTGAGAGAAGCCACTGATCCTATTTATTGGTTACTGCTAGCCTAACAAATCACTCATGGTTGGAATCTTGTCTCTCAGTTTACTTTAATTTTTAAATGCAACAGAAGGTAGTATTTGAGCTGACTTCTGTGATTCTAAGAGGTACAGGTGAGCAGGAAGTACAGTCCTGTCTAAGGAGTGCTATAAGAATTATTGTGGTTTGGGGGAACCCCATCTTGGCTAAAATTAGAAAGCCTCTGGTGCACCCAGCACAGCTCCCTCCACCCCGGGCACGCCCCGTACGCACAGAAAACTCACACCCTGGCTTCCTCTGGCCAAGCTGGGGTAGGCAAGGAAAGCCATGCCCCAACTGGCCTTGGACACCGCTCCTAGGAGGTGCCAGTGAATTAGCATGGGGTGTGTGGGTGGTCGGCTTGGGTATACTGTTTTATCTTCTGGGGGGTAGAGAGGAGGAGAGGGAGAGAGTAGAGACAAGGAGATGAGAGGAGACAAGGGGAGAGAGAGAGAGAGAGAGAGAGAGGAGAGAAGAGAGTTCACAGCGGCAGATGTAAAAGCTACCTGCGATGTGCAGAGGGTAGAGAGAGTTGAACTCGAGACAGCTGAGTCCTGTGGGCAAGTTCACAGGTCATATTTCTTTGTCCCTATTTCTAAATTTGTTCCCACATCAATCAACCCTGTTTCTTTTGTTTATATAAGGAACATCAAGAAGGCGGGTTTGGCTGAATGGTAAAGTGCAGGAAACGGAGTATCTAATCACCATGCACATTGACTTGGCTTTTGATACTCAACACTCTCAACTCATTCAGTTGCTTCTCCCCTCTTTTTAGAGGGCTAGAGGACCATGCAATAAATTATTCCCTTTATAGCAGGCTCAGAACTTTCTGAACTTTCCAGTCAACTCTCCATTTTCCATCAGTACCTCTGCTTGGTTTTCACTCCATAAAATATAATGAATCCAGGTGCTGCCCCACCTCAGTCTCCTTTGTTGTGTTGTCTCCCACATTAGATTATAAGCTCTTTGAGGTTGGGGACTATGATGATTAAAAATATGAGAGATATAGTCTCTGGATAATTTAATCATTTTATTAATATTACCACCAGGTTATTAATAAAATTAACTCTATGGAAACTCTCTTAGGCCAAAGACTCCTTCCTTGTGGTCAGCTCTTGGGTCAAATACCATACCAACTGTGAGAGGTCCATCATAAAGCAATCAAATCTAATTGGTTAGCATCATTCAAATCTAATTGATTGACATGATTAGAGTTGGGTTATGTTAAAATTGAAGTTGGGGGATATGTGACTCAAGTAAAGATGACATGGGGGAAAATGTAGAGACTCACACCCAAAATGATGTTCCCACCTAGAACTGGTTCATGCAGGTCAAATCTGAATAGTAAAGTCCTTCAGCTGATCTACACAAAAGAATATGTCTCCATCCAAGGCTCTTTTAGTGAGCTGGGCTTAGGCTTGGTCCAAATGGAGAGATCTGATGAAATCTTTTAAGGAGACCTTGCCTTTGAGTGGAGGGAAGAGAAGACTAAGAAAGAAAAATCTCTGGGTCCTCCAAGATATTGATTATTGATTATTAATTATTCTGTCTCATAGAACTCTCTTTTTCCTATTTATATCCCCTGCTTTTAGCACATTTCCTGGCACATAGTAGGAGCTTAGGAAATTTTTGTTTATTTGAATTGAATTTTGTTTGTTTTTTAGTGAGGCAATTGGGGTTAAATGACTTGCCTAGGGTCACACAGATAGTAAGTGTTAAGTGTCTGAAGCCAGATTTGAACTCGGGTCCTCCTGACTCCAGGGCCGGTGCTTTATCCACTGTGCCACCTAGCTGCCAAGAATTGAATTTTTTGAAAAATGTATACTAAGACAGGAAAGTTAAATCAAATCCATGTTTTAAAGAGCCTGAAATTTGAGTTTGTAATTGACTGTAAAATAATACCTGGGTCAAAATGTTCTAATATTTTGGAAAAAGTCTTGCCTCCCTAAGAAGTATTTATATTTCAGAAAGGGAATCCAAGGAGAGGATAACAAGTCATAGCATTGATTAAATGAAAAAATACTCTTATTTGTATTATCAGCAAAAGTAGCTTGGGGAAGGGTGAAAAAATGGATAAGGGATTGAAGGGTTGTTCAGTGTATTCAAATCATAACAGATGGGGCAGCTAGGTGGCACAGTGGATAGAACACTGGCCCTGGAGTCAGGAGGACCTGAGTTCAAATCTGGCTTCAGACACTTAACACTTACTAGCTGTGTGACCCTGGGCAAATCACTTAACACCAATTGCCTCACCAAAAACAAAAACAAAACCCACAAATCATAACAGATATTTTCTATCTTAGTCAAAACATAAATTTAACAATTATAAAAACTTGAAATATGTTTACACATAATCATGTATGATGAGGGCATTTTTATCTATAATAGAATACTAGATACAGTCATTACATTATTATTGATTTAGGTATAATCCTTGTCTATATATGGGTCTATGCTTTTAGGCAGGTCTCTACATAATATGATTCTTTCTAAATACTGGCTTTTATAACTTACATGTGTAGGTGGGGTTTTTTTCTCTCAATCATGAGATTAAGCCTAGTCCCCAAATCTTTATTAATATTTGTAGGATCAGAGCAAAACTCACAGAAGAATGTGCTGAAATCATCTTCTAAACAACAAAAACTTAGAAGGTCAGAAGGAGGGAGCTGCTGTGCTAATACAGGGGTCGTACCCAACCCCACAGTCACCCTGACACAGATCCATCCCAGGAAGGCCTCACCAGAGAAGCAGACCCCCAGAGCCTCTGAATCAGCTGAAGCACCAGTGTCGTCTGGAAGTAAGCTCACAGTCTGGTGAGTGAGGTGAGCCCTGGGCAGGGGGGAGACTACAGGGGTCTATGCTGGTGCTGAGGCAGAACTTGGATTTTACACCCCTGCTGAGAACCAGGAGGTAGACTCGAGTAGCAGAGGCCCAGGTTGGGGAGGGGCATAGGCTCGTCGGAGCTAACAACCATAACACACAAAGCTGGTTGATTAGTTGGTTTGGGGTCATCTAAGGACCAGGTAACAGGCTGGGTGAGTGAAAAACCTGATTCTCCTTAAATCATACCACCTGGGACTTCTTAAGCTTGGGATACTACAGCCTGGAAACAGTGCCCCACTTTAAGGAGCTAAAAGTCAAGTAAAAGAAAGGCGAGATGAGCTGACAGAGAAAAGTGAGGACCATGGAAAGTTTCTTCAGTAACAAGGAAGACTGAGGGGCACCCTCAGGGTAAGATGTCAATGTTAAGGCCCCTATATATAATGCTTCCAAGAAAAATATGAATTGGTCTCAGGCCATAGAGGTGCTCAAAAAGGACTTTGAAGATAAACTTAGAGAGGTAGGGGAAAAAATGGAAAGAGAAATGAGGGTGATGCAGGAAAGACATGAGAAAAAAGTCAACAGCTTGAAAAGTCAAATGGAAAAGGAGGTACAAAAGCTCTCTGATGAAAATAATTGCCTAAGAATTAGGATTGAACAAAGGGAAGCCAGTGACTTTATGAGAAACCAAGACACAATAAAGCAAATCCAAATGAATAAAAAAATAGAGGGCAATGTGAAATATCTTCTAGGAAAAACTGCTGACCTGGAAAATAGGTGCAGGAGAGATCATTTGAAAATTATTGGTCTACCTGAAAACCATGATCAAGGAAAAAGCTTAGACACCATCTTCCAAGATATTCTCAGGGAAAATTGCCCTGAAATTCTAGAAGAAGAAGCTAAAATAGAAATTGAAAGAATCTACCAATCACCTGCAGAAAGAGATCCCAAAAGGAAAACTCCTAGGAATATAATAGCCAAATTCCAGAGCTCTCAGGTCAAGGAGAAAATATTGCAAGCTGCCAAAAAGAAAGAATTCAAGTACTGTGGAGCCCCAGTCAGGATAGCACAAGATCTAGCAGCTTCTACATTAAAGGACCGGAGGGCATGGAATATGATATTCCAAAGGGCAAAGGAAATGGGATTATAACCAAGAATCACCTACCCAGCAAAACTCAGCATAATCTTTCAGTGGAAAAAATGGGACTTTAATGAAAAAGAAGACTTTCAGATATTTGTGATGAAAAGAGCTGAACTGAATGGCAAATTTGACTTTCAAATACAAGACCCTAGAGAACCATAAAAAATTGGATCTGTGGGACATAGCTGGGGTCATACAGTGGGCAACAGTCTTGTGTCTGAGGCTGGGTTTTGGTTGGGATGCCCCTGAGTCCAGGGGTGATGTTTTGTCCGCTGTGTCCCTTAACTAGGTGATGATATCTTTAGGGTTAAATTGAGAGGTGAAGGGACTGGGGGAGGGGAAGGGCAGAGGGGAAATCCTACATGAAAGAAACAGGAAAAGGCTTATGGAGTGGGGGAAGAGATAGGAGAGGAGCAGGGCAGTAAATGAATTTTACACTCATCAGAAAAGGCTCAAAGACCTTATACTCATCAGAGCTGCCTCAAGGAGGGACTAACAGACACTCCCAACTGGGTGGAGTAATCTGTTTAATCTGGGCAGCAAATGAGCCTAACACTCATCAGAACTGGCTCAAAGACCTCAATCTCATAAGAATTGGCTCAAGGAGGAAATAGTGTACATATTCAATTGGGTGGAGTACTCTCTATAACCCTGCAAGAAAATAGGAGGGGGAGAGGATAAAGAGAGAGGGGCAAAAGAAGGAAGGGCAGAGTGGGGGAGGGGACAGACACAAGTAAATCCCTTTTGAAGCATGATAGGTTGAAAGAAGATGGATAATAGAATAAATATCATGGGGAAGGGAATAGGATGGAAGGGAAACAGTTAACAATAGTAATCATGAAAAAGAGAAAAGGGGGAAAATTGTACAAAAAATATTTATAGCAACTCTTGGTGGAGGCTAAGAATTGAGAATCCAATTGAAGAATGATGGAAAAAGCTGTGCTGTATGATTGTAGTGGAATGGTCTTGTGCTACAGGGAATGACAAACAGGATGATCCCTGAAAAACCTAGAAAGACTAATGAATATCAATGTATAGTGAAGTGAGCAGAGCTGGGAGGACATTGTGTGTAGTGACAGCAGTATTGTTCAATGAGCAATTGTGAATGACTTAACTACTCTCAGCAGTGCAGTGATCCAAGACAATCCCAAGGAACTAATGAGGAAGCTTACTATGCACTCCTATAGAAAGAACTGATCAAACGAACACTTGTGGATTGTACATATATAACCTGATTGTGATCTTGTGGAGGGGGGAGGAAAGGGAGGGAGGGAGAAAAATTTGGAACTCTAAATCTTATGAAAATGAATGTTGAAAACTACCCTTACATGTAACTGGAAAATAAAATAAATGTTGCAAAAAAAAAAAATTGTAGGATCAGAAGAACATAGGGAAAGCAGTATAACACCATGGATAGACTAGTGGATTTAAAGATTACTGGAGTCAAACAATGTAAGTTTGAATCCCAAACTCTGTCACCTACTTCTTTGTCCTATTGGGCAACTCCCTTGACTTCTCTAGACTTCAGTTTGCCCCATTTGTATAACCAAGAGTTTGGCATTCCACTTGTTAGTCAACCTTAAGGAGATGGAAGACCCTGATCCTCTCTTTTTGCTTGGTTTTCATGAAATTGCTCTCTCTTTGTTTCTCTTCTACACTATCTGACTGATCTTGCTGTGTCTTCTTTGGTGAATTATTATTCATATTACATATAGCCCTGTCATGTGAAACCTGTGTCATCCAAACTCTTCTTTTTTTACACTCTCTTACTTTGTGACCCCATCAGCTGCCACAGATTTAATTATTATCATTAAGTAGATCACTCACCTATATGGCCCCAGTTTTTCTCTTGAGCTCCAGGATATTATAATTGGGAAGTCTCATTTATATCTAAAACTCAGAATGACCAAAATAGAATTCATTATCTTTCCCCAAGACTCTCCTGCACTGCATTTATTTTATATTTATTCTGAATATTCTTTTATAAATATATTATCTTCCTTTATAGAATGTAAGCCCCTTGAGGTAAGATCTGTTTAATTTTTGTCTTTGTTTTTCTAGCACACAGCATAATGCCTTATGTGTAGTATATGTTTAATATGTAAATTTAAATTGCTTGATTGTTTCCATAACAGTACAGAATCCCCAAAATATTAGAAAATAGAAACCACTACATTTTTTTATTCTTTTACGATAGAGTATTTGAGATATCTTTGTATTCCCTGCACATAGCACATACTAGAGTGTCTTTACCATCATGCCAGGATGACTTAGTGGAAACTTATTTTTAATTTTTAATTTTTTGAAATCAGAAGAATAAGGTTTAAATTCTACCTCAGATACTTCTTCATTTCTATCCAGGGACAAGTCTTTTCTCAGATCATCAATTTTTTTCATTGATTTGTAAAATAGGGCTAATACTGTACCTACCTCACAGAATTGTAGAGGGAGCCAAGTGAGATAAAGGTGCTATGTAAATGTAAGCAGTTATTCTCTGATGAAAGAAATGGAATCCACACATACAAATTATAGAAATGGAAATGAAACACATTTGACATCACTGTACATTTATACATATGTCAATGCTTTATGTGAGAATATGGGACTTAACAGTAACCTCAATTAAGGTAGTGCTTCTTCATTTCTGAGTGTCAATATCTCCTTTTTCACTTAAAGCGATTGAAAAGCCTAGAGTTATCATTAATCAAGGAATTCTAGTGTCACTGTGATCCTTCTACTAGTGTTTCAAAGAGAAAAAAACCTAAATAGTTCTCCAGTTGTCTGTGTAGTGATTCTTTTTTTTTTTTTTAGTGAGGCAATTGGGGTTAAGTGACTTGCCCAGGGTCACACAGCTAGTAAGTGTGTGTTAAGTGTCTGAGGCTGGATTTGAACTCAGGTACTTCTGACTCCAGGGCCGGGGCTCTATCCACTGCGCCATCTAGCTGCCCCTGTGTAGTGATTCTTAAAGAGAAGGTTAAATCTTTGGGAGTTACATATATCAAAAAAAAAAAAAAAGCAATTCCATAAAAGCCATAGGTTACATAAACATATTTTGGAAGAAGTGATTCTCCTGACCAAATGAAAAGAATATATTTCTTTTCAAAAACTGTTATTTTGGGGACAACTAGGTGGCACAATGGATAAAGCACTGGCCTTGGATTCAGGACGACCTGAGTTCAAATCCAGCCTCAGACACTTGACACTAGTTGTGTGACCCTAGGCAAGTCACTTAACCCTCATTGCCCTGCAAAAACAAAACAAAAAACAAAAAAAAATGTTATTTTGCATTGATTTTTTACCAACATCCTATCAATTTTGGGGGGGTGGGGCAATGAGGGTTGAGTGACTTGCCCAGGGTCACACAGCTAGTAAGTGTCAAGTGTCTGAGGCCAGATTTGAACTCAGGTCCTCCTGGATCCAAGGCCACTGTGCTACTTAGCTGCCCTAAATTTATTTTATCTGATACTTTGGTTCCTTTCAATTAAGTTCAGTTCAGCCAGTGTTTACCAAGTAACTGTTTTGCACTTTTACATAATCTATTAAGCACTGGAGATGTGAATGTAGAATTTTCTGTGTGGGAAAGACCAATGAGGGTTAAGTGACTTGCTCTGGGTCACACAGCTAATAGGTGTCAAGTGTCTGAGGCAGGATTTGAACTCAGGTCCTTCTGAATCCACAACCAATGCTTTATCCACTGTACCACCTAGCTGCCCCCTGAATGTAGTATTAAAGTTTCCTCTAGCCTCAAAGTTCTTTGAGAAAGAAGAGTATACAAAACTAAATGGATCAAGGAGGCTTCCTATGAATTGGACTTCAAAGGAAGCTGTTAAGGGCTAAAATTCTAGCTAGTCTGTCTAAAATATCTAATGAGTGGTCGCCAATAAATTATAAGCTTTAGCAAGAGTTAGACTTTTAAGCATTTATTAAGGAGAATAAGAATTTGGTAAAGAGAGAGAAAAAGGTCTGGATTCCTATCTATTAAAGGGAGAGCGCATTTCTAGCTCCCTTCTCCACCAGAGTCCCAAGGAAAGAGCCTGAGACCGAGCGCCAGTCTCTTCCTTCCTCCTCCCACTCGTCTGCGTCACTTCCTGATGCCTGGTCTTGCCCTCAAAGACCTTCGCTTCATGGGCAGAACTCTTCTACAGTAAGTATCCAGCAGGTGGCATTATTCCAATCGTTACAGTCCCCCCTGTTGTTCCTCAAGAAACAAAATGTTTCCTTGACGGAACAGTAAAAACAATATAATAACTATTGCTAACTAATAATATGTGAACAACAATATAGAAAAGGAAGAGAGGAAAGTTTTGTCCAGAGGGGCGATTTTTTTTTTTTTTGTCCTCATGAACCGACGCTTTGACATTGGTCTTGCAAAGGGAGGGCCTCTGCAGAGAATACATGTTACAGATGGTGTATATTATAACAGAAAGAGAAAAAAAAACAACAAAAACAAATCAAAACTGTTCATTTAAAGTCTCTGAAAGTCTTTTCTCAGATGTCCTCTAGGTGTAGTCGTGGAATGGAAGTCTTTTCAGGGGTTGAGGTATGGATGCTGGTAATCAGCCAGGAAATTTCCTACAAAATTGAGCTTAACACAACTTTAAAATAGCTTTGTCAATAATAAAATCAAACAATGAAAGTTCTCAAAAACATGTCTAAGGGAATACAGAATCTTAGTTGTTACACATGAAACATATAATAAAACAAAAATTGAAACATTCTTTAAAATTATAATATTACTATAGTCCCCCCCCTTATGGAGGGTAATTGAGAAGACAATTGCTGCAATATTAATTATTAAAAATAATTTTTATCTGTTTCATCACTTTTTGCACCTTCTGCCTAATTATCCTCATGCCATTATGAGAAATTTTAAAATCTAATATAATTAGTAACAGATGTCAAGGCCAAATTCAACACTGTTATTTATCATGACACCTGAGATAATTATGGGGGTTACCATAAAAGAACAGAGAAATGATGGGATATGAGCATTCCCACACTTGAGCAATATGTACTGCCCATACAGTATGCCAGGCTTAAAATAGGTGGATGGAATATATGTCCATGCCACCGAACATATTGGAAGAAACTGAGTCAGACTTAATCAGATGCATGGGATTGAGATGTCCATGGCATCAGGCATATAGGAGGGAGCATAGAAGCCAGGTGTAGAAGTGAGATGGGTGGGATGAATACTTCCAGCCATCTGTACAATATTGTGGGGAAAAAGAGAATAAAATATTAAACCAAGAGAATCCAACCTCAACATTTGTCAAAAGCCGTTCCCTCGGCCATACCTTGACTTCATGCATGTCTCCCCTCATGTGACAGTTCAGTGTCTGCTCTTGCATGTATTCCTCTTGTGATTGGATGGCATCTTGGCCAACTGGCATCTGATAACTCAGAATAAAGGCAATTAATGTCTTAAATGATAAGTTCCCATAATCCAAGTCTCATATGGATTTAAAATTGAGGATAATAAATGATTGCAAAAAATGTGAATACATCTTGACTCAAAATATAATATATAATTATGCAACAATTTCAAATAATACCTTTTTTTTACTTAGCATACAATTACTTTTGTGAAAAATCAGAACATATTTGAATACAAGTTAAAGCACAACACAATCTCAAAGACAACTTTTACAAATGTTCCTCTCTTTTTTTTTTTTTTTTTGGAATATGCTTATCAAAAATAATACTTCTAGAATCAATTTACACTTGCCATGGCAAACAATTTGCCAGGGAAATGCTTTAAAGAGTTTGATCAAATAATCAGTTGAGAAAAAATAACAAAAACAAACAACTCAGAATATGGGAGCACAATACTCCTAGAATTAACATTGTATAATAAAATCAAAACCATCTTGCAATGTTTCAAAATTAGATAGACAAATGAATAGAAGAAAATACACATGGAACAATAAAATACAGTGAAATTCAAACTAAGGAAATCTAAATGAATATGAACTTAATATCAATAAGAGTATTATAAAATATAAACTTGATCACATGACTATAAAAAGCTTTTACAAATATTCTCCTTGTTTTAGAAACTAAGTATAAGTCACAATCTCAAAAGCATGAAATCTCTATGAAAATAAACCCATACCATTAATTTCAAAATGTATATATAATAGCATAGAAATCCTATGTAACCTCTGAACTGATACTATTACTCTGAGTGAATTCAGAACACTTTTGATTCTGATATCTAAAATCCCCAACACTCATATCAATACCTTGCTGCTTACTTCTACATTTCTCTAAAATATATACCCTTCCATGGCAAAAGAAGCAGAGTCTTGAATTATGTTGATGGTTGTCATTCTTATTCAGCTTAAGTTTTTCTTCTTTAACCCCTTTATATTGTCTGTCAGTCTTTTCACCATACAAATGCTTTATAAGATTACTAATAAAGACAAAAGCAGGTTAGCAAAATTATGAACAAAACAAGCATATCTGGAATTTAAAGAGTTTTCTAAGATTGTCTCAAAAGCACAGCCAGGCCGGGGAAGGGCTGAACCTGAAGCTGCAAATGCAGGTAGAAAAAGTTGAGCATGCGCATCAGATCTCTGGACTTCCCGGGCAGGGGAAGCAATGGGCTTGGCCATGGGAGGAGTAGAGGGTGGGGTCTGGAGAGGAGGGGAGGGACCAGCGCAATTTGAATCCGACTTGATTTTGAACTCAGGCCTGGATTCCTCTTCCCCCATTTTGCCTCCAGGTGCTAGGGGATTAAAAACTTCTAGAGGGTGGGTCATTGCCTCCAGGCATGCAAAATTAGAGCAACAATTAGTGTTGGAACTGGGAAAAGCAGCAGGAATCTCTTCAGGTTTCTCTGAAAAAGCATGGTTGGGAGAGGGAGAGATATTTCCTCCTGTGAGTAAGTTACTGGCTCTTTTAACAAAAATAAAAAGAAAAATAGAAAATCCACAAAAACAAAGCATTAACATGATCTTATCTCCCATTTGTCTGGTTAAACAGACTAAAATCAAAAATAGGGTAATTAGGGAGTTTAAAAGGTCCATTCGAAAAAATTTAAAGGAAAACACAGCCAGTACACCAGTACTTAGCAGTTAAAGGGAGAGGGAGGGGAAATTTCTTACCCAACCAGCAGATCAGAAGACTGAGGTTTAGCTTTCCTCTTCGTGGTCAGCCATCTGTTAAGGGCTAAAATTCTAGCTAGTCTGTCTAAAATATCTAATGAGTGGTCGCCAATAAATTATAAGCTTTAGCAAGAGTTAGACTTTTAAGCATTTATTAAGGAGAATAAGAATTTGGTAAAGAGAGAGAAAAAGGTCTGGATTCCTATCTATTAAAGGGAGAGCGCATTTCTAGCTCCCTTCTCCACCAGAGTCCCAAGGAAAGAGCCTGAGACCGAGCGCCAGTCTCTTCCTTCCTCCTCCCACTCGTCTGCGTCACTTCCTGATGCCTGGTCTTGCCCTCAAAGACCTTCGCTTCATGGGCAGAACTCTTCTACAGTAAGTATCCAGCAGGTGGCATTATTCCAATCGTTACAAAGCTAAGGAGTCTTAGAGGTAGAGGATAAAATGCATTCGAGACAGGAGAAACAACTTGTGCAAAGAGCAAGAGATTTAACATAATAATACACAGCAAGCAGTCCTTTTTGGCTAGCATAAAAAGTATGAGTGTGAACAATAAGAAAAAAAAAGATGTGAAAGGTAGGCTAGAGCTCATAAAGGGATTTAAATAGAGGAGGCTACATTTTATTCTAGGGGAAACTGGAAACCACAAAAGTTTCTTGAATAGGAAAGTGGCATGGTCATACTTATGCTTTACAGTTATGGCAAGTGTGTGAAGGATGGATTGAGAAAAGTGGAAACTCGAAACAAGGAAATGAATTAACAGAGTGGTGACTGTGTAAAAGGAGAAAGGGTAACAGATATCAGTGATGCTGCAGAGAAAGAATTAAAAATATTTGGTAACTGTAGCATGCACAATGGTCACACTCCAGGAAAACCATCTCAACAGATAGGCTGAACCAGGCTGAGGGTAACTGACAGGCCTCAAAACCATCAGTTGAATCAGGGGGATGTGAGGACTTCCCCTGGTAAAAGAGGCAAATGAGAAAAATCTGTTCAAAAAACTATGAAGGTGGTTGAAGTAGGTGCTTTAGATCGCTTAGATCTTGTTCAGAAATTGAAGACACCAAGGTCACCCACTTCATTCTGGTCCATTGCCAATCATTGTAGCTTTTGTCCTGCCACTAGACTTTGATGACTTTAGAAGAGAGAGTGAGGCTGTTGACTGGGAAAACTCTGCCTCACTTAAAACCCATTCATGTACGTCAAAACATCACCCATGATGTCATTCATCTTCTTCAAAAAATGAAGGATGAACAACAATAACGACAACATCTCTGGTATCTCATCATGGCATGAAGATCGTTCTGGATTCTCAAAGATTATACCTACCTATTCTGGTATGTTTACATCTGTAAAGTAGGGAGATGAGACTAGATTATTCATAAGACTCCCTTCCAGCTCTATCATTCTGTGATTCACAAAGATTTCTGTGTGTCGACTTGGTTAGAATCCAGTGAAAGTTTTTCTTATATGGAATCCTACTTTCTAGTAAATGGTGTTTTTCTGAACTTCTAGCCATCCATTTAAAAGAGTGACTCAACCATAAATTCTCTTATCACTTCATTATATATAGTAGCCACTAAGTAAATAATTTTTGTGCTTCAACACAAAATTATAAGATAATATTTTTGTTACTTGGTTGGTAGGTTAGGTTGATAGAAAGAGAGAAAGATAGCTAGCTAGCTAGTTAGATAGATAGATAAACATACATAGCTAGATACATAGGTACCTACATGGATACATAAATAGATACATAGATAGATATAAATGTTACAGTGCAGCTGGGTGCCAATTAGCACAAATAATGAGCTGCGTTTATTTGAATTCATACTTTCCAAAGTTATAATTACGTAAAATGTGGTCATTGTTTCCATCCCAATGGAAACATGCAGTGTAAATTGTAATAATTTGACTGCTTCAGAGGATTCATGATTTGTCCTAATTGATCTTAGATATAATTCACAGAAACATCACCAAATCTTAAGAACTTTGTGGTTTTGTGGTAGTCTGGCAATAAGTGACACTTTTGTACTGTCTCACAAAATCATCCTTTGTACTGAGAAAGAACATTGAAATAGATTCTTTTAAAAAAATAGATTAAAAAAGATTCAACACAATAAGCCACAAAGAAACGAATTTCCTGTTGCCCTATTTAATTCAACACTTGCCCTGCCTTTTCTTCTACCTGGTAAATATTGCTAAACTACAATAAAATCTCCAAACTTTCCACTCAAATTATACAGCTGTAATGACTGACATTTTTGTAGTTAGAGAATCCATTCTTATTTGTTTGACATATATGAAAACAAGCCAGCCGCCCACACTTGAAAATTATGAATTGCAAGTGGTCTGACATTTTACATCAGTTGTGCTCTTCAGAAATAATAGAATAGCCAGCCTTGAGCTTTAACAAACACATGCATAAAAAAGAAACAATGAATAACTATTAAAAATAAACTCATCAAAGCAGTAGAAAATATTTTCACTCCACCTCCTAACCGCAAACTGTGTGTTATGTGTGTCAGATACCTGCCCTGTCCAGGAATAGGGTCCAATTTTTGTCAACTTTTAAGAATGAACAGAGGGGCAGCTAGGTGGCACAGTGGATAGAGCACCAGCCCTGGAGTCAGGAGTATCTGAGTTCAAATCTGGCCTCAAACACTTAACACTTACTAGCTGTGTGACCTTGGGCAAGTCACTTAACCCCAATTGCCTCACAAAAAAAAAAAAAAAACACCAAAAAAAAAAAAAAAAAGAATGAACAGAGCCTGGTGGAAAGAGTCCTCCTTGGGGAAAAAAAGGCATGGACCAAGTCATGATTCGAGACTGTTATCAACATACCAAGCAAAGCTTCAATGGGTAACTGAATCTAAGGAGTTAGACATGAGAAGGCAAAAGAAGTGTAGTAGAAATTGAAAGCTAAAGAAGTCACTAAAGAGTAGATCAAGAAGAAATACTTTGGGAGTAGAGCAACAAATATTGTTGAGATGATTATCGTTCTTGCAATTTATTTCAGCAGAAATAAATTGGGCAGAGCTGTGAGTCTGAAGGTCCCAAAGAGTGATATTTGTGTGCCAACACTCCAATACTTAACCTGGTCTGTCTAAGTTCTTGGCCATGGTTATGCTTTTTATTGTCTGTCTCATAAGGTTACTATGAAGAAAGTGTTTGACAATCACTAAGTACCACATAAATGCCAGTTATCATCAAAGTAAGGACATACATTGCTCATAAAGCCTTGTCAGGAGCAACTCACAGGCATGAGCAAAGGAGCAAAAGTCCATTAGAAACTGACTCTCCTTTGAGTGCAGTGGTAGCAAACTGAAATGCAGACAAGAAGATATCTTGTACTCACTGTTATCAAACAGAGTTGAGTTTCAGTATCTGGAAAGTTTAAGGTCTGAAGAAGTGTTTGTCAGGCTCTGGTCTGTTGAATATACAAATTGGGGTTTTTTTTTGTTTGTTTGTTTTTCAACAGAACGTTGGGCAAACCATTGTAACAGGGAACTAAAATCTAATAAAAATAATGCCAACTGGATCTGATGTTGGTTTAAGTTCCCAGATATTCTAAAAATGTTCTAAGGTTTTATGATAGATGTGGGTGATAATGGAGTAGCACTTGCCATCATGATGATGCAGGCACCTCAAATGTGGCTTTTACTGTCAGTAAAAGAGCAAGCGGCTCTTTCCATTTTTTACATTTCCTTTCTATAGTTGTTGACTTCTGGGAGAATTATGTTTCCAAAGGGTGGGACTGTGCATATGTAAAGGTGACATGATCCAAATGAAAATGACATAGTCTATATGAAAATGACTTCTGTGGGGACACCACATGTATCCATCTCTGTGGTGACCTGTTTCTAAGTATCCTGTTAGATCAAAATGGGAACCAAAGTAAATAACATTTTAAAATCATGGAATGTGGCTTTCAGTTCTGGTGTCAACTTGAAGACATTAATGTGTTCCCAAAAGTCAATGAGATGTGCTGTCAGAGTGGAACACTTGTGGGTGAGCAGATGTAGTATCTGACAAATCCAAAAACACTATAAGTCATTCACTGATGCAGAGATTTCCCACTACATTATAGCCTTTGCCTTAGGTGGATTCATAATGTCTTCCAGTTAGCCTAATATGCACCCCCCCCAGGAATTCTATCTCCTGTTTTTGACTATCTCTTCAAAAGCTTATCATCTTATCAAAAGTTGTTGTTGACATGGGAATTTTAAGACAACCTGGGTGTAATACGGTATGCTGGGTTGAGGCAAAGGAGTAGATGAAGATACCATAAAAAAGACCACCACCTTCTGACTTATCTCAATATATTTGAAATATTTAGGGTATGTGTTGGACTAGATGACTAAAATTATGTGATTCTAGGTTCATTTATAAGAACTAAAATGTATGTAGCTATACATAATCTCATTTGATATTCACAACAGCCCTGTGAGTTAGGCACCATTATTGTCATTTTATGAATGAGGAAAATGAAGCAAAAAGCAGTTAAATGGGGTATCCAAGGTCATACAGCTATCACATGTCCAAGGCAAGATTTAAGCTCAGGTCTTCCTGACTCTCAATTCAGCCTTTTATCCACCATAACACCTAGCTATCCTCAAATTATAATTTATTCACCAAGTGAAGGGCACAAATCCATATTAAAAAAGACATACCAGATCTGTAACACATACCAGATCTGTTTCCATTTCTTTCCTGTATTATCTGTGTCAGATTTTATGTCCTCTAATTATCCCTCAGACAGAAGCATTTTCTTCTTCTGTATTCTCTTTGCATGTTGTTAGTAATTGTTTTAGCTTATTCACCACATTCTGCCTTTATCCTAAAATGAGACAAAAAATTCACTTCTTAAACTATATATAAATTGGGTGTTGTGGTTCAGCTACTCTTTTTTTTTCAGAGCAATGAGGGTTAAGTGATTTGCCAGGGTTATACAGCTAGTAAGTGTCAAGTGTCTGAGGTCAGATTTGAACTCAGGTCTTCCTGAATCCAGGGCCAGTGCTTTCTCCACTGCACCACCTAGCTGCCCCCTCAGCTACTCTTTTTTTTATTATGAATTAGCCCATGGAGGTAGCTTGAGAGAGTGAGCAGATAGAAGTTTCAATCCTGTCTCTGTTACCTCCTACCTGAATGACTTTGGCCAAGTTACCAAATCTTTCTGGGCCTCAGTTTATTCAGTTGTGAATTGAGTTCTCTATAATCCCATGATCCTATACCTCATTGCTACAAATGGATGTTTATTGAATTACTCAGTCAAAATTGTGGACTCCTTGGGGAGCAATGTGTGTCCACAACAGCACCTAGTACAGTCAACAGATGGTCAATTAATACCAATTGGATTTTTTTGTTTATTTTTTAAAAATTTGATGACTGTCCTCTAGAGATCCTCCTTTCATAACAGGATGAAGAAGAGTCTAAGGGAGTAAGTTAAAAAACACTCTAATGTCACCAGGAGCAATATACCACCAAGTCTACTAAAAACTATATTTTCCTATGGGTTTTCTTGGTAGTTCTAATTTTGATAAAAATTTATCTCCAGCTAGTGTAGTCTGTACAAATAACTATCCTGAGCTAACACTTAATAATGTTTATGAATTTATTCTTGCTCTATGGAATACTAAGTTATTTAGACAGCTAGAACTAAATAGTTTTCTTCTATATTATTTGGTTTTGTATGTAACCAATTCAAACTCCTCTTAAGATATATTCTGTAGGCTGCTTTTATTTATGCATCAAAAATGTACAAAAATGACCTCCTCTCTAAATGGTGGCATTTCAAAGGTAATTCTATCTTTTGATTTTTAGCTAATTTTAAAAATAGCTTTTCAAGTTTTTTGTGTTTACTTCCAATTGTTCCTGTGGGCATGGGGACAAATGAAGGAGAAACGGTTTAGTCAATGACACAGTAAATAAATGAATTATTCCCTTATTTATTGCTTTGGAAAGTGTGTATAAATATACCAAAATGAAATGAGATTTTACCCATAAAAATACTTTAGGTATAAGTAAGTACCATTAAAATAAAAAAGGTTTAAAAAATTACATGCTAACTTTCTTATATATTTAAAAGGAATAGCAAGTAGCACAATAGATTTGCAGTTTCATGTATAATCATTTTTTTCTATTCTACTGTAATGAAAATGCCTTTTCTATTTCTTAAGTTCAGAATAAAATAAATAAATCATTTTAACCCCCCCCCCCAAAAAGGAAGGGCTAAAATGTTCCTCAAGAATACTCTAAATAAAGTGAAGAGAAAAGGCACATTGAACTATGGGATTTTATTTTTTTCAGAAGAAGCAAGCATTGTTACATCCACTTAAATAATTGTTTTATTTTCCTCACTTAACCTGCAAAGTTAAATGCTCTTTATGTCCAATAATATTAGCTTATATTTGACAAATGGTGGTCAATGGTCTTCCTCCTAGGGCCTCATAGGCAAGCATATGAAGCTCCCATGTGCTTCTATCTCAAGGCTATATTAATAATTTCTGTGGGAAAGAGTGATGAGAGGAAGGGTTTTGGAGTTCAGTTTGTGTATGCACATGTAATTTGTTGCTTTCTGGGCTCTCCAAAAAAGGAAAAGATAAGACCTTAGCAAGAGTATAAAATGTCAGCTCACTTTTAGAGGACTTCACAAAGGGTGGTTCTTCTCAAGATCTGGAGGCAAACCTTTCATCATGGCATTCAATCAGGAGGTGCCTTTTGTCATCTGTACAAGGTGATGTTGTTCATGTCTATCATCTCTAACAGAGAGGTGCTTTCTCATCTCAGTTCACTCTCCTATAAACTCACCAAGTTGTTCAAAGAAGTGAGGTTATTCCTCATCTCATCTTTTCTCTAGCTCTGTAAAGGCTCCAAATTATTGACTGTTTTTAAAATACAACTCCCTCATAAAATCATACCCTTTTTTATTAAAATAAATTATGATGACCAAGCTTGGACTTAAAAAAGAGAGAATATACACCTCCACCTCTTTTCTGCAGAGGTTGGATGGGAAACTTTGTATATGCTCAGTTGATATGTTGGTTAATTTTTCCAAATTGTTTTTTTTAGCCTCAAGTAAAACATCTTATGAGGAATGACTTGCTGGCTTGGTCAGGGGAGGAATATATTTGAAAATGAAGTTGAGGGGCAGCTAGGTGGTGCAGTGGATAAAGCACCTGTCCTGGAGTCAGACAGACCTGAGTTCAAATTTGGCCTCAAACAATTAACACTTGCTAGCTGTGTGACCCTGGGCAAGTCATTTAACCCCAATTGCCTCACACACACACACACAAAAAAGAAAATGAAGTTGATATAAAAATAAAAGGGCTTTTTATGACAAAAACAAAAAGAAAACTATGAGCACTCACTTTTGGATTATGAGACATGGGTTTATATTCTGCCTGTGTCACCCGTAAAGTGAAGAGATTGGACCAGAGGTCCTCTAAGGTCCCCTCTAGCTCTATTATCCTAAATTTCATTCAATGTCAACAAAAATTAGACCAGCAAAGCAAATTTACTCCAAATGATAGGGAACATATTTATCAATCGTGTTCACAAGTACTTCTTATTGTTTTTCTTTGCTCTTCATTCTTAAAGAGGATCAATGACATCAGGAGGGCAAGTGAATTGTATTTAAGTGAGGCAGGGCTGTGCAAAGTCTCCATCTTCACTCTCTCCTCCAGAGCAATCTGGGTCCAATGGCGACACATAGATGAGGATGGTTGCAGATAGCCCCAGAAGCAGGGGGAGACCTTGTATTTTTTAAGCTAAGGTCTTTCCAAGGTCTCAGTGTGTCTGACGTAACAACTCTTCAGTGACTAAGGCTAGATAAGAAATGAGGCAAAAGAAGGTCTCTTTTACCTACTCAAAAGAAGAAAAATCCATCTAGGAGTGGAAGACCCTCAGGGCTTCTGGCCAAAACAGAAATAATTGCTATTTACACTCACTGGGAACCATCAAAACCCAAAACAATGACCAACAGAGGTTTGGGCTGGGATTTATTATCAGCCAATCAATGAGAGCCAGAGTGACTTGAGTTTAAGCCTTACTCAAGTACCTCACAAGTACTATTTTTGATGGAAAGTAATGTCTTTCAGTAGCTCTAGATAGTTGGAACCTAACAAATTTAAAAAGACATAGGGGTAGGGGGGGTACAGCTAGGTGGCACAGTGGATAAAGCACTGGCCCTGGCCTCAGGAGGACCTGAGTTCAAATTTGACCTCAGACATTTGACACTTACGCTGTGTGACTCTGGGCAAGTCACTTGATCCTCATTGCCCCACATCGGGGAAAGCCTGTGGGGAGAATATGTTGTCAAGACAAGTTCATTTTTCCAGGAAAAATTAGATGCTTTTAATAAACAAGAACAGACTTCAAAACTGTGTCTGTGACATCACAAAGATTCCTTGAACCATGTAAAGTTGTTTACAGATATGTTAAATATTAAAAATCCTTATTAATCAAGAAAAACACTAATACTACCTACCTAATGCTGCTGATTTTTGGTAAATTATATGCAAATTATTAAAAAGACTTCAAATGGTTCTAATTTTGAATAATGCAGTAGAAAGAAAATTATCCATAAGTCTGAAGACCATAGCAATCAATTAATAAAGAACTAAAATCTTATTTTGCACTTGAAGTAGATAAGACAATAGATGTAGATAAAGATAGTCAATTGATTACATGTATAATGTTCTGTTAAAACTGTTAGGGAAGACTTGTTGCTTTTCAAATACATTAAAGATGTCAGTATAATTAAAAAGAAAATTATATAACATCAGAATATTTTCTGATATGAATTATTTGTATGAAATGAGTTAAGAAAATTATTTATATAGCTTATTTAAAAAACTGGAGACGTAACTTTTTTTAAAAGATGTACAGGTTCAAATACTTATTCCAATATATTATAATAAAATATGTTCATCACTATATAAAATTTGAAAACCACTGATAAGAAAATAAAATGTGCTATAAGTATATTGTCATAAAAATATGAACTGGAATCAAACATAATGAGAAGGGATTGGTAGATATCAATCTGCATTAATAGAGGAATTACCCATAACAAAAGAAATGGAACAACTGTCTTTGCTTAATTATCTCAATGAGAAATATCTTGGTGTAATGTATAGAACCATTATTGAAATCAGGAAGACCTAGATTCAGATTCTACTGATGGTGACTTTAGCTTGAAATATTCCCAAGCAATTCTCTGAAATTGTGGAGTCAGGAAAAGTAATGATATGAATTGATCAAGGTACTTCTATACCAGGAGCTCCCCATACTGATGAAATAAAACTGTGAGAGTTGGACTAACACCCCCTTCTGGGAGGAACATTTTGTGAGCTCTGGCCTGAGGACATAGCCACATGACTTTAGCATCCAGAAGTTACATCTATAGAACCACCTATGGGACTTGTCAATCAGAGATACCAGCCATATAGCTTGGAGCTGTGTGTGTGGACAGCCCTTTTTTCCTGTTGGAGAGGAGGTTTCTGGGAAGAGGAAGGAGCGAGCAAGCTCTCTTTTGACCGGGACCTTGGTTTGAGTAGAACTGAGATGCTGACTCCTTGAGATAGATTGGTGAAGGAATCTTGGCCTCTTTCTCTCTCCTCACCAAATTCTTATGCTCCTTAATAAATACTTAAAATTCTAAACTCTTGCTAAAGCTTGTAATTTATGGCGACTACTCAATGGATTTTTAAACAGTTTAGCTAGAATTTTAGCCACTGTACAGATAGCAACTTTACAAAACAAATTGAAGAAAAAAAAATCAAATCAAAATTAAAGGTATCCAAATAGGTCACTAAATGATAAGCTCCATGGGGGCAGGGGTTCACTTTGACGCTTGCATAGAATGTTTTTATACAGTTGATACATAATACGTTTGTAGAATGAATGAATCCTAGTTAATTGGTTCATAATTCATAATTATATACATGAGGGGGCAGCTAGGTGGTGCAGTGGATAGAGCACCAGCCCTGGAGTCAGGAGTACCTGAGTTCAAATCCAGCCTTAGACACTTAACCCTTACTAGCTGTGTGACACTGGGCAAGTCACTTAACCCCAATTGCTTCACTTAAAAAAAAATTATATACATGTATTCTTAAATATGGGCATATACGTGTAACAATTGGAATAACGCCACCTGCTGGATACTTACTGTAGAGGAGTTCTGCCCATGAAGGGAAGGTCTTTGAGGGCAAGACCAGGAGTCAGGAAGTGACACGGGCTAGTGGGAGGAGGAAGGAAGAGACTGGCGCTCAGTCTCACGCTTTTTTCCTGAGGACGCTGGCGGAGAAGGGAGCTAGAAATGTGCTCTCCCTTTAATAGATAGGAATCTAGGCCTTTCTCTCTCTCTTTACCAAATTCTTATTCTCCTTAATAAATGCTTAAAAGTCTAACTCTTGCTAAAGCTTATAATTGATTGGCGACCACTCATTAGATATTTTAGACAGTTTAGCTAGAATTTTAGCCCTTAACAGATGGCTGACCACGAAGAGGAAAGCTAACCCTCAGTCTTCTTCTGATCTTCTGGTTGGGTAAGAAATTTCCCCTCCCTCTCCCTTTAACTGCTAAGTACTGGTTTACTGGCTGTGTTTCCCTTTAAATTTTTTCAAATGGACCTTTTAAACTCCCTAATTACCCTATTTTTTATTTTAGTCTGTTTAACCAGACAAATAGGAGATAAGATCATGTTAATGCTTTGTTTTTGTGGATTTTCTATTTTTCTTTTTATTTTTGTTAAAAGAGCCAGCAACTTACTCACACAAGGAAATATCTCCCCCTCTCCCAACCATGCTTTTTCAGAGAAACCTGAAGAGATTCCCGCAGCTTTTCCCAGTTCTAACACTAATTGTTGCTCTAATTTTGCATGCCTGGAGGCCAAGTGGGGGAAGAGGAATCCAGGCCTGAGTTCAAAATCAAGTCGGATTCAAATTGCTCTGGTCCCTCCCCTCCTCTCCAGACCCCACCCTCTACTCCTCCTATGGCCAAGCCCATTGCTTCCCCTGCCTGGGAAGTCCAGAGATCTGATGCGCAAGCTCAACTACATTTGTAGCTTCAGGCTCAGCCCTTCCCCAGCCTGGCTGTGCTTCTGAGACAACCTTAGAAAACCCTTTAAATTCCAGATATGCTCGTTTTGTTCATAATTTTGCTAACCTGCTTTTGTCTTTAATTAGTAATCTTATAAAGCATTTGTATGGTGAAAAGAATGACAGACAATATAGAGGGGTTAAAGAAGAAAAACTTAAGCTGAATAAGAATGACAATCAACATAGTTCAAGACTCCGCTTCTTTTGCCATGGGAGGGTATATATTTTACAGAAATGTGGAAGTAAGCAGCAAGGTATTGATATGAGTATTGGGGATTTTAGATACCGGAATCAAAAGTGTTCTGAATTCACTCAGAGTAATAGTATCAGTTCAGAGGTTACATAGGATTTCTATGCTATTATATATACATTTTGAAATTAATGGTATGGGTTTATTTTCATAGAGATTTTCATGCTTTTGAGATTGTGTCTTATACTTAGTTTCTAAAACAAGGAGAATATTTGTAAAAGCTTTTTATAGTCATGTGATCAAGTTTATATTTTATATTTTATAATACTCTTATTAATATTAAGTTCATATTCATTTAGATTTCCCTAGTTTGAATTTCATTGTCTTATTATTCCACGTGTATTTTCTTCTATTCATTCATCTATCTAATTTTGAAACATGGTTTTGATTTCATAATACAATGTTAATTCTAGGAGTATTGTGCTCCCATATTCTGAGTTGTTTGTTTTTGTTATTTTTTCTCAACTGATTATTTGATCAAACTCTTTAAAGCATTTCCCTGGCAAATTGTTTGCCATGGCAAGTGTAAATTGATTCTAGAAGTATTATTTTTGATAAGCATATTCCAAAAAAAAAAAAAGAGGGGAACATTTGTAAAAGTTTTCTTTGAGATTGTGTTGTGCTTTAACTTGTATTTAAATATGTTCAGATTTTTCAAAAAAGTAATTGTATACTAAGTTAAAAAAAGGGGTATTATTTGAAATTGTTGCATAATTATATATTGTGTTCTGAGTCAAGATGTATTCACATTTTTTGCAATCATTTATTATCCTCAATTTTTAAATCCATATGAGACTTGGATTATGGGAACTTATCATTTAAGACATTAATTGCCTTTATTCTGAGTTATCAGATGCCAGTTGGCCAAGATGCCATCCAATCACAAGAGGAATACATGCAAGAGCAGACACTGAACTGTCACATGAGGGGAGACATGCATGAAGTCAAGGTATGGCCGAGGGAACGGCTTTTGACAAATGTTGAGGTTGGATTCTCTTGGTTTAATATTTTATTTTATTTTTCCCCACAATATTGTACAGATGGCTGGAAGTATTCATCCCACCCATCTCACTCCTACACCTGGCTTCTATGCTCCCTCCTATATGCCTGATGCCATGGACATCTCAATCCCATGCATCTGATTAAGTCTGACTCAGTTTCCTCCAATATGTTCGGTGGCATGGACATATATTCCATCCACCTATTTTAGACCTGGCATACTGCATGGACAGTACATATTGCTCGAGTGTGGGAATGCTCATATCCCATCATTTCTCTGTTCTTTTATGGTAACCCCCATAATTATCTCAGGTGTCATGATAAATAACAGTGTTGAATTTGGCCTTGACACCTGTTACCAATTATATTAGATTTTCTAATTTCTCATAATGGCATGAGGATAATTAGGCAGATGATGCAAAAAGTGATGAAACAAAGATAAAAATTATTTTAAAAAATTAATATCACAGCAATTGTCTTCTCAATTACCCTCCATAAGGGGGGACTATAGTAATATTATAATTTTAAAGAATGTTTCAATTTTTGTTTTATTATATGTTTCATGTGTAACAACTAAGATTCTGAATTCCCTTAGACATGTTTTTGAGAACTTTCATTGTTTGATTTGATTATTGACAAAGCTATTTTAAAGTTGTGTTAAGCTCAATTTTGTAGGAAATTTTCCTGGCTGATTACCAGCATCCACACATCAACCCCTGAAGAGACTTCCATTCTACGACTACACCTAGAGGACATCTGAGAAAAGACTTTCAGAGACTTTAAATGAACAGTTTTGATTTGTTGTTTTTGTTGTTTTTTTTCTCTTTCTGTTATAATATACACCATCTGTAACATGTATTCTCTGCAGAGGCCCTCCCTTTGCAAGACTAATGTCAAAGCGTCGGTTCATGAGGACAAAAAAAAAAAATCGCCCCTCTGGACAAAACTTTCCTCTCTTCCTTTTCTATATTGTCGTTCACATATTATTAGTTAGCAATAGTTATTATATTCTTTTTACTGTTCCGTCAAGGAAACATTTTGTTTCTTGAGGAACAATAGGGGGGACTGTAACAATTGGAATAACGCCACCTGCTGGATACTTACTGTAGAGGAGTTCTGCCCATGAAGGGAAGGTCTTTGAGGGCAAGACCAGGAGTCAGGAAGTGACGCGGGCTAGTGGGAGGAGGAAGGAAGAGACTGGCGCTCAGTCTCACGCTTTTTTCCTGAGGACGCTGGCGGAGAAGGGAGCTAGAAATGTGCTCTCCCTTTAATAGATAGGAATCTAGGCCTTTCTCTCTCTCTTTACCAAATTCTTATTCTCCTTAATAAATGCTTAAAAGTCTAACTCTTGCTAAAGCTTATAATTGATTGGCGACCACTCATTAGATATTTTAGACAGTTTAGCTAGAATTTTAGCCGTTAACACTTAAATATGGGCATATATGCCTATATTTATAGTATTGAGCTAACAAGTTTTTATACTAAAAGTATTTTACCAGAAGTAAGCAATAAAAAAAATAATGTTACTTTTTGTTTTGTTTTGTTTTTGGGTTTTTTTTTTGGGGGGGGGGGGTGAGGCAATTGAGGTTAAGTGATTTGCCCAGGGTCACACAGCTAGTAAGTGTTAAGTGTCTGAGGCTGGATTTTAACTCAGGTCCTCCTGAATCCAGGACTGCTGTTCAATCCACTGCACCACCTAGCTGCCCCAATAATGTTACTTTTAATGTATTTCACAATTATACTGTAGAATACCCATTCCTAAAACTATATACTTATTCTCTCTCTCTTATATGTCCATGTCTTACTTTTATAGTGCATTTATGTACTTTCCAAAGCTCCTTTACATGCATATTCTCACCTAATTCTCACATAACTAGATTGCTTATTAAAGTGAATGAAAAATTTCTCCTTTTCTCCCATCTGTTGCATAGACTTTGCATATGGTCACTATACCAACCCACTGCTCAGATCATATAACCTAGCCTAGGATTATGACTTCAGTCAAGAAACGGATGAGGAGGGGTGGAAATAGGAAGCATGTTTCTATGGTGATTCTGCATTTTGCTCTTTTTAACTCTACCTGGAAATGGCTGCATTAATTTTAAGTGCCTAGAAAAAGGCTTTTTTTCCCCTCTCAGCTTCCAAAGTGGCTGAACAAAGCTTCCAAATTTTCAGGACCTAAATCAATCCAACATTTTGGAAGCTTTAGGAAGGAAAAAAGGAGACTCTTGCCCATTTCACAGACAAGAAGAACTTTCTGAAACAGAAGAAAAAGCATTTAATATTTTAAAATGTGATGATACAAACCCGCTCTGAAGTTTATGAATAAATGAACTTCGAATATATAAACAAACGTCTCCTTGCATAATCAATAATAAATAGTACAATATTTTCCTGTAATATTATTTGTTGCACAAGATTAAAAAATAGTATTTAGGATAAATTATCTATTCATCTTATGTTTTTCCCATTTGTATTCACTTATTGCAGAATACTTTAATTTAAAATTATGGACTTTTCAAGGCTTAAGCTAAAAGAAAATGTTGTTTTAAAATGAAAGGCAGTGTAATATATTTTTTAATCATTCTAAATTTCTATACCTTGATTACTTTTCTGTATTACATCAGAAATTAGCATTTTTCCTTTTTTACTTCTGGATAGTATTTATTAAGATGTTGGAAATAAAATATATTTTCATTATCTTTATGTTTTAAATATTAAAATTTTACTATGAATATAGGACCATTCTATACTTTCCTGTTTCCATCTAAATGAGATGTTCTCATTTGAGGTCTTTATTTTTGTCTAATTTAAATCCTATGTTTTATTCCTAAATAACAACAGTTTTTCTAATAGTCTCTTAATTATGTAGTCTTTGAAATCTTGTGTAATGCATGAATTCCAAGAACAATAAGTCTAACATAAAAAAGATAGAAACAAAACTATTAATTACCATGGGAAAAGAACCTAGTAGCATTGACACAGAAACAAGTGTTACAACTTAACCAAGAGAGGAGATGATTTTTTGTTTTTGTTTTTTTAGAGATTTGGCTGAGTCATGCTTCAATGAACACCCACTTGGAATGATAGAATCAACACCTTTGAGTTGGCATGGAGCTCATAGGCTACTTAATTTAACCCTTACTGACCAAATCAATGCCTTATTTACTGTACCCAACAAGTGGTCATCTAGCTTCAATTTGACTGCCTCTAGTGATGGGGAACTCAAAAACTCCCAAAAGTAGTTGACTCCACTTTGGGACAAATCCAATTAATCAGAAGTTTCTCCTAGTTTAACCAAAATCTAAGTTCTGTTTTCTAAAACTGCACAAAATAAATCTTATCAGTCTTCCATATAACAGTCCTTCAACTATTCAAAGTCTGTTAACATTTTCCCTAAAAATCTTTTCAAGCTGAACATCCATACTTCCTTAAACCTACCTTTATGTTTCAAGCCTTCCTCCATTCTAGTGATCTTCCCCAGATGTGTTTCAATTTGTCAATTTCCTTCTTAAAATAGGGCATTTAAAATACAATATTCCAGATATTATACGACTATCTAAGGATACCATAAAATAAGTCACATCCCTTGTTCTGCATCTCATACTTCTTTCTACTGCTAGTATTTCTACTAATACTTAAGTTGAGTAAGACCATTTCCAAACCACATGATAAACATTCTCAATTCCCCCTTCTACTGGAACTCTAGTCTCTTATAGGTGAGCTTAGCAATATCTTTCCTAGAACAAAGCATTTTAGTTACTTCCTGGCCACCCTCACCTTTACTAGCTCCTCTTTATGTGTTTTCTTCCAATGGAATGTAAGTTATTTGAGGAGAGGGATTTTCTGTCTTTCTGATTTATTTTTGTACATGCTCCCCCCAGTACATAACCCAGTACCTGGCGTATATTAAGTGTTTAATAAATGCTTGTTGAGGGGGCAGCTAGGTGATGCAGTGGATAGAGCACTGGCCCTGGATTCAAGAGGACCTAAGTTCAAATCTGGCCTCAGACACTTGACACTTGCTGGCTGTGTGACTCTGGGTAAGTCACTTAACCCTCATTGCCCCACCCAAAATTAAATAAATAAATAAGCAAATAATTTAATTAATTAATTAATTAATGAAGAGACAGATAAATGATTGTTGATTCATTATTTATAGTAGCTGCAGTCTCACAGTTGGCTCACATTTAACTTTTATTTAACCAATACTGGTAAATCTTTTTTCACATGAACTGCTATCTAACTTTACCTCACATACTTATGCAATCTATTTAGGGATTTTATATTTAACCTAATTAATTTTCATCTTTTTTTAAAGGATTCAGTCATTACCAAAGGTGTCATTTAAAGATGACAAACTGGTTGCCCTCAGCATTTCGAAGTATTTTGCAAGAAAAAAAAAAGTGAAAATAGCATGCAACTTAGGGTCAGAAGATGTGAATCCAAATTCCTGCTCTATCATTTACTAGCTGTGAATTATGTGGGCAAGTCACATAATCTTTTTGAGCCTCAATTTCCTTATTTGTGAAATAAAGATAATAATATCAACCCTTCCTACCTCACAGAGAGGGTGTGAAGACCAAATGAGGAAACATTTACATAGCACTTTCACAAATTTATGATTATGAGTCCAGAAGAAACTATTCTTATTTGATGAGATATAATGGAAAGTATGCTTATTATCATGCTAACCACAATTCCCACACATTTCTGGAGAAATGACTACTGCAGACCAATATTCCCAACACCTTTTTAGTCAGTTAATATGTATATCTCTGGATGTCTATAATTCTAGATATCTCTTCCCATGTATTTCCATATCTCATCTCCTAACCCCATCTTATAACTACTCTTCCATACTCCACTCTGCCCCTAGGACTCAGCCCTAACTATTAAGTAACATAAAACTTTGCTTCATCTCTGACTCCTCTGCCATTCACATCTGTAATGCTACACCACAGCACCTTATTCCCTCCACACTGAATACCACATGTGTTTTTGTGCCTCCCATGTAATATAATAATTAAATAGAAGGAAGTAATAAGAAAGAATTATTAGTAGGAAAAACATATATGACCCAAAGTAAAGAAAACAGAAGCAGGAGTACAATGTACCAAATAAGTACAATAATGTAAATAAAAATACTACCAAAAGACACTAAATTCTGGTTAATTATAATGTTTAACTCTAGTTAATTATATGTGATTAGCACAGTGCTTGCACATAACAGGTGCTTAATAATTGCTTGTTTAATTGACCAGTCTTGGCATAAGAGAACAGATGATGAAATTCACTTTCTTCCTTTCTGTAGAGCAAGACCATAATGAGGTGGGATGAATAGGGCTTTTCTCCAGGGCAACAACTTAGCAGAGGCACAATCCCTTGTGTACTTCCCTGTTCTCAGTTGGCACCTTGCCCTGAACCCCCTTTCATCCTCTTAGGGTCTTGTGCAACTGCACCATCCCAAGTATTCTCCCAGCAGCCTGCTTTATGCCAGAAGGATGCTACTTCAGCACCATTCTGTATAGATAGTTTTTCCTTAACCATTTTTCTCTGATAAAAGGAGTGTGTGTGCAGGGGAGGCATGGATAGGGAGAGAAGGGTGATATGTATTAGAATATGACTGGTCTAAAAACAGAAGAAGTCAATAAGAAAACAGTAATATATACTTTAGAAAATAATCAGAAATATTTCTTCTGGCAATAAAAATAAATCAGTGGGCAAAGGGTAGGAGTGGTGGGCAATGCCAGAAGTAATTGCCAGAAGAATCAGTGAATTCACGATGGGGGTGGGGTTCAAGCAATAGGATCTAATGGTCTAAGCTATGCTAATTTTGCTCAGATTCAGTTTGTACCATGAATTTTAAATCATCTACTGGAAAATGAGTATGCCCCTTTTTATTTTAATTATGCCAGTAATGTTGGAAGAAATGCTATACAACCAGAATAAGAGCAAATTAGCTTCCTAACGTGTTTCAATCTCAGCAGAGAAACTGCAGGTTAAACAGGCACCAGAAAATAGATGTTTTAGGTTTAGCAAAGCATGGGGAAGTGATTCTCTTTCTCTAATTCTAGTTCAAGATTCTTATGTTTCTATGGTAATTATCACTGAGGTATTTGTCCTTTGTCTTTAGTTCCAATCTGCTTCGAGTGGAAAACATTAAAGATGATATCTGGACAGGAAAACTATTCCTTGTCAAGACATGGGTTGAATATTGAGTTTTAGAAACTCCTTTTTCCACTCCTACCAAATTACTAGAACTGGGTTCTTCTGTTTTAACTGTAATGTGTGTGGGTGCATGTGTAGCCCATGTAGGTTGTGTGTCCACATGGTTCTGTCTAGATGTGGCTCAGATTGAGGCTCACAATCAGAGCAACACTTGGCTCTAGTCATCTCTGCCTACCTTCCTAAAGGGAGATTTTGATTCCTGAATGGAGGGGAAGTAGGAGATTGACACCAGAAGCTCTGCTTTTCTCAAAGAAAGGGTAGGTGACTAGAATTATACCTAGGAGGCCCCAATAGATATCATTAGTCATGAGGAAATATATTTTAGCTAGAACAACTAAATCTACTGAATGATATATATTAATGTCCCTCTAGCTTTTTTTTTTGTGGGGCAATGAGGGTTAAGTGACTTGCCCAGGGTCACACAGCTAGTAAGTGTCAAGTGTCTGAGGCCTGATTTGAACTCAGGTCCTCCTGAATCCAGGGCCAGTGCTTTATCCACTGCACCACCTAGCTGCCCTGTCCCTCTAGCTTTTTGTCTTGTCTGGGCTAAACTTCCTCAATACCTTCAATATATCATTATGTGGCAAGAACTCAGAGCCCTTCACAAAAGTGACCACAATTCTCTGCTTGACCACTTGTTTATCAATGTTCTGTTAAATGAAATAATGAAATAATAATAATTACTAAATGAAACAATAATAATAATTACTATCACTATTACTACTAGCCCTATTGTTACTCCTGTTCCTATTGTTTTTTTCCCTAAATTTTAGTGCCCAGATCTTAGCATTAGACTTCAGACATGGTCTGATCAAGGAAGAGTACAGTAGGATGATCACCTTCTTACATATATAAGCAATGACCCTTGTTTTTATTTTAAATAATAAACATTTTGATTTATAGTTTTGGTTTCCAATTTTTATCCTTCCTTCCCTCCCTCCCTTTCCCCCTCCCTGTGGCAGTAAGCAATTAGATATAGGTTATATGTGTATGATTATATAAAACATTACCATATTAGTCATTTTTATAAGAAAACTTGAATAAAAGAAAAAAATGAAAGAAAGTGAAAAATAGCATGTTTCAGTCTTTGTTCCATCAATATCAGTTTTTCTTTGGAGGTGGATAGTATGTTTCATCAATGGTCCTTTGGGTTTGTCTTGGATCATTGTATTGAAAATAGTTAAGTCATTTTGTCTCTCTGTACAATGTTCTCTTGGTTCTGCTCTCTTCACCATACAGCATTTCATACAAGTCTTACCAGGCCTTTCTGAAATCATCCTGTTTGTCATTTCTTATAGCACAATAATTTTCCATCACCATCATATGCCACAGCTTATTTAGCCATTCCCTAATTGATGGGCATTCCTTTGATTTCTCATTCTTAGCCACCACAAAAAGAGCTGCTATAAATATTTTGTACAAATAGGTCTTTTTCTCTTTTAGGTCACGTCTTTGGGATATAAACCTAGCAGTGGTATTGCTGGATTAAAGGGTATGCACAGCTCTATAGCTCTTAGGGCATAGTTCCAAATTGCTTTCCAGAATGCTTCAATCTTTTCACAACTCCACTAACAGTGGATTAACATCCCAGCTTTCCTACATCCCCTCCAACATCCAATATTTTCCATTTTTGTTATACTTGCCACTCTGATAGGTATGAGGTGTTTTAATTTTCAATTCACTGATCAATAGTGATCTAAAGAATTTTTTTCATATGATTATAAATAGCTTTGATTTCTGAAAACTGCCTATTCATATCCTTTGACCATTTATCAACTGGGGAATGGCTTATATTTTTATAAATTTGTCTCAGTTCTATATCTATTTGAGAAATGAGGCCTTTATCAGAGATATTTGTTTCAAAAATTATTTCCCAGTTTTCTGCATTAGTTTTGTTTGTACAAAAACTTTTATATTTTATATAATCATAATTATCTATCTTACATTTTGTTTTACTCTATATTTTCTTTGGTCCTAAATTCTTCCTCTGCCCATAAACCTGACAGAAAAACAATTCCATAATCTCTTAATAGCAATGGCCCATGTAATGTAACTAAAGACCATATTAGCTTTCTTTCTTTTTTTTTAGTGAGGTAATTGGGGTTAAGTGACTTGCCCAGGGTCACACAGCTAGTAAGTGTTATGTGTCTGAGGCCAGATTTGAACGCAGGTACTCCTGACTGCAGGGTCAGTGCTCTATCCACTGCACCAGCTAGCTACCCCAATATTAGCTTTCTTGATGGTTACATTAGTCTACTGACTAATACTACTGCAAATTAAATTCTCAATCTATTAAAATCTCCAATAAACAAATTGCTATCTGGCCATTCCTACCCCATCTTGTATTTGTGAAGTCATCTCTGCCCTTCAAGTGTAAGACATCACAATTATCACTCAAATAAGAATGCAAATGTTTTAGTCAATGTTCTAAGATGTAAGGGTCTTTCTGGAACTTGTCCGTATCATCCAATGTATTACCTATTGCTTCCAATTTGGTGCCTTCTACAAAACTGAAAATAGATGCAATTTTTGTCTTTATGCAAGTAATCAATATAGATCAGGATAGGGACAGGGTCAGGGATAGAGACTGGACCTGTAATTTCACTGATATAGAGAACTCATACATGAGGTATGAAGTACCAATACAAAAGGTTGGCACCTTTTCTGCAACTTATAGCCTTAGAAAGTTGTCTACAGCACTGAAAGAGTTAAATGACTTGCCTAGGACTACACGGTCAGTATGCATCAGAGAGGTGACTTGAATGCAGTTCTTCCTAGTTCTGATACTAGTTCTCTCTCCACTATGCCAATCTACCTCCCATAAGTCATTGGTAAAAGTGTTAAATATCATAGAACAAATTGCAGTTCCCTTGGAAACTCAACTGGAGACTTCTTAAGTTCAAAAGCAAACAGTTAATGACTAAATTTTGAAAACATTCAATCAACTAGTTATGAAACCATCTATTTGTACTCTCATCCAGCCCAAATTTCTCCATTTTTTCCATAAGAATATAATGGGATATTTGATCAAGCTGTCTGCCACAAATTGCCTGCATTTTATCAGAGAGTTGCAAGCACTGGTACCCTCCTTTTTTATAAGGTTACTAAACTGGTAGATCAGAGAAATACTGGCAAATGTTCATTTTCATGTATACTAAAAGTCACTCAGTTTTTTATTATTTAAATTAGGGAAAGATTAAACATTTTCCTGGTAATTTCATTTACAATTTGTAAGAATAGTTTATCCCCAAATGAGGAGAAACTATCTTTTCTCCAATGAATATAAGTAACTAGTTTTTTAACTGCAAAGAAAACCTCATTTTCCCAGCAAAGCACAGTTTCCCTTGTGCTGAATCCATCTCAGGCTGAGGATGATGAAATCCTCACAGAAAATAATTGCTTTTCTGTAGGGTGCTCATGCATCTCAAATTGCTTGGCACCTTGATATTAAATTAGGAAGAGGTCCTATTGGACAATGTTTGTTAATATATCTTGGACTAGCAGCAGAATTAGCAGGTGAAAAGTCTTTTCAGAGGATAATCAAAGATCTTCATTTGGAGGCTTCACAGGTAAAAAGCTTAGTAGGAAAGCACTTACATTAGCTCCTGTTTTAGCTATTTAAAAAGAAACACAGGAAATCAGCTTAGAGGGGGAATAAATTAATTTTGACATACTTTACAGATTTCATCATGGATATTAACCATGATCGTCACTGACCTTTAGCAGGTACTCGGGTTGCATTGATTTTGGAACTAACATAGCTAAGAGGTTAAGAGCTAGAAGTGATCTTGGAGGAAGTTAAATTGAAGTACATCCTAAACCCTTAATAATATAGGCCTGAGGTACATACAAGTTAACCTTATAGCTTAGAACTAGCTTATTTGTTATTACCAAGGTGTTATTCAAGACCAGATTTAATAAAATGCAGTTAAAAACAATTTATTTTTCAATAAGTTACCACCAAAGTTATATCCTAAAGAAAATCTGCTGGATTCCCTTGAGCCTCTTCTCAAGGGTGTGTTTAAAACAACACAAAACAAAATTTGCTTTGACAAGGAATTTGTCACAGTCTCTTGTAAACTGAGGTTTATCTTAGAGATGATCTAATGATGATTTTAAAGGGTCAGTTTTTCTGACATCTAAAATATAAAATTGAGTTAAAAAGTACTTTATTATACCCAGAAGACTGGGATTTGTGTCCTGGTTCTACTACTTCCTGTAGTCCTTGTATGACCCTGATAAGACATTTCATCATCCTATGCCTTTTGTATCCAAGTGTATAAAATATTCAATTCCAAACTGCTTATTACAGTGGGGCAAAAATGATCTGATGAACTTGTTTATAAGTTCTAACACTCAAGAGATTTTTTTCTTCCACTTTTTAGTCTTCCTCCTAAACTTTAAACATCCCTTTCAGCTCTTGCATTCCCTGAGTCAGTCATCTATTTTAATAATGGAATATACTCTGAATCTATAAGAAGAAAAATATTTCAGGATGGAATTAGGAATAAATAATAATACCAATAAAGCAGTGGTAAATCATATTTGTTGCATTTATGTCTTGCTATAATACAATTCCACTACAAAGATTTTGTTATTTAGAAGCTTATCTTGAAACCTTAGCCAAAGTGTTGTATTGCAGGAATTTTCAGGAGGATCTTGCTTTCATACATTTTTATGTATAATATTTTATCATGACATGGACACCAAGAGAGTTCTCCAGGGTGTCTTCAGTATATATGAATATGAAACTTGGACCTAAAACAAATATTAAAGCTTTGTCATTAAGTCCAATGAGACATAGTCCTTACTTTATAAAACATCAATGCAAGATTATTGAATAATGAACCATTATGGCACTGAAATTTTATACAATGAATTCCACCGCCCCTAGACTCAATTTAGGAAGATGAAGAAAAGAAGGAGAATAACAAAAATCTAAGTATTAGAAATGGTACACAAATTTAAGTTAGCCAGTGTGGATTCTTAGGTTAAAGGGCATAATTTAAAGACAGACTGACATATTAGAATTAATCCAGTCAACTTTGGTACTCATCCTTAGAACAGAACTATTCTGATTGATGGGCAAGTAAAACTCATTTAACCTATTATATCTAGCCTGCCCCAAATTATGCTTCTCATCCCATCTTGCCATCACCATCAGGGCCTCACCAGCATAGGTGGTAGTGTCTCATCCCATCTTGCTGCCATGTTATGTAGTTACTTGCCCATTTTCCACTCCCTCTATCCTCTTACTCTTGCTCTGGGAACAGTAATTACATTAATAAAAACACTACTACTAGAAAAGGTGTGACTATGGACTACCCCATACCTCTTTCATTATCTCTGTGACCACCCTCCCTCCAAATATTGTTTTGCCCCTTATCTTCCTATTCCTCTCTGTGTTGTATCCCCTTGTTAGAATGCAAGCTCCTTTAGGTCAGGGACTGTATCATCTTTGCATTTTTATGTTCAGATTCTTGTTCAGAGATAACAATGTTAGTTGTTATTTCATTCATTCATTCATTCATCCATCCATCCACTCATTTATTCATTTACTACTTTAAGCAGTTTAGCCCAACTGATTAATTAAACAATCAGAGATAACATGCTACCTTAAGCATGTTACCTTAACCCATCAGGAAAGAGAATGTGAAGAATGACAGGCTCCATTAATAATGCCACAATTATTCATTAGAGGCAAGAGCACTCGTCAGCTCATTATAGGCCAGTCTCCTTTCTATGCATAGTTAACAACATTAGCAATGAAAATATCTTCAAATCATAAAAATCGTAGGCTGTCACTGGGAAGGGACCTGGAAGGGCATGTAGTCTAATGCTCTCATTTTATAGTGAGCAACCAGAGGCTCAGTGAAAGTCAAGTTTCTCAAGGGATCCAGGGGAAACTAAAGTCAATAAGCATTTATTAAGTGTATACTATGTGCCAGGCACTATGCTGAGCACTTATCCAAGGTGATAAAGCAAGTAAGTGGGAGAACTGGGATCCAAACTCAGGTTTTCTAAGTCTATGTACAGGACCTTTTTCCACTTTTTCTGTGCAACCCACTTTTAATACCAAGCCAGTTTTCAAGGCATTAATCTCACTGCTTGAAGGTGAATTGCCTATGGATTAATAACTAGTTCTAGTTGACTTTTCTCACCTGAGACAATTCTTCATCCACAACATACCTTCTCATAGTCTTCTCTGCCAAGCTTTCTCAGCATATAAATCTATCATGAATTACCTGTGTATTTTTTATATCAACGTTCTATTCAAGTTTGAAAACTTCTTTGTCTATTTTCTCCCCTTACCATACTCACACACACACACACACACACACACAGTGTCCAATCACTTGTCAAATCCTCTTTATTCTTCCATGTAAAATTCACATTCAAAGCTCCCTTTCTATTCCCACTAATGTGATCCCAATCCAAGTCTTTATAATATCCTACCAGTACCTCTTCAATAGCCTCTTATCTAGTCTTCCTACATATAGTTTCTCACCCATCCTCCATTCATATGACATACTATCTTGAAATTTATCTTAGTAAATCATTATTTTAATCATGTTATTCTCCTATTCAAATTTTTCAATGGCTTCCCATTGCCTATAAGAGAAACTCTTTAGCCTCACATTCAAAGTCCTCTATTATCTATTCTCTACCATCTTTCAGAGTTTTGATTCCAAAAATGTTCACTCCAGATAAAAGGATATACTTATTGTTTCCTAAAATTACCTCAAATTTTCTCAAGACCATGCCTCTGCCTTGGTGGTCTATACATAGAATGACCTCTCCATTACTGTATAAATTCTATTATCCTTCAAGACCCAGTTTAGATCTTCCAGGAATCATTCACAGTCTAATCTAGCCCAAAGTGGTCTCTCCTTTCTCTGTACTGAAACAATCTGGTTTCTTTACCATTAATTGGCAATTACTCACATTTTGTCTTGTGACTTATCTTCTGTTGGTCTTTTGTATCTATATATGTGTGTATGTGCATGTGTGTATTTAATGCATTTCTTTCTACACTCCTCTTCTGTCTCTTTTTCTGACTCTCTGGTCTTTCCTACCATTTTTCAGCTGCCTTGTTACCTTGGAAGTTTCATCACCTCCTGTGGCTTTTTCTTTCCTTCTTTTTTAAATTATTTACTTGGGTTTTTTTTTTTATTTATTTTATTTTAATTTATGAAATAAAATAAGCATTTCCATAACATAATAGAATTTTTTTAAAAGGTTATTGTACAGAAAATCAAATCTACTAGTACAACTTGGTATTCATTTTAAATACACAACAAAGTTATCATGTAAATTTCTTTATTTTTCTTTATTTTTTTCTTCACTCCTCACTGCCCCTCCCCCCTCCATGGTCTTCTTCTTCCACTGGCAAGTTCTTCCCAAACTGCCATATTGCAAATGTCCCAAGCCAGCCAACCTTGAACTCTGTACTTTGCCTCAGATTCTTTGTACTTTATCACCATCCACTCCACATACATGGTGCACTCCACATAGATATCTCCTTCCCACCCTTTATAGCTCCATTTAGAGTTTAGGTTTTCCTTGAGAGAAGGGACTAGCTTTTTGCTTATATTTATATAACCAGTGCTTAGCATAGTTTCTGGCATAAGTGTTGCTTATTGACTAAATAAATTGTATGATCCTTGAAACCAGGCACCATTTTTTCTCTTCCTTTATACCTTTCAAATCACCAAGTATGGTAGGTTGCACATGATAGAGGCTTAATCAATAACTACTAGTTGATTATGCAACCCGTGGCCTAGAAACAAATCTCTAGATTTACATAAACACACATACATATATCACCACCTATAGTCATCACCCAGGATCTCCCCTGGGAACATTAGAATATAGTACTTATACAGGCCTTTGCAGAAAAGGTAAAATGGTTCTTAGCTCCCATGTAAACTACTCAGCCTAAAAATACATTTACACATTTTGTTTTATCCCTTAGAAAACACAAAATATAATAATTTTAAACCTGAACCAATAAAAAGTCAAGACAACTCTTTCTTCTCCAATGAGTACTAGTTATTCAAAGGATGTATACCTTTCCCTACACTTAAAGCACTGTCTTTTAGCTAAGGCCCCTTAAAAGGAGAAAATAATCAGGATTGCTAAAATATCTACCCCACTTCCACTACATCTATTTAATTCAAATAACCAACTCTACTAATAAAGAAAGAGCAAGGTCCAGGTTTACATCTTGATCTACTTACTTGTTCTATTTAGCTGTCTTAAAAGGAAGAGTCACTGTAAACATAATCACTATTTTTAAAATAATTTGATATTTATGAATTATTGACAATAGGCAACTGGTATAATTTTCCTATATGAAAACTGATATAATTGATGATATAAAGAAATAACATTTGAGATTAGTCATGGGAGCTTGGGCAGGTCCATATTAGGGAAAAGAGGGGATGGAAGAAAGACTTTTAGACTGTGATGAGGGTTGATTGAGATTAGGAAAGAGTTCTGTAGAGATATTTTCTAAATGTGAAGAGAGAAGAAAAACAGAAAAGAGAGAGTGGGGGACAGATAAAAAGTAGGAATGGAGAAGAAAATAATTAGGAAAAGAGGGGTACAAAGAAAAAAAAAAGGAGGAAAACCAGATCCTGAGGCAATAAACTGAGAAAATAATCTTGCTATGCTAACTTGAGATCCTATTCCTTTCTTAATGCAGTATCAGCTCTCTTTTCCCTACTCATTCACATAGAGTATGCTTAATGCACAGTATTTTATTTGAAAAGAAGGTTTAGAATGGCTAAAACTATAAACAAAAAGAACCCACATGAATTTAAGAGTTTTAACACTTCATTTAAAAGTTATTGTGCTATAGTAAAAAGATACTATAGGGTAGCTTTACAATCAGCTTGGAATCTATGACCTATGCTTAAGACCAGAACCTGAAATATACTGACCACACAATTTCAGGAAAGATATTTAATCTTCCAGTTCCCTAGGCACTTTTCTAAGACTGTAAATTGAGGAAGAGTTGCTAATACACATTGGTAGATGGAATTTCCTCACCAGAAGGATCCTAAATCAATAAAATAATAGGTCTGAACATCTTCCTTTATTTCCCCCATTTGTCTCAATATGACAAAGTACATTTTTTAAAAATCTGAATATTTTAAATAATTCTGCTTTATTTGTATGCAGAATGTTGACAAAATTAAATCAGTCTCATAAGTCATCAACTTCATCTGTCCCCTCATCCAACAAATTAGATACAGATAGAAAAATCATAGAAATATAGAGAGATGGATAAATCAAAGTGACAGTTTTTAAATGCAAATAGAACCAAACCTCAATTAGAAAAAATAAACATGTAAATTGATGATATCTCTAAGGTCTAAAAGATTTTTTTTTTTTGGTGAGGCAATCAGAGTTAAGTTCCTTGTCTAGGGTCACACAGCTAGTGAGTGTCAAGTGTCTGAAGCGGAATTTGAACTCAGATCCTCCTGAATCCAGAGCCCGTGTTTTATCCACTGTGCCACCTAGCTGCCCCCCAATCAGAACTCTTAAGTCTATCAAACTTATTTTTTTTCACAATGTTGTTATTATTTAAATTGTTCTCCTGATTCTGTTTACTTCACTATATCTGTTCACACAAATTTTCCTAGGCTTCTCTGAAATTGTCCTTTTCATCATTTCTTATGACACAAAAATATTTAATTGAATCCATATACCATAATCTGTTCAGTCATTCCCCTTTTAGTTTCCAATTTTTATTACAATAGATAGAAGTACCACACATATTTTTGAACATCCCTGCTCCTCTTCTTCCTCCTCTTCCTCTTGTATTTTTGAACATACATTTCCCCTTTTTCCTTGATTTCTTTGGGATGCGGGCCTATTAGTGGCATTGGTGAGTCAAAGGGAAAGAACAGCTTAGTAATTTTGAGGGGCATATTTCCAAATTGTTTTCTAGAATGGTTAGATAAATCCATAGTTCACCAACAGTGCATTAGTATGTTTCTTTTCCTGCAGTGTCTCCAACAGTTGTCCTGGGGAGGAGAGTTTTTTTTTTTCTTTTGGCCATCTCTGTCAGATAAGTTTGAAATGGAACCTCAGAATACTTCTCATTTTCATTTCTTTTATTGTTCTCCGGCCCCTTGCTAAAAGAGATGTGGCTCCTGCTTGGTATTTTTATGTCTTTGTGACTATGGCTTGTGTTGAAAGTGATTAAGTAACAGTTCTAGAGACAAAGGAGGAGAGAAGTTCCTCATTTTAGAGGTAGCCTCTTTGTTGGGTTGCATAAAATGCTTGCTTAGTCTTGGACCAGAAAGGAGAGGAAAGTGAACAGGGGAGGTTTTTCTTCTTTTCACTCCCCTTTCAAGTATCAGTTATGGAAGGCATAAGTGTTTTGCAGAAAGAATATGTACTTGCCTGTGCAAATATATATGTGAGATTAGACATTTAACCCATGACTCCCTCTTCTGCCTTTGCATTTCTTTCCCTTAGCAAAAGTGATCAAACAAATTCTGAAAGATGAATATTCCCAGCTTTGGTAAATAAATTGTTAACTTGAAAAGTCTGGTGTCATTGAATTGGGTGCTGTTTGTCCCAAGAAAGACATTCCCTGCAAATATTTCCTTCTCAGAGAAGATGATAGCTAGGAAGATGGGCCATTCATATCTGGATGGCCACTATATATGGACCATGAGCTATTGCTCATAGACAACAAATCTGATATAAATGTGAACTATCTGTGCAGCAATTCCAGGGAGTCTGTCTTACCTCCCAGGAGAATATAATGGAAGTAATGATATATAGTTTATGCTTTAAATTTGCATTAACATGCATTTATGAGTCTCTTATTTTAAACATTTGTTTTGTGGTAGAAGAAATAGATGCCCTATACTATATTGTGTGTGTGTGTGTGTGTGTGTGTGTGTGTGTGTGTGTATACACACTTTGTATATTAAGAGTCAATACTGGGGGCAGCTAGGTGGCGCAGTGGATAGAGCACCGGCCCTGGAGTCAGGAGTACCTGAGTTCAAATCCGGCCTCAGACACTTAACACATACTAGCTGTGTGATCCTGGGCAAGTCACTTAACCCCAATTGCCTCACTAAAAATAAAAAAAAATTAAAAAAAAATAAGAGTCAATACTATCAGTCTCTTTTGAGAAGACCCTAGACAGGAGTTCAACCTAAGCTTTACTTGAGTGATTTTCCCTTGAACTTTGGATTGGGAGTATAAAATGAGCCAAAGAGTATGAAGGAAAAGTCAGAATTTTTTCTTTGCTGTCAGGTTCCCCCAGGGCTGAACCATTCCTTTTTATCTGAAGATGACAAAACTAACAGGTTCACCAGCAGAAGGCCTATGTACATATGTACAGATTAGAAAAGTTTGTCTTGGATCCAATCAAATGTCATAGGAACACAGGGAGACACATAGTTCATAAAAACAGAAAGGGAATTCCTGAATAAGTTTCAATTAAATAAAGTTCCTGAGTTCCCAGACTTGAAGAGAAAACAATTCCTGCAATACACACAGAAATTATGTTGTATAAAAAGGACCTACAGGTACAAAAATATTTATAACAGCTTTTTTTTGTAGTGACAAAGACTTCGAAATTGAGGGGATGTCCATCAATTGGGGAAATGGCTGAAAAAGTCATACTATATAATTGTAATGGAATTCTTTTGTACTATAACATGAACAGGATGCTTAGGAACTGAAACAAAATGAAGTGAGCAGAACCAGGATAATATTGTAGCTGTGAAAAACTGTGAATGACAGATTGTCTCAGCAATTCAATGATCTAAGACAATTCTGAAAGACTTATGATGAAAAATATTACGTACCTCTAGAGAAAGAATGGATAGAAACTGAATGCAGATTGAAACACACTTTTTTTAAACTTTATTTTCCTGGGGGAGGTGTCTATGTTTTCTTTTACAAAGTGACTAATATGGAAATATATTTTGCATGAATGTACAAGTATAACATATATCAAATTGCTTGCCTTCTCATTGAGCACAGAGGAGAGAAAGAAAAAGAGAACATTGGGAATTCAAAATTTCAGAAAATAAAGTTTAAAATTGCTTTTACCCTATGCCCAAAGGGCTATGGGACTGTTCATATCCTTTGACCCAGTGGTACCACTGTTAGGTCTGTATCCCAAAGAGACCATAGAAAAGGGAAAAGGAACCACATGTACAAAAATATTTATAGCAGCTCTCTTTGTGGTGGCAAAGAATTGGAAATTGAGGGAATGCCCATCAATTGAGAAAATGGCTAAACAAGTTGTAGTATATGAATGTAATGGAATACTATTGTGCTGTAAGAAATGATGAGCAGGAGGAGTTCAGCAAAACCTGGAAGGACTTACATGAACTGATGCTGACTGAGAGAAGCAGAACCAGGAGAACATTGTACACAGTAACAGCAACATTCTGTGATGAACAATGGGGATAGACTTGGCTCTCCTCAGCAGTGCAACAATCCAAAACAGTTTCAAAGAACTCGTGATAGAAAATATTCTCAACATCCCGAAAAAAGAACTGTGAATTGTGAATGCAGCTTGAATCATACTGAATCTGCTTTTGGACTGGTTTCTTTTCCTTCTTGTTTGAGGTTTTTCCTTTGTGCTCTGATTCTTCTTTCACAAGATGACTAATGTAGAAATATGTTTGATGTGACTGTACATATAAACCTATATCAGACTGCTTTCTGTCTTGGGGAGGAGGTAGGGGAAGGGGAGGGGGAGAGAAAAAAAAAATTGGAACTAAAAATCCAGTGTAAACAAATGTTGAAAACTATCCTTATATGTAATATGTAACTGGAAAATAATAAAATTAAATTTAAATTTAAAAATGCTTTTACCTATAATTGGAAAAAAAGAAAATAGTTGGGTAAAAAAGAAAGCATACAGTAATGCTAAAGGACCTTTGATTTCCAAGTGGTTGTTTAGTCATTTTTCAGTCATGTCCAACTCTTTGTTACTCCATTTGGAGTTTTCAGTTTGGGAAGATACTAGAGTGGTTTGCCATTTCCTTCTCTAGTTCAATTTTTACAGATGAGGAAACTGAGGCAAATACTGTTAAGTGACTTGCCTAGGGTCACACAACTAATAAGTATCTTGAGGCCAGATTTGAACTCAGGAAGATGAATCTTCCTTACTTCAGGCCGAGCACTCAATCCTCTGTAAACTTAGCTGTCCCAAGAGTGATTGCCGGGGCAGCTAGGTGGTGCAGTGGATAGAGCACCGACCCTAGAGTCAGGAGTACCTGAGTTCAAATCTGGCCTCAGAAACTTAACACTTACTAGCTGTGTGACCCTGGGCAAGTCACTTAACCCCAATTGCCTCACTAAAAAAAAATTTAAATAAAAATAAATAAATAATTAAAAAAAAAAATAGTGATTGCCAAGTGAAAGCTTTCCATCGCTTCTTGCTTTATGCGCTGGTAAATGATGGTCTGCATGGGGGCCTTTTGCAAGTAAAAGTGTTGACAGCTACAGAAAGCTACTGCCCCAATGGATCCTTTTTCCCCTAGTCTGGACATATTTGCTTGCTATTAGTACTCCTTTAGTATTTTTTGCCTTCATTCTTGGCTTCTCAGAAGTCCTATTCTTGATAACCAATTTATTTGTTGCCTATCTCATTCTTTCAATCTTTCTGTCTAACTTGAAGTTTATTTTAGGATGTTTTTTGGCATCTAGGACACAGAGGTGACTCTTCTAGTAAAACCACAGCACTGGATTCCCATACATAATTGTATGTGTGTGTCATGGCAATTTAAAGAAAAACACAACTATTTGGATATCAATTTGGCATGCATGGATGCAGTAAAAAAAAAAAAAAAATCCTATCCCTAAGCTAAAAATGTATGCAACAGGGTTACTAAAACAAGTAGAATTTGAGAGCTAAGATTAAGAGGAAGAAATATCTTTAAATTAGATAACGTCAGTCCATCAGAGGGATAGAAAAAGGATTTATTCCTTCAATGCTGATGTTAGACTGAGCTCCTTATTTTTTTTTTTTTTGGTGAGGCAATTGGGGTTAAGTGACTTGCCCAGGGTCACACAGCTAGTAAGTGTTAAGTGTCTGAGGCCGGATTTGAACTCAGGTACTCCTGAATCCAGGGCCGGTGCTCTATCCACTGTGCCATCTAGCTGCCCCGACTGAGCTCCTTATTAAGGGCTATAATTTTAGTTATGGAGCTTCTGTGTTTCCAGATTTCCTCTGTACATATACACGATCATTTCTCTTTTTCCTGGATTTAAGTTGCCCCATTTGTGTCCCTTTGTCATCTATGAACTGAAAAAATATTTTCCATCTTATCTGTACAAATGAGTAGCCTATATTAAGTGATGTGCTGGTATATGTTTTACAGTCAACTGGAGGGTGGTTTGGGGAATAGACGTATGATACATTTTTAAGTTTGTTATAAACATTTTTGTCACTTTCTAAGTCTAGAAAAATCAACAAAACAATAAATAAAAACTCTGATTTATAACATTTGTCCATTTCTAAGGTGGAAATGCTCACACTGAAATTTTAACAATTGGCTCACAGGAGTCAGTTGGATCTGGCTCCAACACACCTATCTTTCTTGCTTAAGACAAAGGCCCTTGTTCTATCATTCCTTTTCCCACCTTTCCTTTCCTACTGTTTCTAAATTTCAAAAGTCTAGGCACTCCTCAAATGCTCTATTTCTCTTTGCAAAAAAAAAAAATAATAATAATTCCATTTATTTCCTAATGGTATATTAATTAAGTACCCAATACTCATGAAAGAGAAATACATGTAGCTCATGTAAACAGTATGCTTTTACCAGTTTGTGACAATCACAGGATGATTATAATACCATTCCTAAAGAAATTCATTCTTCAACATATTCATTCTGCATATTCATGTTACATATATATGTAAAAATATGTGTAAATGTGTGTATGTATATCTGTGTATAGAAAGCTTAACCCTAGAGGTAAAAAGTATTGGTCAACGAAATGTCCACTTTTTATTATTGCTATGCACTTTTAGGATGTTCAATGCTGCCACCTGCTGTAAATGGGGAAGATCATCTTCAGAATATGAAGCAAAGTTGAGAATAGCCACAGCATATGCTACAGCTTGACATTTAGATAGCATGAAGAAAATTAAATGCATTATTCCAAACATTGAACTCATTTCAGCTGAGTTGTTTATCTCACTCTGTAGCTGTAACATCTTAGAAAAGAATTGTAAAGCATTTGATGAGTAATTTTAAAGTGTCATGCAACTTTTTAACAGCAATAAAAATATTCAAAATATAATGCAATAATGATAATGGTAATAGTTCCATATTTATTTTTAAAATATGTGATATCTAAATAGCTTTTGTTAATCTTATTGCTATGAGTAGTCCTTCCACAGACATGCTCTCTCTATCTCTTTAAGAGCTAAGTAGATTCTGTGGCTGACAATTGCAGCATCCAGTGGTCCATCTAATAATGAACCTTCTCAGACTCAAAGAGGCTGATCCTAAGACTGCAAACATTAGTCCATTCCTCTGCCCATATTTGGGGGGGGTGTATTTTTTCATAGATAATCAACCACAGATTTGGAACTGAAAAAAGGAATGTCAATGTGAGTGATGATCCTCTTGGAGATGTGACCTGGTAACTGCCTTTACAGATGCTGAGGGCATAGCTACTAAAGACCTACTAAAGAAAATTCTCACAGCCAAAGTCCTTGGCCCAATCAACTGGCTCAGCATCTGAAACAGGCCTCTTTCTATTCATGGAAATTACATTAAAGAAGATAGACTACTATCTGCCTTATCCTAATGAACCACTTGGCCCTTTCCAGGTGACTAACAGCTAAAACATGCATAGTCTGCGCAATCAGAATATGAGCTCCTTTATAGAAGGTTCTGTCTTGCTCTTCTTTTTCTATCAATAGCACTTAGCACAGCACTTTGCTCACAGCAAGCACTTAGTAGGGCAGTTAGGTAACACAGTGACTACAGTGTAGGGTCTGGAGTCCAGAAGATTCATTTTTCTGAAAGTTCAAATCTGGCCTCAGACATTTACTAGCTGTGTGACTCCAGGCATGTCACTTAACCCTGTTTGTCTCAGTTTACTCATCTGTAAAATGAGTTGGAGAAGAAAATGGCAAACCACTCCAGTATCTACAAGAAAACCCCAAATGGGGTCATAAAAATTCAGATGACTAAACAACAATCTCTATGTTTACTTAGATTATAATGTAGGGGACAATTTAATATGGGGAGACTTAATTGGGTGGCTCGCCGTAATATTGGGGTTCAGAAAATAATGAGGGACCTCTAGGTCCAAAGCTTCCTCCCCTCTGAACTGCCTTTTTTAGTTATTTCTCCCAGGCCAATGAGAAAGGAGCTTAACAGCCCCTTTTCCACAAACAAATCAGGTTTTATTTTTGAGAATAAAATACACAGCAAAGGTGAAATTAATAAAGTCAAGGACAAGGGAATAGAGAAAAGGAAAATAGATAATTCCCCTAACTCTAACAAAAGCCTTTATAATCCCCAAACTCACTTCCAGCTCAGCTAATTCAAAGAGCCAGACTAGTTTTATTAACTCACTACCTGGGGTTCATAGCTTCAATAGGAGATAGCCGTGCAGCCTGCGCTGACAGGAAAAGCCCACTGGAAAGCCCACTGGAAGGGCCCACAGGAAAGTCAATTGGAAAAGGAGCCCACAGGACAAATTGACAGGAAAAGAGCCTTCCCCTCAGGAAGCATTCCTTTTTTTGCTTTTACTCTCCCTCCCCCAAAAGGGAGGTCCTTCAAGCTGGATCAGGGATTGGTTCTCCTGCTGACAGCAGCATACTTCACTCAGGAAAGGACAGGTGTGGCCCATATTCAATCATCCCTAGTCGGTTTCCCAAACAATACTAGGCCATTCAGGTGGGACCCCTAGGCATCTGCCAAATTCCATTATTTTATCACAATAATATAATACTTTGTTAGTCCCACTATAGGACTAGGTAACTTTCTATTTGAGGTAACATTGATTTTTTATAATGAACATATTATGGTGGGAAGGGAATCAAATGTCAAAGGAGCTCTCAACATTAGTGACTCCATCTTGAAAGTGTAATGGACAAGAATATTCCAAGCATATAAGTATGTAAACACCTGAGTATGTAAGTCTGACAACTGAAAACTTATGAGGAACATGTCTGTTTATGTTCAACAAATGTTATCTATACCTTTCAGGATAGTTAGACCTATTTTATCATGAGTTATTTACTAAACACTTGATAGTAATATTGAAGTTAAATGTTAGTATATTTATATATAAGTGTAGGCAGTTCCCCATTAAAAGAAGACTACACTCAGCCATTGAAATGTTAGCTCCTTGGAGCTAACATTAAGTGTGTCTTCTTGAATTCAAGTCCTTAGATCTCTGATCCACTATATGTCTCCCAGAGGTGGTAATATTGTTTTGGACAATTTTAATGTGCAGTGGGCTGGGTATCTTTTATTGTACTCCTAGGGAAACACAGAAGCAAACAAGCACAAATGAGTCCTGGGCACCTAGTGTTTGATAAACCCAAAGTTTCTAGCTACTGGGGCAAGAGCTCACTGTTTGAAAATCATGGTGAAAAAACTGCAGAGTGGTCTGGCAGAGAGCAAGCATAGGCCAACAACTCATATATACCAAGATGATCTGAAAATAGATTCATGATTTGGGAATAAAGTGTGATATCATAAACAAATAAAGGGAGCATGAAGAAAAAGGATTACCTATTAAATCTATGTGTAGGAAAAGAGTTCATGACCAAATAATATATAGAGAGGTTCACAAAAGGTAAAATGTATAATTTCAATCAAATAAAGTTTAAAAGGTTTTCTTTTCATGAACAAAGCAATACAGTCAAAATTAGAAAAAAGTAAAATACTGGGAAAATTTTACATCCAGTTTCTTTGATGAAGGTCTCTAAATATGTATGGAACTAAGCCAAATTTATAAAAATAAAAGCCATTCCCCACTTAATAAATTGTCAAAAAAATGAACAGGCAGTTTTCAAAGGAAGAAATCAAAACTATCAATGACCATATAAAAATGCTCTAAATAAATAATAACTACAGTGATGCAAATTACTCAACTTTGACTAAGTTAGATACACTAAGATGAAAAAAACATCTGGAGAAGTGGGAAAAAGTCATACTAATTAAATGTTAGTGGAACTGGGAACAAGCCTAACCTGGGAAACAATTTGGAACTATGCCCAAACAGCTACAAAACTGTGTACATTCTTTGACTCAGCAATACAACTACCAGGTCTATACCCTATGAGGAGGATGAGGAAGAAGAGGAGGTGGAGGAGGAGAAGAAGGAGAAGAAGGAGGAGAAGAAGAAGAAGAAGAAGAAGAAGAAGAAGAAGAAGAAGAAGAAGAAGAAGAACCCTTACAGTAACTCTTTTTATGTTGACGAAGAATTGGAAACCAAGGAAATGCCCAACTGAGCAAGTTATGGGATTTAAATATGTTGGAATTTTGTTGTTCAGTCATTTCAATAATGTCTATCTGGGACAAATGGAGGGGATGTAGAAAAATTGGGACACTAATGCATTTTTGCTGGAGTTGTGAATTTGTTCAGCAATTCTGGAAACCAATTTGAAACTATGCCCAGAGGGCTTGGATACCTTTTGACCCAGAAATAATACCACTTGCACTATACCTCAAAGAGATTTTTAAAAAGGGGGGGAAGAACTTATCTGTACAAAAATATTTAAAGCAGCTCTTTTTGTGATGGCACAGAATTGGAAATTGAGGAGATACCCATCAATTGGTGAATGGCTGAACAAGTGATATATGATTGTGATGGAATATTATTGCATTATAAGAAATATAAAGGGATTAAGTTCCATGTCTTGCTCCTCCCCCACTCACTGAGAAGGCAAGCAATATAATATCAATTATACATGTGAAGTTATGCCTTCAGAGTTCATTAGTTCTCTCTCTGAAGGTGGATAGCATTTTTCATCATGGATCCTTTGGAATTGTCTTGAATCATTGGATTGAGCAGAATACCAAAGTCTTTTTTTCTTTTCTTTTCTTTTCTTTCTTTCTTTCTTTCTTTCTTTCTTTCTTTCTTTCTTTCTTTCTTTCTTTCTTTCTTTCTTTCTTTCTTTCTTTCTTTTTCTTTTTGTTTTTCTTTCTTTCTTTATTCCTTCCATCCTTCCATCTTTCCTTCCTTCCTTCCTTCCTTCCTTCCTTCCTTCCTTCCTTCCTTCCTTCCTTCCTTCCTTCCTTCCTTCCCTCCTTCCTTCCTTCCTTCCTTCCTTTCTTTTCTTTTCTTTCTTGTTTTTTTGCAGGGCAATGAGGGTTAAGTGACTTGCCCAGGGTCACACCGCTAGTAAGTGTCAAGTGCCTGATGTCAGATTTGAACTCAGGTCCTCCTGAATCCAGGGCCAATGCTTCATCCACTTCACCACCTAGCTGCCCTTTAAGTCTTCACAGTTGATCACCCTTGCAATGTTGCTGTTACTATGCACAATGTTATCCTCATCCTGTTCACTTAACTTTAGATCAGTTCATATAAGACTTTTGAGGTTTTTCTGAAACCATCCTGCTCATCATTTCTTAAAGCACAATAATATTCCATCTCAATCATATAGCAAAATTTGTTCAGCCATTCCCCCATTAATGGGCATCCCTTCAATTTACAATTTTTTGCTACCACAAAAAGAGATGCTATAAACATTTTTGTACAAATAGGTCTTTTTTTCCTTTTCTCTGATCTCTTTGGGGTAAACACCTGGTAGTGGTATTTTGGGGTCAAAGGATATGCATAATTAAATAGGCCTTTGGGAAAAGTTTGAAATTGCTCTTCAGAATGGCTAGATCATTTTACAACTCTACCAACAGTGTATTAGTATCTTTATTTTTCTACATTCCCTTTAGCATTTATCATTTTCCTTTTCTGTCATGTTAGTCAATCTGATAGGTATGAGATGGTACCTCAGAGCTGTTCTAATGTGCATTTCTCTAATCAATAGTGATTTAGGGAATTTTTTCTATTACTTGTTTTGTTTTATTTTGTTTTTGTTTTTAGTGAGGCAATTGGGGTTAAGTGACTTGCCCAGGGTCACACAGCTACGGCTAGTAAGTGTTAAGTGTCTGAGGCTAGATTTGAACTCAGGTACTCCTGACTCCAGGGCCGGTGCTCTATCCACTGTGCCACCTAGCTGCCCCTATTACTTTTGATAGCTTTGATTTCTTCTTTTGAAAATTGCCTATCCATAACCATTTATCAATTGGGGATTGTCTCTTATTTTTTGTAAATTGAAAGATACTTTTTTAAAAAGAGAATTCCACTGAAGTAGATTGCCTAATCAGCCTAGTCCCTCAGTTCATTAGAAAAATATAAATTTTAAACCAAATAAACTCTCACAGAGATGTTCATTATAGTTTACATAGGATCATTGCTTATATAGCCACTGACTCATGCATTGTTATAATCTTAAGAAAAGTAGAGCATAGACTATGGTCCTTGTCCTGAAGAAAAAGCAATAGGTGCTCCAGGTTGTGTCAACATAGGAAGTCCATGCACTGTGCCTGCCTTTGCTTATGAATGTAGTTTTATCAGTGTGGTAACTTCCTTCTTGTATAGCGATTAAATCCCTTCCTAGTTTTCTCAGCCTTTATGATTCTTATCTAAGTTCTAGAGAACTTCCTTTCAAAGGTTTTAGCTTTTTAGCTATTCTATTTTTCCTAAGTTTCACTATGTTATTACCTTGTTGGCAAAATGGATGGACTTTGGCCTTGGAATTGGGAAAACTTGATTGTGAATCCTGCTTCAAATTATTGTTCAGCCCTGGAAAAGTCACTTAACCTTTCTTAGCCTCAGTTTCCTCCTTTGTAAAATAGGGATAATAATAATGCCTACTTCAAAGGACTATTGTGGGGATGAGATAACCATATATTTAAATACATTACCACATAATGTTTACTATCAAATAAAATAATACATGTGAAAACTCTTTATAAACTTTAATAAGATAAATAAATCATAGCTATAATTATATATAGAGAGAGAGCTATAATTATATGCTTTATAAAATTTAAACTTAACTTCTTGAGAAGTTGGTAAAGTAGGAGAAAGAAAGGAAATCTTTAGGTAAGTCTTGAAAGTTGTATTAAAATAGATATGTGCATATTTGGGGCACCAGAAGTGGGGGAAGTTAGACTTGACTTTTATCTTGCATTTCTTTTCTAGAGGGAACACTGAAAAAGAAATATGCCCTGATTGGGGGAAACTCAGGTAAGGGTCAGCTTCCTTCCCCTAGGATTTCAAATCAATTAAATCAGGAAATATTTATTGAATGTATACTGTGTGTCAAATGCTATGCTAGTCAATGTGAAGGATTCATAGGAATGTAAAGCATGACTCCTGTTCTGAAGAAATACACAATCTAGTTCTGCAAACTAGATCAACACATCAAAAGGAAAAGAACAAGAGGCAGCTAGGTGGCACAGTGGACAGAGCACCAGCCCTGGAGTCAGGAGGACCTGAGTTCAAATCTGGCCTCAGACCCTTACTAGCTGTGTGACCCTGGGCAAGTCACTTAAGCCCCATTGCCCTGCAAAAAAAAAAAAAAAGTAGACCCAGGGAGCAAGAGGACAAGAACAGTACCAGATGGTATGTAATTCAGAGTTAAATGGAGAAGAGCAAGAGTATATTGTAAAGAGAGTATTGGACTAGAAATCAGAAGACCTGTGTTCTAGTCTCCACTTTTCCCCTACAACAACTGTGTGTGACCTTGTACAATTCACTTCTGGACTTCATTTTTTTATAGCTGTAAAATTAAAGAGTTGTTTTAGATTATTTTAAATGTCTCTTCTAGATCTAATTCTAATCTGATGATCTAAGGCCCTTTTCGAATTCTAAATCTCTTTAATTCCGTGACTTCATCTCTATATATGATCAGAGATTATAAGTGCCAATTTGAGAGATCTGCAGCCACCCGTCACCCAATTTCTCCAGCCACCACCAGTGGGGGATGGTCCTCCCTCCCTAAGGGAACTTTCCAGTCAGATGGTCACCCCCATCAGTCAGTCCTCTATAAAAGTACCTGCCAGTCTCCTGCTTAAGGAGATTGGTGTCTCAGAGCCACACTCTGCCATGTCTTTCTCTCCATGAGAAGTCCAAAGATTTCTTTCATGGTTTCCCTTCCCTTCCCTTCCCCTGCCCTAAATAAATTACTATCTTATTCTAACTGCTTTTGTGAGCAAAAGGGTGTAATTCTTTAAAGAGGAATTCCTAAGGACCCCAAACCCCTATCCCCTACCCCTAACCCCTACCCCATTATCCCCATATCAACACCAAGGATGGTGATGATCCTTCATGACACCATCTTCAAAGATTATTGTAGAAAAGATCATACATTTTGTGAAACATTAGGAATCTTACATTCATGACTTTATTTTATCCTATTAGGATGTTTCAGATTTCCAACCAGTAAAGGTTTTGGTTGTGGTTATAGGATGATAGGATAATAAAATTGCAACTGAAATGAACTTTTACTATCATCTAATCAACAGATGAGGAAACTCTGAGGAAGGATAAATAACTTGCCTAAGGTTCCAAAGTAGTAAGTGGGAGAATCTGAATTCTAACCAAGCTATTATCTCATTTTATTTTCACAACAACTCTGGGAAGTAGACACTATTCTTATTCTTATTTTACAGTTAAGGAAACTGAGACAGACAGAGGTTAAGTGACTTGCCCAGGGCCACCCAGCTAGTGTCAGGCTACATTTTATCTTGGCTCTTCTCAACTCTAGGTCCAGCACTATACCCATTGTGCCACCTAGCTGCCTGATATGACCTTAAACTCCTTCTAGAGATTGGGTTGGCCTATAGGGACCTTTCTAGGAATTGTGTATCTGGGGATTCTCCAAGGAAAATTTCTGGGGACTTTGGGGATATGGTAAAGACAAGGTCAAATATAAAACATCATATCAGCAGTCCTGCAAACTAATTTATGGTCTGAACAGGTTTAGCTATCATACTCCTAGCAAACTGTAGCAGTATTTATAAGTTAACTGAATGTTGTTTTAAGGCATTCCATCAATGTGTGCTGAGTCTTTTAGCATTTCTTTTGTGTGCTTAATATAAAATGCCAACATGACACTGGACAAGGGTCTCCATTTGACTCTCCAGTTTAGGAACACATGGATATAAGCAAAATTCCTACCTTTAAATAGTTTGCCCTGGAGCCTTGGGGATTTAACTAGCCAAAGAATGCCAAGAAAATGGAATCTCTCATTAAAGGCTATGTCTCCAAGACTAAACTTAGTGCATTTTGCTGGCCTGGGTCCAAGAGCTGAGAAGAGCTCCTTTATTTTCCCTTATTGGAAAAAAGAGTGGATTCAATCCCAGGTGCCTGAGTTCAACAATGGTTCCTTAATGTTAGATTTTTATTGACAAATAAGTTATTCTCTACAGAGTACTGAAATCACAACAAGCTGGAAAATGAAACCTAATATTAGCAAAGTAGTTTGAATTCTTTGGAAGGAAAGTGTTATATAAATACCAAGTATTATTATTTCTTATGGTAGATTTGATTGATTTGTTTCTTTTTCTGTCAAATGGATCTATCCTTGTACTTCCCACTTTCAGAGTGCAAATTTAGGAAAAACATCTGCTGAAACACCAAATGTCTTAGCTTTTTTTGACTTGCTAATGACAATAACCAATGTCTTCCCATCAGTTATGGTTGATCAGCTTGTATTTTCAGCTTATGCTTCTAGAATAAGTTATGTCTTCAGTGATTTCACATCATAGCATAGATTTTTAGATGCTTTAAAAGACTGTCAGTCATGGTGAAAGACATTCCCAGCAGGATTTTGTAGCCTGTTAGGGGTGGAGGAGAAGGGCTCATCACCCTGAAATATCCAAACAATAGGGTTTATACCAGTAACTAGACTTGCATTCACCAGTGTTCATACTTTAGCCATGGAGTTTACAGATCTCAACAGAATGGTCTCTTACCAAGATATTTCCTACCTTCATGAATCCTCTTTAATTCATGGGATGATAACACTTTAATATTAAATATAAGAACAAAAAATTATTTGGCTAGAACTATCTACTTGAGATTTCATTATTTTAAGGTACTCTTATCCTTAAGCTATTCTTCACAGATTGATAGATCTCATTTTTTTGGCATGAACTTGGCTTACAGTTATCAGTATCTGCCTAAAATCAAGGAAAATGCCACATTTAGTAGAATTTCAGAGGCAATCATCCCTTGTCCTCTAACTTTGTGAAATATTCCAAATATATCATTACCCTTCAATGAATTTTACATATGTAACAGGATGCTGGGAGACCTCTGCCAGAATTTAGCATGTATTCACTATAGGCATCTTGTCATTCTTGGATACCTGTATGCTAATGGGCACAGCACAATACTCATACAATTGCTAGATGTACTTTAACAATCACATGGGGGGGGGGGCAATGAGGGTTAAGTGACTTGCCCAGGGTCACACAGCTAGTAAGTTTCAAGTGTCTGATGCTGGATTTGAACTCAGGTCCTCCTGAATTCAGGGCCAGTGCTTTATCTACTGTGCCACCTAGATGCCCTCTCATCATCATATTTATTATGAATCATTCTATAACAAAAAGAGGTTAATTTAAATTTTGCTTTATTCCTCTACACCAAAGAATGGATACCTCATTTCTGGGAACTTTCAGTTCTCGACAAAATCAACTCCACAGTATTTCTTTTTTCCTAGGAAAGACAAAACTGTTTTCTCCTAAAACAAAGCTGAGTATTCTCACAATACTGCAGTCTCAATTCAATTTAACAAACACTTATTAAGCAGGTAGTATAGGCAGAAAAACTGAATGCTAGGGAAGCTACAAATTTTAAATTAGTCAAGTCTCTGGCCTCATAGAACCTGGAGTCTTGTAGACACACGTAAAGAACATAATGTATTTCTTGTCACTGAAGAAGAAAGATAAGTACAATAACAATGCTGATGACAAAATAGGAATCTTACTTCATGGAACAGAGAACCACCAACTCACTGATAGTTGTAAACACTTTTTTATTTTTCAAATTGATTATTCTGTCTCAGTGTTTCATATTATAAAATCAGAGCTCTGGTGCATGTAGGAATTCAAAAACAAACAAAAAAAAAACAAACAATCAAAACAAAAACATAAACAAGTCTCCAAGACTGAGTTGAAAGTCAGTAAATAATAGACTAAAAAAATCACCATCCTTATGGTATGTTAGTTGTAGTAGTACAGCAGACTTCTAGGAGTTTCAGTCCTTAGCAACAATACTTGGTCTCCTCTCATCCAACCCCACACGCCAATTACTTGATCATAAGGATTTTGGAGATTCTTTTAACTCTGCTTTTACTGACTCCTAGAATAAATAAATGGAGGAAATATCCATATGGAGTTTCCCCACATAAATGGAATTATGGAATTATGGATTAAAATAAATAAACAAATAAAAAGTATGTATTATTTGGATTTGCACTAAGCAATATGGCTGGAATATATCTGGCTCAGAACTATGATATTCTTAAGTTGGTCAGAGAGGTTGAAGACATTAATAAAAAATTATTGATGTCTTTTATTTTTACATTGCTCAAATGCCCCTATATATCCCTTTCCTTTCCCTCTCTCTTTATAATAAAGAATTTCCAGGAAAATAATTGATACAATAACAATAATATTCAATTCTTTCTTTTTTTCCAGTCTCTGCTTTTGCATTCAGTAACTTTAATACATATTCTTTATAATGATTCGGTAAAGCTGGTAAAAACAAACAAAATGGCAGACAGAAAATAGCATTGATACTGAATATTCAATACCTGAACACTTTTATACTTTTATTATTTTACAAAGCCATTCCTTTAATAATGATGGATATCACTTTGTAGTAGTAATTTAGTACCTGAATTTGAGAAGCTCTATCAACAATAGTATGAGAGAGTTCAATCTCTGTTAGAGCCATTAACAAATTTCCAATAGAAGGCATCCCCAACATGGACATTTCCCCTATCAATCACCACATCAAAGAAAAAGGCAAAGCATTTAATTTCTCTGCAAATTCATTTTTTACTTTAATTGTTTCTATTGACCCTTTGGTAAAGAAAAGGTATAGCCATGGATATAGCCTTCTTTAATGTCTCATTTCAAGCTCAATGATCATTCACCTTTAATAGTTTATTGCCTCCTTCTCTACATTTTTCCTTCTTATTCCCAATTTAAAATTTACCAGCATGTTAGTGTTCTAAGTTTTTAACTATTTGTGGGCAACAATTTTTTTTCTTTCAAAAAAATGCAAACTATTCAGTAAAATTCTGTGACCTCTGACCTTGAGGATACCTTAATCTAGGCTACTTGTAAATTCTAAGCCCTAAGTGGGAAACAACAATATCAAGTAATTGCATGTTTGATTTTAAGTTTAAAATTAAATTAGTCTTTGAAATAATGAAAACCAGATTATGAAAATATCGGACCCAGCCTTAAGCAACTGTGTCACTAGCCTTTCTGCCTCTCAAACCTTTATCCCATTAGATAGCCCACCAACCCACTTTCTCAGGCAAAGATGCACCTATGCTCTCTCTATTTCCCTATTTATGCAGTCCTGCTATCCAGAACAACATGATAAATACATTCATATTGTGAATGTGGTACAATGGAAAGAATGCTGAAGTTGAAAGTAGAGAAATTGGCTTCAAATCCTATATCTATAATTTACTTAGTTAGGCTTACTTAAGTCACTTCACATTTTGAACCTCAGTTTCCTCATCTGTAAAATGAGAGGCTTGGACTAGATCATCTGATGCTCTTCTTCTGCCTTTTCCTACTTGTGTATAAGGTATAATCAATAGGAATATTATATATAACCTTACATATAACAAATAAGACTTTGTGTTTCTTTTCCAAAACATTATTTCCAATGGCTCATAATAGAGTAGAGGTGTCTCAGTTATTTTCTTCAGTAGTATCTGTCTCTTCTTGACCCCATTTGAGGTTTTCTTGGAAAAGATACTAGAGTAGTTTGCCATCTCCTTCTCCAGTTCATTTTACAGATGAGAAAACTGAGGCAAACAGGGTTAAGTGACTTGTTCAGGGTCACACATATAGTAAGTGTCTGAGACTAGATTTGAAATTGGTGAGGGGCAACTAGGTGGCACAGTGGATAAAGCACCAGCCCTGGATTCAGGAGGACCTGAGTTCAAATCCTGCCTCAAACATTTGACCCTAACTAGCTGTGTGACCCTGGGCATGTCACTTAACCCTCATTCCCCTATAAAAGGAAGGAAGGAAGGAAGAAGGAAAGAAGGAAAGAAAAAGAAATTGGGAAGATGAGTTTTCTTGACTCCAGGTCCTACACTTTATCCACTGAACCACCTACCTGCCCTAGAGTGGGGGGTGTAGCTAAGTTCTAAGTGGTTATATAAACAAAAAATAAATTTTGACAGGTCCTAACAAGATGGAAATGTTTTTGAATATTGTCACAGGGACTCTTGCTGAAGAAATAGTCTGGTTACACTCTGAAAGTTGCATTACCAGAATACTGGCCACTGGTTAATGAAATTTGGAGCCATGGAAATTCATGAAGATGTCTATTAACACAAAATGTTGTTTTAATCAGCATTGTTGGAAGGCATACCCACAAAGATGAAATCTGAGAATATTTCTCTGGAAGAATTGTTTTGAGAATCAGATAAGATCATGTATTTTTTTCTTTAAAATTTTTTCTTAAAATGAGATATAGATAAATAGCAAATGGACTATTTTCTGTTTTTTTTCTCTGCTCTCTCCCTCTCTCCTCCTCAGTAGGTTGTTGGTAGGGGAAAGAGAGCTGGCCTCAGAATTCCACCAGGTTCAAGCTTCCCTCTTATATATATTGTTTGTGCGACCATAGGCAAGCCATTTAAACTCTCAGTGTTAAGGTATTCTCTAGGAATTTAAGTTCAAGAAATTTGTTATTCTGTATTGGTAGGAGTTCCTCATAGGAGTGACATATACTTATGAAATCATAGTATGATAAAAGATAGGTAGATAGATAGATAATGCTACTACTATTGTTATTGCATTTTTATCATCATTGTTATCATCAATCACAGAATAATCCCCTTTAGCTGTTTGATGGAGTTCACTGAGAAATGATTCTGGAGAGAAGTTGCTATTCTGCTCTTATTATTTTTATGTTAATATATGTGGGACTATGACACAGGTGGATGAAATAACTACTTTTTATAGTGGAATAAAAATAATAGATGTAAGCTCATCCTTTTTCAGTTTCACGGCAAGCACACTCAGTACATCTCCAGTAGTAGACAGAAGAACAATGATGCTATGTACTTCATCCTATTCCATATGATTTTGATGTACTTTGGAAGCTCTCTGTATTTTAAAAACTATTTTCCTCCACATAGTTCAAGCTATCATGAATATTTTATGGTGACCTTTCTTAAATGTTGTTCTTAAATTTGTATGAATTAATGTTATGTATGGGTAATTGTGGGTAACAGTTGATTCTTTGATAATTCCAGTATAGTTTATTAGTTAACTCCAGGATATTTGGGAGATCACTGTTGTTATTGTCAACAACAATGAAGAGGAGGAAGAAGAAGAGTAGGAGGAAAAAATAGTGCTAGTGGTGACAGTGATGGTGGTAGTAAAAGTAGTGGTGATGGTGTTTTAGGAGTGGTAGGAACAGCTAGGTGGCACAGTGGATAAATCCACCTAGCCCTGGATTCATAAGGACCGAAGTTCAAATCCAGGTTCAGACACTTGACACTTACTAGCTGTGTGACTCTGGGCAAGTCACTTATCCCTCATTGCCCAACTTAAAAAAAAAAATACCAACCCTTGTTGTTTGGGCAGCTAGGTGGCGCAGTGGATAAAGCACTGGCCCTGGATTCAGGAGGACCTGAGTTCAAATTCGGCCTCAGACACTTTACACTTACTAGCTGTGTGACTCTGGGCAAGTCACTCAACCCTCATTGCCCTGCAAAAAAAAAAAAAAAGGAGTGGTACTGATGCTAGTGCTGGTGGTCACGGTTGCAGTAGTTGTAATAGTAGTGTCATCTTTGTTTCCTTTTTTTGATGATGTTCACAAGGTCCTGAGCTAGGTAGCTAACCAGGTATTATTGCTTTAGATTGTTGCACAGCTGTTTTTGTTACATCAGTAGGATGAAGGGTTTGCAGAAAAGGAAATAAACATTTATATAGTATCTGTTATGCTCCAGGCACACTTTACAAACATTATCTCATTTGATCATCACAGCATCCCTTGGAGGTAGGTTCTATTAATTAACACTCTCATTTTACAGTTGAGAGAACTGAGGAAAACTGAGATTAAGTGACTTGCCTAGGGTCAAATAGCTAAATAAATTTCTAAAGATATATTTGAATTCAGGTCTTCCTGACTCCAAGCCCAATGGTTTATACACTGCATCACCTGCATATAAACTCATCCCCTGTAGTTTTTTCTGTAAGTGTGCTTTCTTTCTTCCTTCCTCCCTCCCTTCCTCCATTTATTTATTTATCTTATTTGTTTGTTTGTTTTGACTGGTCATTTTTTGCCTCATTTTTTACCTAGCCTTAATCACTGAATGGGTATTGCCTCAGACAAACTGAGACCTGGGAAAGACCTTTAGCTTAAAAAGGCCAAGATCTCCTGCTGCATCCCAGGCATGTCCAGTTGTCCTAATGTATACCTTGTCACTGGACCAGTTGGCTCTTGAGGAGAGAGTGAGACTGTTTGATTTTGCACAGACCTGCCTCACCTAAATCCAATTCACTGTAAGTTAATGAAATCATGGTTCCCTTCAAGAATGAAGGACAACAACAACAATAATCTTGGTACAATTTGTAGTAGGAGACAGGACGAGGAGGATATGCACCTCACTCTGTTCTCACAAGAGTTAAATTTTCTCTGCAAGACTCATATATTTCAAGATCTGTTTGTTCTGCAAAGCTAGGGATGATGAATATTTTAAATGCCAAATCTACTTTTTAAAAAGTTGTTTCTTGGCTTTTATAGATTAACATTATGTCCAGATGATTATGGGTGACAGATCGGTATGTGGTAATACTGATTTCCAGTACAATTTATTGGTTGAGGTCTCTAGGATATATTGAGGTCATCATCTGATAAACTTATAAAGGACAAACTTATGTGTAGAGGAAAATAAGGGTACCCTAAATAACTTGAACCCCCAGTTATCCAGGATAACCAGAGGACTGAATGAGAATAGACCAACAATCCATTGGGGGCCTGGAGTAGACTCTATGAAACAGCTCCTGCTCATATCAGGTTATCTATATAGAACTCTCCCTTTGCCTTTGTCCTTGATGGAGACTTGAAACTGTCAAATTGCAAATGGAATGAGGAACCCAGTTGTTTATCATTATCAGCAACATGGAGATTCCTGACAATACAGGTATGTGCTTGCCAGGAACAAACCAGGCCATAAATTTTAACTGTACCTCCTAAAACTCTGATCCAACTATTTAAATATTTCCTTCCTTGAGTAATGAGGTAGTCTCTCTTGAGATTTCCCCATGCAATGCATGTCATCTTCCTGAGTAAAAATAAAATGGGTATTTGTCTAGATAACTGTGCTTCACTCTGGTTTCTAATTTTGCAATGGGCAGGTTTCTTTTGTAACACCTGAAATACCATCATCATGGAGACTGATTCTTCTTTGATACCCAACACCTCAGCACCTTCAGTTGTGTCTCCCCTGGAGGGAAGAGCAATAGAGTCCTCCCAGAGCCTTCCTTTATAGAGTACTCAGAATTTTTCCAGGTACCATCCTTCACATCATGCTACTTGGCCTAGGTACCTTCTGCCATACCTCCTCCCTTCACACACACACTTTTCATTTTCTTTTTGTGTACTGTCTTCCCCATTAGATTGTAAGCTTCTGGAGAGCAAAGACTGATTTATTTTTATTTACATCTCCAGCACTTGGCATGATACAATACATGGGCACATAGTAGGTACTTAATAAATGTTTATTGACTATTAATCTATTAGTATTATGGATTTTGTCATCTGTCAGTCCAAGAAAGACAGTGAACTTCTGCTGTATAGTTGTATTCCTCAGGTCATGTTTCGCTAAACTATTTGGTAGATGATAAAATTTTTATAACCTATATTTTTTAAATGTATTTTATTTTTAATTTATGGAATAAAATAAGCATTTTCATATCAAATTATAATAAAATTTATGATTGCACCTGAAATTGTAAATCTACTATGCATAACTTGATATTCTTTTAAAATATACAATAAAGTTATGTAAATTTCCTTTTTTTTCTTCCCTCATCCCCATCCCTAGAGATGACCACCATTAGCCACAAACAGGTATGTAGTCTATAGTAATGTGGCCACCATTAGACACAAACATGTATATAGAGTAATGTACCCAGTTTCTACCATTTCCTTGTGTTTTTAGTTGCTGTTAATCACATCTGAAGTAATAACATGTACAATGAGGAAGTTGGGCTTGATGCTAGATGGCTTCTGTGTTCTCATCTATGTTCTCAATTGTGTTATGATTCTTAGAAGGAAAACTTAATGTACTACTCCATGTGGTATCAGAATGGACAGCAGACAAAGTTTTAAAGTAAATAAATTAATCTCTACGTGTAAAACTACATAAATCAACAAGCAGGCTGGTGTAGAGAAAGGTAGGGATTCCTCAGTGTCACTGAAATCTTGACAGTAAATGTTTCATCTGATAAGGTAAGTCCTATGAAATAATGGCTTCTTGAGAAGCTTGTATAAATCTTAAAAGCAGGTAGTTTAGATCAGGTAGTTTGGATATATGTGACTAAGCAGCAGTAAAATTTAATTGTGGCGTGTCAACTAAATTATCTTCAGCAATAGAATTGCTATTGTTTTGACAAGTGAGTCTTTTCACTGCAACACGCCAAAGTATCAATTTTTAACACAGATATTGAAAGAAACTAAGAAACATATAATTTTTTTTAAATTTTCCCATTTCTAGTGGCCAAGTCATTCACAGTGATGCAATGTGGAAGTTTCCCTTTTTAACATCATGTTTTATCATCATCTTCGTGAGTATGGAATGGTAAACAATTATTGTCCACAGGTGAAATTGTCTCTCCATGAATAAGCAAACATCAAGAGTCAATAAGCATCCAAAAGACATTGACCTGCACTGTGAAAAATACACATGGAAACAAGATCTAGAAAAAATAAAATCTTGTGCTTTGAAATTAATCACAGACAATACATTTAATTTGTTTAAATTAATTTATACTTAAATAAATTGACTTAAGAAAGAGAAGAGCTTTAATAGAAATATAAATTTCTAAAGAATTGCCTTTATACTCAAAGAGATAATAGAAAAGGGAAAAGGTCCCACAAGGACAAAAATATTTATAGCAGTTCTCTTTGTGGTGGCAAAGGACTGGAAATCGAGGGAATGCCCATCAATTGGAGAATGGCTGAACAAATACTGGTATATTAATGGAATAGAATACTATTATTCTGTAAGAAATGATGAGCAGGGGCCAGCTAGGTGGCTTAGTGGATAAAGCATTAGCCCTGAATTCAGGAGGACCTGAGTTCAAATCCAGTCTCAGACACTTGACACTAGCTTTGTGACCCTGGGCAAGTCACTTAACCCTCATTGCCACAAGAAAGAAAGAAAGAGCAGACAGTTCAGAAAAACCTGGAAAGACTTAAGTGGACTGATGCTGAGTGAAGTAAGCAGAACCAGGAGAGCACAGGGCTGTACCACAGTAACAGCAACATTGCATTGATGAATCAACTGTGATAAACATGGCTCTTCTCAGCAGTGCAATGACTCAAGGACAGTTCCAAAGAACTCATGAATGGAAAATGTTTTCAAATCCAGAAAAAGAATGTGGATTCTGAATGCAGATTGAATAATACTGTTCTACTTTTTTGTTGGTTTTTCCCCCTTTTTCAAGGTTTTTACCTTTTGTTCTGATTCTTATTTCACAACATGACTAATACAGAAATGTGTTTAATGTGATTGTACATATATAGCCTATATCAGATTGCTTTATGTCTTGGGGAGGGGGAAGAGAAGGGAGGGTAGGAGAAAAATTTGGAACAAAAAATCTTATGAAAACAAATGTTGAAAACTAGTTTACATGTAACTGGAAAATAATAAAATGTCTTTATGATTAAAAAAGATTTGCCTTTATAGATTTTAATACAATACCTCTCTTCTATGAAATTCCATGACTTGGGTCTGAAAATTAGAAAATGAAGGGAGGGAAGGAGGGAGGAAGGAAATAAAAGAAAGGAAAGGAAAGGAAAGTGAAGGGAGGGGAAGGGAAGGGAAGGAAAAGAAGAGGATGGAACAGAAAAGGAAAGTAACAGAATAGAATGTAAGAGAAAAGAAAAGAAAAGAAATTATATAAACATACTTTTTTATAAGCATATTTTGGCCAACAAGAGGGGTCTCTTATTTTGCAGAAAATTTCTGCAATGGTCTGACTAAAGACACAATAAATGAGGCACATCTAACAATTTCATTTTCTGCTTGAAGAGTTCAGATTTTTTTTGTAATGTCTTTTCCTTCATATGTTTTAGAATTTCTTTAGATCCTTGCAAATATGCCTAAACATTATATTTTAATAATAACATATCTAAGGAGGCATTCTGGTCCATACCAGCCACTGACATTTTGACATGACCTGATTTGTCCAATTGACCACTAGATTCATAGCACTTGAAGCAAAAAGATACAAACAGCAGATGGGAGTCTTACACAGTGAAATAGAGGTTACTCAGGACTCCACAATTGCCAGGAACCATACATGTCCCCCTGTTGCTTTCAGCATTATAGATATATGACAGTCAAGCTGAGTCATGTAGGCATACCCTGTGGAACTACTTATCAATTACCCCCATTTAGATGCTGGGATTTCAGACTCTAAACCAAACCCAGTGAAATTTCATATTCTCCAGTAATAGAATTCCCTGAGAACTTGAAGCAGATCCTGCTATTCTGTTCTGTCCTAGAATTTCAACAAGGAAACACCCTCAAGTTCCTTGGTGTTTTCAAACCACTCTGACCACAATTATCTAGCTCCAGTTTTCTTGGAACTTATAACCAATTATGAGCAGATACTGAGGTCTCCCAGCCTTTTACCCAGACATAGGAGGCTGAATTAGTCAAAAAGATTAAGAACACAAAGGGAATCTCCCTCCCTTTTCTGAGGGGTTGGAACATGGATTAAATGAAAATCATAGTTTATGATACTAAATTAAGGTAAAATTTGAAATAATATATTACATTCATATGTTCACTTTTTATCACTCAAATCAAATATTCATAAAAGGACCTTATAAAGGTTATTCAATGAGGCCCATGGAAGGGGCAGGTATAAGGGGTATATGGAAGACTAGAGCAATTTGATTTGACAATTCTTCTACATACAGACACATCTCTAGACAAAAAACCCAGAGTCATCCATGCAGAGAATTGACCTGAGAATCCCTAACGTAAAGGAATAGGAGCTTAGCTGAAACTTATAGTGCCCTCAGGTGTTTGGGTAGCCATCTTTACATGTACATGATATATTGGGGGGGGGGAGTGTTTGTAATATATAAATATATTGATATCAGTTTTACTTGCAGCCATACTTGCTCATCACAGAAGCATCAAATGCATAGACTACAACACTACCAAGTTCAACCCAGAACAAATTAAAATGTAATTGGGAAACTATTTAACAAAATAAATAAAATACAATAAAACAATAGATAATGATACATTTTAAAACTAAGTCAATATGTAGTCTATAGGGACCTGTAGATATTGCTTAATGGTTCATTTTTTTCTATTTGTTGACACTATTGATTTATAACAATTTTTCATAATTCTGATACATACTATCACCAACTCTTGCTAACTGCTGACTTAAGAAGAATAGGAGGTTGGGGCAGCTAGATGGCACAGTGGATAAAGCATGGCCCCTGGTGAATTAAAATTGGGCCTCAGACACTTGACCACTTATTAGCTGTGTGGACCCTGGTCAAGTCACTTAACCCTCATTGCCCTATCCAAAAAAAATTTTTTTAAAGGATAGGAGGTCACCATTTCATAATCTAATAGCTACTAAAGATACTGTCTCATCTAGGGAAAGGTAGTGTGGTATTGAGGAAAGAGTGTTTAATTTGGAAGCAAAGGACCTAGACCTTCTGGCATATTTTGGCTCTTCAACATGCTAGCTCTATGACCTTGGGCAAGAAGATTAATCTCTCTGGGCATTAATGTCTTCATGTATAAAATTAAGATCTTTGAACTAGATGAACTTGAAGGACCCTTCCACCTCTAAATCTTTGATCCTATGGTGACCAGGATTTATCACTGAATTTCTTAAGTGATTTAGTTATTGTCACCTACTGCCTAACAAGAATCAATTGTGAAATAACTGCCATTGTAAAAAAAAAAATCACTTACCTTATTTGCAATAGGGTAGATTTTCCTAAAGCCCAGAACAAGATTGCATTCTATAAGGATAAAAAATAACTTCACTCCTGGGTGAATTTCTCCATTTCAGAAACAGTTTGATTGTAAAGAAATTTAGTTCCATTCTGATAACTTCTTTCTAAAGCTGTGGGCTTCACTGGGAGGACTATTATTGTTGCCTAGATCAAGAAAGGAATTCTGGGATTTTCCTTTTAATGTATAGGGCATTCTAGGAGAACTTTGGATTCAGTACACGATTGAAATTCAGTGCCAAATAGGAAAAGATACTTGGCAAGGACATAAGTAGGCATGCCAGAAGACAAAAGAACAGTGAGGTAAGAAGACCACTGTAGCAGAGTTCTTTACCTTAAAAATAAGTGTTGTTTAGTCAGTGTGTCATGTCTGACTCGTTGTGACCCCATTTGGGTTTTTCTTAGCAAGGATGCAGGCTCAGCTTGCCATTTCCATTTTACAGATGAGGAAACAGAGGTAAACAGGGTTAAATGACTTGTCTATGGTCACACAACTAGTAAATATCTGAGGTCAGATTTGAACTCAGAATTTCCTGACTCTAGGCCAATGTTCTATCTACCCATTGGAAGGCATATAATATTTGTCTTTTTCTTTTAATCAAGCTTCCTTTCTCCTATTTTGTAGCCAGAATGCTTGCAAATAAATAATGAGTACCGATTGATTGAGTTATCCAATGGAGAGATTTTTCCAGCTTTTAAGAGTGGAAACATGAGCCAAGAGAAAAGTTACACCTTTAAAAAGTAACTAAGATCCTTTGTGCCAAAGGTAAATCCGGTTAAAGTGGCACATTTTGTTTGCCCTCTCAATTTTTATGTAAGTAGGACAATGTCATTTATATAACATGAGTTAAACTGTGGAAGATGAGTACATTTGAAGTAACATCTTGATGGACATCAAAAATGAGGCTATTCTCTATAAAGGATAATTGTTGCAAAGAGGTTTTTTTGTTTTGATTAAGCTTCTACAACAACTGAACAGCTTCCAACCTTGTACCACAAAGTCTCGATGAACATAGTGTGGGTCATGGATTTTTGTTCTTGTATAGAATCATTGAGTTCATCTAGTATGGTGAAATTGCAGTATGGAAAATTCCCACCATGCATATTGGTCAATAGTTTGCCTGAGACACCGAGAAGTTAAGTGGTTCACACAGCTAATATTTGTCACAAGCAAGATGAGCTTAGGTGTTCTGGACTTCAAAGTTGGCCCCTTATCCACTATGCCAGGTTGCTACTTGGGGTAGGAATAGAAGAACAATTCTTTGTTCTGAAAAGTTAGAATAAACACCCTTTTAATTTTCCCCTTCTCATTTATACCACACACACACACACACACACACACACACACACACACATACATGCTCTGCCCCCAAGACTCCAAAAAGAATCATTCTAGCTATTATGAACTTAAGAGAAAGCATGGTCTCTCAGTCTGACAAACAACCCTGTCTGTATACAATTTTACTTATCTACCATGTCTTCCTTGTAACTAGTTCCAGGCTGTCTGTATACAATTTTACTTATCTACCATGTCTTCCTTGTAGCTAGTTCCAGGCTGCAAACTGCTCTACAGCTCTTGGATCACACATACACCTGAAGTATGACTGTCTTGATGTGTGTAGCTCACAGTGGGGGCAAGAATAGACATCTCTCTCTAGCTGCTCATCCTCCCATCCTTCTCCAAAGGAGACTGGGTTTGGGGGGTTTTGGGGGGGTTTGTTTGTTTGTTTGTTTTTGCCAGGAATATAAACAGGAGTTTGGGACCTCCTCTCTTCTCTGAGAAATGAAGTAGTAGGCTGGAATTAAATCTCTTTCCTTAAATATTATTAGTCTATGGGGTGTAATTTTTAGGTCAAAGCTATAGCTCCTGGTAGTTATTTCTTGATGGGGAAAGGAGGCCTCCCTCAAACTTTATATCCAAGACTTGTCTCCCTCCCCACTAAATGACAGTTTCACAATGAACCCACATAGCAACTAACCCATTTATCCAAGTTGTTAGCAAAACAGAAATCATGAAAAGTACACATATGAATACATATACCTGGCAATATAGATAAAAGGCTCTCTTCCACTAAGACCAAAATAGATCAACTGAGAGACAGACAGAAACAGAGAGAGAAAGAGACAGAGACAAAGAGAGACAGTGAGACAGAGAGAGACGCAGATCTTATTCAAGGGAAAAATTCCTTAATGTCTCTAGTATAGCAAACAGGGATTATGGATATGATAGAGACTGCCAGTTGTTTTCATTACAGCTTCTTTCCTGAATCTTTTTCTCTCTTCAACAAATTCAAAGAGGTTGGCATCATAGATCTTCTCTCTAGAAGCTAGAAGCCAGAACACCCAGGATTTCTCTTCTTGTTCCCTTGTTCTCTGCCCACCCCTCATGCAGGCAAGAGGCATTGGATAATAAATCTCCACCAATAAGGATAGAATCCCATACCAGTGCCCTTTTAAGCCAAGGTTTACATACTCAATCAGTTTTGTTGACTCAGTACTGGGCTTACCTGTTCTCTTCCTTTAATCTTTGTTTATGTACTCTTTGTTTACATATTCACCCATCCTATTTGTTCCCCTTTTTACATGGATTTTCCTGATATTTATGGATTGTTGGCATTCCTTAAACTGTAAACAGTGAGTATGGCAGCCACTTGTGAGTCCACCATGACCTAGTCCTCTTTTATTGGGTGCTAATGACTCTAATTCTGATGTACAAACAAGGAACAATAACAAGGAGTGATTAGGCAGGTAAGAAGAGAACTAGGAAAGAGCATGATCAGGAAAGTAGAAAAAGAATGGAAAACAGATAATGAAACATACAAACCTCCTCTGGAAAGAAAGGCAGAGGACTATTGACACAGAATTCTGTGTGTATTGTGTCACTGTGTTTTTGCTCAGCTGTTATTCCTTCAATGGAAAAACAGTAACAGCAAAAACAAAAACTCATTTTTTAAAAAGTTATGAGGGCAGCTAGGTGGCACAGTGGATAAAGCACTGGCCCTGGATTCAGGAGGACCTGAGTTCAAATCTGGCCTCAGACACTTGACACTTACTAGCTGTGTGACCATGGGGAAGTCATTTAACTCTCATTGTCCAGCCAAATAAAAAAAAAAGTTATGGGCATGAAAAAGTATCTAGAAGCCAAATTATAAGGGTTATACTTGTAATGAGTTTCTCATAAGGGAAGAAAATGAGATTGTAAATTTAGATCTAGTTAGAGCCTCAGAGGTTATCTAGTCCAATGTCTTTACTTTGTAGATAAGGAATTTGAAGGCCAGAGAAGTGACTTGCCCAAGATCATAAAGGTGGAAGTGGAAGAGTCAGGATTTGAACACAGGTCCTCTGACTCCAAATCCAAGACTCTTCTCACTTGTTCTTACCAGAAAAATGAAAGTGATAGCTTCCTATTTTAATTATTTGGGGGAACTATGCTAGTTGGATCAGGTTTGGCCTATCCAAGATGATTATTATAGGACCTAGAGGGAGAGAGGTCCATACCTCTTCTATATACCCACTTTGTCCTTCAAGAATAAATATACCTATTATACACAGTATCATCAACACTATGTGTAGACCAACTGTGATAGATTAGATTCTTCTCACCAATCCAATGGAACAAGAATGTTCCAAAGGACTCATGATGGAAAAGGCTCTCCAAATCCAGGGGAAAAAAAAAAGAACTGTGGGATATGGATGCGGATTGGACCATGCTATTTCTTTTGTTTTTGATGCTGTTGGTTTTCTGATTTCAGGTTTTTCCTTTGTGCTATGATCCTTCTCAAATAACATGACTAATGCAGAAATATGTTTAATGTTATTATGTATATTTAACCTATGTCAGATTGTCTGCTGTCTAGGGGAGGGGGGGAGGGAGGGGAGGGAGGAGAAAAATTTGAAATTTGAAATCTTATATAAACAAATCTTGAAAACTATTTCTACATGTAACTGGAAAATAATAAAATACTTTTATTTAAATTTTAAAAAAGAATAAATATACCTATCTACATTGAGATTCCACTCTGGGCAACAGTATTTCCTTCCTTCCTTTCTTCTTCTTCTTCTTCTTCTTCTTCTTCTTCTTCTTCTTCTTCTTCTTCTTCTTCTTCTTCTTCTTCTCCCCCCCCCTCTCTCTCTTTCTCTCTCCTTCTTTTTCAACTGGACCTGTGATTTAATTGGTATAGGGATCACCCTCTACCAACATCTTGCACCTACAACTTAGTCTTAGAAACTTGCTAATTGCCTAGGGATTGAAAAGTTAAGTAACTTTTTGATGTATATGGGATTTTAAAAAAATCTTTGATTAAGGAAATGTAGTTGTAAAAAAATCAACCCCCTAATTTCTCAGAATTGTATACTCAGGATTGTTTTGATTCCTTTTTCTCCTGATATATTAAAAATTTGCCATTAATAATTCCTATCCACTCCACCAGAGGGCAGGCAGAGGAAATAAAAGAAAATAATCTTCATTCTAATAGAACTGTCCAACTCTGTATTCCTCTGTACCATCAAAAGAGGCTATTCTACTAGAGGTTTTCCTTCCTTCCTTCCTTCCTTCCTTCCTTCCTTCCTTCCTTCCTTCCTTCCTTCCTTTCTTTCCTTCCTCCTTCCTTCCTTCCTTCCTTCCTTCTTCCTTCCTTCCTTCCTTCCTTCCTTCCTTCCTTCCTTCCTCCATCCATCCCTCCCTCCCTCCTTCCTTTCTCCCTTCTTTCCTAGAAATGTATGTGTACTCATACACAGAGATACAGACTCATACCCCACAAACAAACCAAAACAAAACAAAACAATAAAATCTAGGAAAGGGAAAAACAATATAAAGTTCTTAATAGAGTAAGATTACTATATTGGAAATGTCCCAAAACTTATTCAACTGTGCATACTTTTTGATACAGCTCTATCACTACTAGGCTCGTAAGCCCAAAGAGATAAAAGAAATAAGAAAAGGTCTTATATATATATATATATATATATATATATATATATATATATATATATATATATACACATAAATATATACATAAATATGTACATTTAGATATGTTATACATAAATATGTGTATGTGTGTGTAATAGCTCTCTTTATGGTGATAAAGAATTGGAAACTAAAGTATTCACATTGAAGAATAGCTAAACAAATTGTGGTTTATGAATGTAATATGATTGTACTCTAAAAAGTTATGAAGGGGTTTCAGAAAAACATCTGGGAAGATATTGATGAAAGATCCATAGTAAAGTGAGCAGAACCAGGAGAACAATTTATATTATACCAGTATCTTAAAGAAGAATAATTTTGAAACACTTAAGAACTATGATCAGTGCAATGATCAACCAGAGGACTAAGAATGATATCCACCTCCTAAAAAACAGTTAATGGGCTAATATACAGAATGAAACATATTATAGGACATAGCCAATACAGGAATTTGGTGTTATTGACTATCCTTCTTAATTAAAAGGGTTTTTTTTCTCCTCCCAGTGAAGGGGCTGGGAGGTAGAGAAAAAGGATAAATGGTTTATAATTTTAAAAACTAAAATATTACTATGTCTTTATTTTTAGGAATCCTAGAAATTATACCTGGAAGAGACATTAGAGATCAATTCTTAATTAGTTCAAGCCTTTCATTTTATAGGTAAGGAAACCAAGTCCCAGGGAAGTTGTTAGGTCAAAGAGAAAAAAAGAAGAAATGAGAACACAACCCACATCTATTAATCCAATGCTTTTTTCTTCATTCTACCATGCCACTCTAGTTATTAATTTTATTATATCAAGTATCAGTGACATTTCAGGAATCACTGATTTTTGGTAGGATATGTCATAAAATGAGTGAATGAATGAATGAATGAATGAATGACAAAAAAAAAACATTTATCAAGTGCTTACTATGTGTCAAGCACCATGTTAAGTTCTAGAAATACAAGCAGAAATGAGATAGCCCCTGCTTTCAATGAGTTCACATTCTAAATGGGTGATAGAATACATATAGGAGGGTATGTAGCTTTAAGATGGATATAAAATTTCAGTAATCATAAAGGGACATGTATAGTGAATGACTAGCCCCAGGGATCCTTAGAGTGCATTGGTAAGTCAGATAGTTGTAGGTCTGTAGGACAGTGTCAAAGCAGTTGGTAAGACTCTTTTACCTAATGAACTGATGAACCTGAACCTCTTCCTTGTCGATGGGAACCCCAAATTCCTACATTGATAGAGTTCCTGCATTATCCAGAAAGTTAGAGTTGGGGAGAGGTCAGTTCATGGTGCTTGTTCCCACTGGGCCTATCAGGTGGAGATCTGGGCCAGACAGGTAGACGGGCAAGAGTTGTACCAATTAGGTGTCTCTCTAGACAAGTCCTAGTTGTTGTTGTTTGTCCTTTGTTCTCAAAGAGGACCATGACATCAGAAGGTGATATCATGACTTGCAGTGAATTGGATTTTAAGTACAGTAGGGCTGAGCAAAGTCACCAGCTTCACTTTCTCCTCCGAAGCCATCTGGTTTCAGGGGCAGCTAGGTGGTTCACTGGATAGAGTGCTGGACCTGGAATGAGGAAGTCTCATCTTCCTGAGTTCAAATCTTGTCTTAAACTCTTGCTAGCTGTGTAACCCTGGGTGAGTCACTTGACCCTGTTTCCTCCTCTGTAAAATGAGCTCAAGAAGGGAATGGCAAAAAACTCCAGTCACAATATGATTTGGGTAGAGGTAGGAAGTGAAGACTATCAGAGGAACAGTGAGGATAGGCCTGTGACAGTATGGGATATTATTGGAGACAGAACCTTCACTATTTTCATTTCTTTTTTTTTTCAAGACTTGATTGGAGAAGAAAACTCTTCTCAGAGTGGCATTGCTGATGGAGGAGAAGCTGGGGATACAAGGCCTGAGTAACTGACTCTTTTGCCTCACAGAATAGTTTATACACCTCTACTAGATAAAAAAGAAAGCTATAGCAGTTAACTGAGAAAAAATATATAAATGATAAAATATAATGATAAAAATTCCAACCTTATTAGAGCAAGATGAGAAAGATGTAAGTCCAGTGTGAACTAAAGATAATGATATGTTATTGACAATAACTTGGGTTTATTCATTTTTAAGCTATGTTGGGGCCAGGGTAAAGAAAGAAGAAGATCATGTAGCAGCCAAGTTCTTTGCTTAGGGTGGATGTCAGATAAGAAGAAATGACATGGAGAAGGCAAATCTATTAAACTCCTATTTGCTTCTGTTTTCTCTACCAAGGAGAATGATCTTCACATCAGAAATGGGAGGATAAACATTATTAAAAGGAAATTAAAACCCTAGATAACTGAGGATATGGTAAGACAGTAACTAAATGAATTCCAGTCACCTGGCCTGGCCGAAGAAAACCATGAGGCATTGAAAGAAAGTAGATGTAGCTATTGAACCATTGCCAATGATCTTTGAGGCTTTGTGGGGGATAGGAGAGGGGCTTCAGAAATAGAGATAGGCAAATACTGTTCAATTTTCAAAAGGGTGAAAAAGGCAGATTCCACAAACTAGAGGTAAGTCAGTGGTTTTGATGTGGATTCTTGGTAGAACTCTAGAACATATTAAAGTGATGTTTTGTGATCTTTTAGAATGAAGGAGTAATCTCTAAGAGTCAACAAGGCTTCATTAAGAATGAAGAAGACCAGACAAATCTCATTTCCTCTCAGGATAAAATCACTAGAATGGTAGATAAGAGGATTACAGTAAACATAGTACAATTGTATTTCAGAAAGGCATTTGGCAAAATTTCCCACGTAGAAAAAATTAAGAGGGATAGGCTGGATGATAGCACAATTAGTTGTATTCAAGACTAGCTGAAAGATTCACCTCAAAAGTTAATAAGTAATAAGGGAAGCTAGGTGGCGCAGTGGATAGAACACTGGCCCTGGATTCAGGAGTACCTGAGTTCAAATCCAGCCTCAGACACTTGACACTTACTAGCTGTGTGACCCTGGGCAAGTCACTTAACCCCAATTGCCTCACCAAAAAAACCCAAAAAACCCAAAACAAAAAAACCGAACACAGAACCAGGGGTAGCTAGGTGGTACAGTGGATAGAGCACCGGCCCTGGATTCAGGAGTACCTGAGTTCAAATCCAGCCTCAGACACTTGACACTTACTAGTTGTGTGACCCTGGGCAAGTCACTTAACCCCAATTGCCTCACTAAAAAAAAAGAAATTAATAAGTAATAAATCAATGTCAACTCACTGGTGGAGTTCCTCAGTAATGTGTCTGTGGCCTTGTTAGGTTCAACATTTTTAACAGTAACTGAAATTAAGTAAAGGCAGTATTTTTTATTGATTTGTCTATTAAACAAAGCTGGAAAGTATAGTTAAAATGTTGGAAGAGGACCCAAAAGGGGACTAACCGACTTGAATGGTATCTTCATTATTATATAAAGAAGCATGCTCCAATATTTTAATACATTATAATTTCTTTCTATGAATATTTTGCAATTGCATTTAATATTTTTTAACATTCACTTTTTAAAATTTTGAGTTCCAAATCCTCCTTTCTGCCCCTCACCCATGCCTGAGAAGGCAAGCAATATAATATTGATTATATATTTGAAATCATACAAAAAATGCTCCTGTTTCAATAAATGGAAAATCTCATCCATGTATGTACTCCCTCCTGTGGTGCAGAATACAACATCCATGCCTATTCAGCCTATATAATTCTCATCCACATCCTCCCATAAACCCTGCATGAGAGTCCCAACTAAGCCTAAACTGCTGGAAAACCTCTTTTAGGTTTCTTAATATTATGTGGATGCCCGTATAGCACATGGTCTTGTCTACTTATTATTTTGAACATATCTAATAGTGTATACAAACTTCAACTCATGGAATTCCCCACTTCTCTGTTGAGAAGAGGAAATGAGTTCTTCAGGATCAAGATTGGTCTTTACAAATATCTGAGCTCAACTTTCCAGATTGGAGAGGGAAACCAGATTCTTTTTTTCTTAGAGTAGCAGGAGGAAAGAATGAAACTAAGATTATTTGTCTTTTAAATCTCTAGCTAGATCAGCCTCGTTATTTGCATAGAAGAACATTGGGGATTGTGTTGGGGTGGGGTAGTATTTAAAAAGAGTTTCCTCACCAGGTTTTCACTTAGGGGCTTTTCCATTTTAGGAGAACAATAGCCCTGAAGAGTACTTGTACTCTAGGAGAGTCTTTTATGTTTCTTTGAATTCCTCACACTTTTTTTCCTCAAGGCTCATTTCATACTATATTGATATTATATTCATATTCATATATATATTCATTATATTCAATTTATTCAGCTATTTCCCAATTAGTGTCTACTTCATTTCCAGCTAACCTACAATTTGTTGTTGCTAATATACCAGAACCTCCTCTCTCTCTCTCTCTCTCTCTCTCTCTCTCTCTCTCTCTCTCTCTCTCTCTCTCTCTCTCTCTCTCCTCATCAGCTCCCCTGGGTCTAATTATTACCTCTATTCAGATGCTCCCAAATCTATCTGTCATCTATCTATCATCTATCTCCCTATCTCTAGTTTCTTTCCTGAGCTCTGGTTGTGTATCTCTGTTTATTAGACATTTCAAACTGGATATGCCATAGGTATCTCAGGTTCAAATGTACAAAATAAAATTCATTATCTTTTCCCAGATTCACGTTCCATCCCAATTTTCCTATTTCTTTGGAGGATATCACCATCCTTCAAGCCACTCAGGTTCACAACATTAGTGCTATCCTTGATTAATTAATCACTACTACTCACCCCACATATCTAATCATTTCCCCTATCTTCCAACCCTGTGATATCTCTCATATCTGTCTGCTACTCTATTCACGTGGTTACACTAAGCTTAGTTAAGGCCCTTATTGCCTGGATGACTTCAATAAACTCCTAATTGGCCTGCCTGCCTTAATTCTCTCTCCTTTCCAATCCATCTTATTCCCAGATGCCAAAGTGATTTTTCTAAAACCCAAAAAGATTTTTCTAAATCTAATCCTGTCAGTCTTTTATTCAACAAAATTCAATGGCTCCCTATTCTCTGTAAGATAAAATATAAGCTCCAATTTATTTTAGGCAAAAAAAAGGAATCCTACCAAATTCCTCCTATAATACAATTATTGTTATGATACCTAAATGAGGGAGAGCAAAACCAGGAAACGGTGACTATAGACCAATTTCTCTAGTGAATATTGAAGCAGATTTTTAAAAATAAAATAAATTGTGGTAAAACAAAAATTGTGGCTAAACAAATTGTGGTAAATGATTGAGATAGAAAACTATTGTGCTCTAAGAAATGATAAGCAGGATGGTTTCAGAAAAACCTGGGAAGACATATGAACTGATTTAAAATGAAGTGAGCAGAATGAGGAAACCATTGTACACAGCAAAAGCAACATTATAAAGATGAACAACTTGATCAGTGGTGAAAGTGATAATACAATAATCCAAGACAATTCCAAAGGATGCATGATGAAAAATGCTATCCACCTCCAGAGAGAGAACTGATGAATTCTGAGTTTAGATTGAAGCATACTTTTTTCACTTTATTTACTTTTTTTTCAATGTGGCTAATGTGGAAATATTTTTTGCATGATTTTTCATGCATAATTGCTTTCATATAAACTTCTCAATGGAGGGAAAAGACTGGAGGAAAGGAAAGACTTTAGAACTGATTTTTTTAAATTAATGTTAAAATATTTTAAAGCTAAATTTAAAATATTTAAATCCTTTAAACCGGTCTCCAACCTATTTTTCAAAAATATTATTATTTCTGTTTTTATCTCCATCCTGTTCCCTACAGTCCAGCCCAGCTGGGCTTCTGCTGTTATTTACACAAACCATTCCATCTTTCAGTTCCTTATATTTGTACTACTTGTCCCCCGTGCCTGGAATGTGTGCCAATGTCAACTCTGTCTTCTAAAATCCCTTCCTTCAAAACTTTGCTTAAGTGATAACTACGTGAATCCTTTCCTGGTTATACCAGCTACTAGTACTCTTCTCACAAAACAATTAGTTTGTATTTATTTTATATATTTTGTATTTATTTATGGATGTTGTCTCCTCCAATAGACTATGACCTTTTCATCTTTTTTTTTTCTTTTTGAGGGGCAATGAGGGTTAAGTTATTTGCCTAGGGTCACACAGCTAGTAAGTGGCAAGTGTCTGAGGTCACATTTGAACTCAGGTCCTCCTGAATCCAGGGCCAGTGCTTTATCCACTGTGCCACCTAGCAGCTGGGGAATATGACCCTTTTAAGGACAAGAGCCGCTTCATTTTCATGTTTGTAATTGACTAAATTCTACACTTAGTCAATAAAGGTAATTCAGATATTTACGGACATGTTAAAATCATCAATTGTCAATGAAGAAACTAGTATCAAATTGGGGGGATTTATTTTAGATGTTTTTGTTTTTTCTGTTATTGAGTCTAGCATTCACTCAAAAGCAGTTTTATGCCTGTTTTCGGCTCTTGACCTCAATTAATCCCTGAGTTATTGTTACGAAATTTGTTCTCAATTGTGCTTTCAAATCTAAGACAATAGAAAATGTGTGTGTGTGTGTGTGTGTGTGTGTGTGTGTGTGTGTGTGTGTGTGTGTGTGTGTGTGAACAAGGTGCTCTTGTACATAAGGGAAGGCTCCATACAAGTGCTGTTCAATCCTGTTGCACTAAGTAAATTCTTTATCTTGACACTGAACTTCCTAGGAGAAAGCACTAATGATATTTGATATTATGATATATGTGGGGAGTTTTAGGGTCATAGATTTAAAGGCTGCAAGAGACCATGAAAGTCTTCCAGTCCATTTTACAAATGAGGAAACCTTGGGAGGTTGTGACTTTCCTAAAATCATGCAGGTAACGAGTGGCAGATCCAAGACTTAAACCCAGGTCCTCTGAATTCAGATTTACTTCTTTCCCCGCAGCATTCTAGCTCAAGCCTTAATCATCTTTCTTTTGAATTATTAATCACTTAAAAAATCCCCCACACAAATACCAAACAGATACTACAAAAATTCAGATCTTACCACATTCTCCTTCTTAAAAATCTCTACTGCCTCATTTTGGCTTCAAGGAAAAAAAAATATGAACTCCTTCATTAGGCATTTTAAAGCCCTTTGTCATCTAGCTCCAGGCTCTCCTTTACTGGATAATCAAACATCACTTTCTCTTACTCACTTTATGTTTCAGCAAATTAGTCTGTTTGCTGTTCCTATTACCTACGCTTCCATCTTTGCTCTCCATATCTTTGAACAGGCGGTTTCCCATTCCCGGAATGTTCTCCCTCCTCCTCTGTCTCTTAAGCCTTTGTTGATTGCCCCAATTGTTAGTATCCTTCCCCACATCCCACAGAAAAAACAAACACACTTTTGTATTTATTTTGTATCTATTATGTATTTATTTATCTGTGAATATGGTGTATCCTCCCACTTCTTCTTCTTGAGGTCAAGGACAGTAATTTTTGTATTTTTCCACTTAACATATAACATAGTATTTTACAAACGACAAGCATTTTAAAATTCATGTTGCTTGATTACACCATTTCCTACTTTCAAATCAATCAGTTAACAAGAATGGTTAAGTACCTAATATTTGACAGTCTAATAATAATAATAATAGCTAGCATTTATATAGTGTTTATTTTGTGACCCTATTTGGGGTTTTCTTGGCAAAAATACTGGAGTGGTTTACCATTTCCTTCTCCATCTCATTTTACAGATAAGAAATTGAGGCAAACAGGGTTAAGTGACTTGCCCCGGGTCATACAACTAGTAAGTATCTGAGATAATATTGGAACTCAGGAAGATAAGTCTTCCTGACGCCAGGCCCAATACTCTAACCACTGTGTACTTAGCTGTCCTAAACAACAACAACAATGTGACTGAATATTTGCCAGGCTGATGATAATAACTGGCATTTATATAATACTTACTATGTGCCAAATATTATGCCAAGTGCTTTATAAATATTAATACCTACACTGGGAGGGAGATACTATTATTGTGCCCATTTGCAACTGAGGAAACTAAGACAGAAAGAAGTTAAGTGACTTGCCCAGGGTTACACAACTATTAAGATTAAGCACAGGGTCAGCTAGGTGGCACAATGGATAGAGCACCAGCCCTGGATTCAGGAGGTACTGAGTTCAAATCTAGCCTCAGGCACTTAACACTTACTAGCTGTGTGACCCTGGGCAAGTCACTTAACCCCAATTGCCTCACCAAAAAATAATAAAATAAAAATAAAATAAAATAAAATAAAAGATTAAGAAAGGTCTTCCTGACTTTAGGCCTAGTTCTCATTCCATTGCATCAACTAGCTGCCTTGGGAAACAAGACAAAGTAATCAAAACAAAATACAACTAACGACAACAAAATAGGGCCATTCTAACTTCTTACCATTTATAAAAAGTGAGTAAATATTACTTTCATTTATGACTGAAAAACTTTGAAATTAAGGACAAATATCCAGGGGGACAGAAATCTTAAAAAATGAATATTAAATAAGATATAAGAAATGTACTCATACTGGAAGTTATAGTTAATAAAAAAGTTTTCTAATATGGTATTATTTTCAATAAAAGGTTTCCAAGTATAAACTTACCTTAATCAAAGGTGTGCCATTTTCATTATTAAAGAAAGATTCAAGCATAGAATAGAATCACAAAACTGGTAAATTCTTCACTTGCACATTATTTTCAAATAAATGAGGATAATTCAAATTATGCATGCCAACTCCACCTCTTTCATCAGGTATTTGCTGATAACTGATAATTAACAACTGTTTCTTTAGTGTGCTCATTTCCACTAATTAACAAGACCAAATATGGGTAAAATTGATTGTCCTGTTCACGTGCTGTCAGGTGGTGTGACAGCTGTTACCACCAGTGGGGGTGTTGAAACAGAATGTTTTTAAAAGGTGTTTCGCTGATTACCTGCTAATGAACCTCACCACACCAGAGCTTTTGAGACATACCATGAAATTCTTATTTTGAATAAATTTGAACTGAAGTCATCCTCCAATTTATGAGGCCAAAAAGGCTATTACCTGGAGGAAAAAGTTGTTAATATCATTACCAGAGTGAAATGGAATTTCCTTCTAAAGCATCACTCTAGAAAAATTAGATAATTCATAGATAATAGAAGAATAATGTAACAAGAAAGAAATAAACTCTTGGAAGGGGAGGAGGACTGAACTCTTAGCCTTTGAAGCTGACCACAAGGAAACAACCCTCCTCTAAGATGTCTAATCTAAGCCAATCAATCCTTTGATTCTTTGGGGTATTAGGCCTAGAAGTATATCTGGGTCAAAGGGTAGTCACCGTTTGGTCATTTTCTGGACCTCATTCTAATTGATTTTCAAAATGTCAGGGCCTATCTACAACCACTAATGCATTAGTGAACCTATTTTCCTATGTGTTTCAACATTCCTAATTTTCTTCTTTTAGAATCTTTGCTTGTCAAATAGGTATGAGGTAGAAACCTCAGGGTTGTTTTAATTTGCCGTTTTCTAATTATTAAAGACTTGGAGCTGGTGGTATCAAACTCAAAGAGAAATGGGCCACTAAAAGTCTATATAAGTACCTTGCAGACCATACATGACTTAGAAAACCACATATAAACATCATCTATGTTCTATTGTATTATTATTTATTTGTTTAAATATGTCTCACGTATATTTTAATCTTGATTAACTGGACTCTGGAATGTTGTAGACATCAGTAAGACCAGTGGACATTATGTTTGGCACCTCTGACTTAGAGCATTTTCTTAATGGTTATTGGTAGTTGGATTTCTTCTTTTTGAAAACTTCCTTTTTCACCATTCTCTGACCACTTATATATTGAGGAATGGCTCTGAGTTTTATAAGATTTGTTATAAATTCCTTTTTGTCTTGTATATGAATCTTTATCAGTCAGCTACTCAGTATGAATTATTAAGCACCTACTATGTGTCAGTCCTGTACTAAGTGCTATAAATCTAAAGTCAGAAGACAGTCCCTTCTCTTAAGGACTTGATGCAAAGATTCTAATTTTTACTAAGTTAGATTTTTTTGTGTAAAAACTTTTAAATTTTATGTAATCTCATTTGTCTATTTTATCCTATGTGATCTTTAATATCACTTGTTTAGTGATAAACTCTTCCCTAGCCATAAATCCAAAAGGTAATGTCTTTCTTGCTTCTCTAATTTATTTACAATGCAACTTTTAAATATTTATGTCGTATCCATTTTGATGCTCTGTTTGTTCTAAGTTTTAGTTTTGGATAGATACTACTCAGCACTTTAAGGAAAGCTCCATTATTTTATGCTTTCTAGTGCTTTTTAACAGGGCCAGGGTTGTATTTTTTTAAAGCTTTTTCTGTATCTTTTGCAAGTCATATATTTTTTTTTTTGGTTTTGTAATGCATATGGTATAAGAATATATCTTTTCTTGGGAAAGAATCTTTGCATGAAATATCTTTGACAAAAGTCAGACATTCAAAATCTACAGGGAACTGACAAATTACAAACAAAGTCAAGTTTGTTATGATGGAAAGCAGTTATATACTAGCCCATGAAGCAATTGAAAGGGCTAAATCTTGGTATGGATCATCAGATCATAGATTTAAAGCTGGAGAATACATCAGAAAGTCAGCTATCTAAACTTGTTTTGCAAATTAGGAACCTCAGGTTCAAAGATAACAGCTTAAGGTTTATAGAGGTAGTAGAATAGCAAAGTCATGATTGGAATCCAGGTTCTCACCCTGCAAAAAAATCTAGTGATCTTTCCACTATCATATGTTTTATCTTTTATGTGTTGTACTTATTCATTTGGGGGTTTGCTCTTCAACTTGTTCTCTGTTTCCCAGGAATTAGCTTTTCTTGGCTTTTTGGCTTCTCAGAAAGAGAAAGGGAAGGACATGTGCACTGATTAGTCTCCTCTCTTGCTTCTGCCTTAATGCAGGTGACAAGTGTAAGGCTAGCTTGAGGAAATTCCATTTTGAAATGGTGATAAAGCTCCAGTCAGGGTCATAGACTCAACCACACTCCTGCAGAAACTAGTGAAGTTGGAGGGTTGTGTAAACAAACAATTAAACAAAACAAAAATCAGCTGCATCAAATTTTTTGCACTTACCTCTGGAGGGAACCTTTCTATTTCTCAGCTTCATTTGCTCCTTTATTAATGAGACCCACCAATAGCCAGAAGCCTGGGTCCAGGGCTTGTTGTAAACGGCAATCATTGTTAATGGGGCTACTGATGGACAACTGTTTCTTTGTATCCCTGCAATAAACCTCACTTTTTCCTGTGATCACAGGTCTCTTGTGCACCTCTTCATCCATCTCTTAATTTGAACTTGAGCCATGATCAGCTTCTCCATCAGTCTAACACAGAGATTAAAACAGGTAGTTCTTGAAAGAAGAAAGATAAGCTATCAACAACCATTTGAAAAAAGTGATCAATATTACTAATTAGAGAAAAATAAATTAATGGAGGTAGCACTTTATACCTCACACACTGGCAAAGAAGGTAAAAAATGATCAAATGCAGTGTTATTGGAGACCTGAGAAAACAGGCATGCAAACTGATTAGTGGTGGAGTTAGGAATTGATTTGACTGTTTTGGAAAGCAATGAATTTAAAGAAAAATTCATATTCTTTGATCTATCAATTCCAATTTTAGTTTTAGCTTCTAAGAAAGCTAGTGAAGATACTTTGTATAAAAAGTCATAATTACACTATTTACAATTACCTGAAAAAGAAAAAAAACTGGGAACAAACTGCATCTACTATACATTGTAAGAAATAATGACTAGGGCAGCTAGGTGGTGCAGCGGATAAAACACCTGCCCTGGATTCAGGAAGACCTGAGTTCAAATCCGGCCTCAGACAATTGACACTAGCTGTGTGACCTTGGACAAGTCACTTAACCCTCATTGCCCTGCCAAAAAAAAAAAAAGAAAAAGAAAAATGAAAGAAAAATAGTGACTATAAAGAAACCAAAGAAATACGGGAAAAGTTATATTAACAGATGCAGATTGAAAAAGGTAGAATTCAAAGAACTGCTAAGTGTCCCAGGCCATGCAGCCAACAAGGAACTCCAGGAAGTTTTTTTCAAAAGAGTTAGGCCAATAACAGTACTTACAAGTAGGGTTTTGTGGGGTATATTTTAACTCATGTAAGGGAAGACTTAACGGTCAACATGAAATGCTCAGAAGCAAGAGATGAGGGATCAAGAACAAAGGATAGAAGGTTCAGGGATTCAGGGTCTCCATTAGAAGAAGGAATCACTTCATTAGGCCACAGGTTCAGTGGGTCCTTTGTCATCACTGCTTCAAAGCAGTTCTGGTAAAGATACAGGTGAAGGCTGTAGGTTTTATAGGAAGAGGGTAAAGTTCAATTTAGGCCATCTCAGAGAGTAGTTCAGGGAAGTCCCATTGTAGTTTACACCTATACCAAAACTTCTTAAACTGTGGTCACGGCCCCATATGGGGATGTATAACTGAATGTGGGGGTTACAAAAAAATGACAACAATAAAAGGTTATGTATGCTATTTTATATTACCTTTATACCTGGGATCATGTAAAAATTTTTAGGGCAAAAAGGTGCAAGTGGAAAAAGTTTCAGAAGCCCTGTTCTACACAATGTATAATTTTGACACACTGGAAGTTCCCAGAAATTTCTTGAAAAGATACAGAAAGAGGGGCATATATAGAGAAGAAGAAGCCTTCCTCAAGTACATGGCATCCAAAAACAGTCACAGAGACTTCCTGAAATATCATGAAGGTCAAAATTCTTAGTAAATATAATGGACAATACTGGTATTACCTTGCATTTGGCCTTCAAAAATTTCATAAACAACAAATTTGTTAATAACAAATTGATAATTGCATGTATAATTAGTCCAAAACACATTTTATGCTGCTTTGCTAAATTATTGAAAGGAATTGTTTGTTCTATGATTGGTTTTATTTGGAGTTTATTTTTCTTGTGGATATGAAGGGAACAATCTATATTGTTGTTCCCTCATTGCCCCACTGACCTCTCAAGTTTTTGCCAGATGGTTGCTTCTGAACACTTACAGGCTGTAGTGCGTACTAGCTCCATGTTGTGGCTCTGTTAGAAATTTTTTTGGTCTGGTTTTTGATTTTGTTGGGTTTTTTTGTTTTGGTTTGGGGTTTTTTTGGCAATCAGGGTTAAGTGACTTGCCCAGTATCACACTGTAAGTTTTTGAGGCTGGATTTGAACTCAGGTTCTCCTGACTGCAGGGCAGTTGCTTTGTCCACTGTACCATCTAGCTGCCCCCCTAGCCTAGGAACTTTCAAAAGAACCAGCATTTATACTTAAGTACCAGCTGAGGCCTTCTGTCTTCTGAGCAGGATTCTAGCCTAGGCACTAATCTCTCAATTTTTCTGTAACTAGAGTCTCTCTATTGGACTATGTCAGGTGTTTTCACTACAATGTTACTGTTTGCTAAAGGGGTAGTAGAGGGGTGAAAATCTTCTCCCCTTCACCCCTGTACTTTTTTGTATACTTCTCTCAATGGTTTTATATGGCATCTTCCTTAGGATTATGTTATTGTTTATATGTTGGCCCTCATCTCCTCTCGATCCCTGGATATTTCCTTACTTCATTTGGTGAGAAATAATTATTAATAGTAAATATCTTTTTTTAATTTTTTTTTTTTGGTGAGGCAATTGGGGTTAAGTGAATTTCCCAGGGTCATACAGCTAGTAAGTGTGTAAAGTGTCTGAGGTTGGATTTGAACTCAGGTACTCCTGAATCCAGGGCTGGTGCTCTATCCACTGCACCACCTAGAGATCTCACCTTCTTTCTTAGTCCTTCTCCTCCCTACTCCTCCAAAAAGTCCAGTTCTTCCTTTTTTTTTTTAAATTTCTATTTATTTATTTATTTTGGTGAGGCAATTGGGGTTAAGTACCTTGCCCAGGGTCACAAAGCTAGTAAGTGTTAAGTGTCTGAGGCCAAATTTGAACTCAGGTCCTCCTAAATCCAGGGCCGGTGCTCTATCCACTGAGCCACCTAGCTGCCCAAGTCCAATTCTTCTTGTGAAGGTCCATCAAATCTCTTCCTCTGGGTCAAGCCAAAGCCAAGCTTACAACGAATCTTGGGTAGAGACAGATTCTTTTGTCTAGATAAGCTGAAGGACTTTAGCCTATACCACCAAACCTAGATGGGAAGTATTTGGGGTGAGGGGTCTTCTTTCTCTGATGTAATCTTACCAAGATTTGAGTGACCCTGAGTCACATATCCCTGAACTTCATTATGATATAACCCACTTCCAATTATGTCTACCACTTAGATTTGAATGTTGTTAACCCATTAGATTTGATATGAACTGAGATGCCACAGCCATCAGGGTCCTTTAGTTTGAGATGGCTGATAGAACTTGTTTTATTAATAACCTGCTGACCTATTAATAAAATGATTACATGGAACTGTGTATCTCATATTTTTAATTGTCACAATTTACCAAGATCCTGTAGCATTTCTCACAATTTACCCCTTCTTAAACATCCCTCCCCCGCAGTCCATGTCATCCTCCACAAGGAAGTGTATGATTTGCACATTGATTCCAAAGAAACTTTCTTTCTCAACTTCTCCCTTTATTAGCTTTCTTCTCTTGTTCCCCTACTGACTTAGAGTATGATGAGAGACTAATGGGTAATGGTGGGGGAGAGAAGTGTGTAATTGGCTGGATAAGTCCCTGAAGATGTTTTCTTGCACTAGAGGACCTGAGAAATTTATGGAGGCCTGACCCCATTAGATTATCATTGAAACAGTAAAGGAAGGCAGGAACTGAGGGAAAAGTCAAATGTCTTTCCAAAAGGGCCCTATCAGACACAATACAACAGAAATGAGAAAACTGCAAAATATCTATGCCTCAATAACCAGAACTTGCTAATTATATTTAATACTTCTGCAGAGCAATACTGAGCTCTCAAAATTCAGACAGTTATGATGAATAGAATGGTACATAAAGGTCATATAATTGAACCAATCCTCATTTGAAATATATTTTTAAAATTTACATGAATCCAGCTGAAAAGTGATTCTGAAATCTTCATTTTTGTATATCTTTGAAAGGTCTGTAAAGATACCACACAATGAAATTCAATTGGCTTGGCATGACTCAGATTTCAAGTCAAAATAAAGTGCCCAGTTAGTTACTTTCCTATACCGTATGTTTTTCTAAGTATTTGCAACTCATTTTATTATTCTGGTTGAATCTGATGCACTTTATTTACCCAGTGATTTACTGGACAAAGAGAAAATGAACTTGCACAGACAGAAGAAACAAAACTTCATTTGGCTAACATTTTATTTATTTCTAAGGACTTGAATCTATGTATGGATATTCATCCTATTTCTCATCCTTCTCCTGTTTCTATGCTTGTAATAAGTACTTTTGCAAAACTCATGGAAAACTTAATTTTTTTGTTTAAAAATGTATTAAAAACAAATCCTTTAGTATTTTGATGAAACAGTTCATATATTGTTAAAAATCAGTTATTGATAAATGGTTTGTGTGGCTTGATGCCTATCTTCTTTATATAAATTCCCTAATTTAGCAAAATACATACTTATATCTCAAATAAATGGCTTGTCTGTGCTAAGGAGCTGGTATCCCCTGAACAAAAGCATTCCAGGATGATAATTCACAATCAGTAAACATTTATTTTGCACTTTATATCCTCAAAAAACTTTGTAAGTGCTAATTAACCCATATGCCAGTCATATAAGTGAACAGGTAATAAGCACCTATCTTTTATAGAGAAAACTAACAAGCATTAAGGCAGATGGTTTATGCCCAGGCCAAATTAGCTGCTTAGGAATAATGCAAAACTCTTTCCCATTGTATTCCAGATGGTACCTGGCAAAAGGAGAAAGAAATATTCTCAAATATCCTAACACTGGTCTTTGGGTGGAAGTTTCTCTTTTTCATCCCATTTAATATTATGTCTCTACACTTCCTTTATCCTTTCCAAATAAGATGCAGGTAGCTGGTCTATCAGTCTTAGCAAATGAAGTAGAAGCAGCAGTGTTCATTCTCCACTATTTGGCCCCTTCATCACTAAAACAATAATTCATATGGCATCATCTTACTCCTTCTGTGGATGTGGAAAGAAGGGTTTTAAAGACCTAAGGACAGGTGTGTAGGGAAGTGTTTTATTTTACACAATAGACAAAGTCCTAGGAAATTCTCAGAGAGGGCTGTGATCAGGCATACTTGAATGCCAACCCAATTTCCACACCTGTAGCCAATTGTAACTACTCCAACTACCTAAGCCCCTTGCTTTGCTGCTTGTCAGTAAATATGGTCTTCTCACTGAGGTCACTGACCTTCCTGAGGGGGCCAGTCTGACCCACTTTGTTAACAGCTTGTACGCATCATCATTAATAAACGGATCTTGGTCAGAGAACTACCTGTTTACCTTTATTGTATTTAACTTGCCATACTATTGTGATTCCCCTCCCCATTCTCTCCATATTCCTATATATTTACTTTGTATATAATAATATACTCTATATAATTTGTATTTACTTGACTTCATGTTGTTTTTGTTACTATGTGTTCATGATACCCCCACTCCTCCTACAGTAGAAGGGACTGGGTGCAATGCATAGAGTGCTGGACATGGGAATCAATAAAGACCTAAGTTTGAATCCTGCCTCTGACACTTAATAGAAATGGGACCCTTGGCAAGTCGCTTAACCTCAGTTTACTGTAAAATGGGGCTATTAGCACCTACTTCGTGGAGTAGTGATGATTTAACATATGCCAAAGTGCTTTGCAAACCTCAAAGCTCTATATAAATGTTTACTAGCTACTACTACGGAAGCTAAACAGGAGGTGTCTAGTACAGTGCCTAACATTAAAAAAAAAGTGCTTAACAAATGCTTGAACAAATGCTTTCAACTGTTTGAAGACAGCAATTATGTTCTTCCTCAATCTCAATTTATTCTCTAGAATAAACATACTCAGATATTTGAGTTGATCCATATGTGACATGAGTTCATCACTTCCTTGTTCTGGTTACCCTTCCTCTAGACACAGGCCAGATTGTGGGAACCCTTTCTACAATGTGCAATTTGTAACTGAACACTTATTCAAGTTGTGTTCTGATCAATAATTTGTACCCTGGGCTTGTATCACCTCTCTTGTTCTGTTTTTTTTTTTTTAATAATGTAACCCGAGATTATATTAGATTTTTTTGATTGCACATGATGTGTATTTGTGATTTCTAAAACCCACAGGATTTTTTTGTCTAGAGTTATCTTTCCCATGCAGTCCTTATATATTTTTTAAAAAACCGAATATAAGGATCTTAGATTTTCCTTATTAAATATCATCTTAATAGCTTTCTTTCCTCATCATTCTTGCTTGTAAAAATCTATTCGGAACCCAGTTCTGACATCCAATGTATTATCCCTCCCAGTTTTCTATTACCTATAAATTTGAAAAGCCTGCCATCTATGGCTTTGTTCAAGTCACTGATAAAATACTTAAGCAAACCTCCAATTTAAGGAGAATCAAGCCAAAGATCCCTTCTCCATGCTCCACAGCTGACCCATTTCCAGGACTTTCTCTACCATGCCCCCATGCTGGGAGCACCTTCTCCCCGTTTTTCCATTTTTAACTCCCTTTTATATATTGTCTCTCCTGCCCTTCCCCTCGCCCCATTAGAATGTGAGCTTCTTTAGAGCAAGTATTATCTTTTTTTTAATTTAAAAAAGTCCTTTTTAGCTAAGCTTATATTAAAAAAAGAAAATGAATACCCTTGTTAGGAGAATTTTTAATTCCCTTGTATTATTTGGGACTTAGGGCCATCCCTCCTGAAAATTTTGGCAGACTTCTTTCCACATTAACCTTACCTGTCCAAAACCTGCCCTGTGGGATGTGAAAATGTAAAGCCTAAACGTTCCTTAGATAAAAAGCCAGAGGAAGAAACTCAATTGTCCCCAATTCCTTGGCCACATGTAACTCTTCCTCCTCAATCAGCCTATTGTTGAACCTGTTAAATGTAGTTTAATCTGTAACATCACTTAATTGTCCTATAGAATCTATTTGACTTGTTTATGTATGAACTCATGACTGTTTAAGTTTGTTCAATTTTTATGACATTGAAAAAAGCATTGGGATTATGGATCCATCTTCTTTAACTTTTATGGCCTAAGAGGAATGTGAAATTTCAATATGTAAAATAGTTACTTTTCTATCACTCTGACACAATTTTGCCTATGAGGACTTCTAACAAGGGTTCAGGTTTTCTCTGAGGCCGGATCTATATTTGAACCTAATAATAATGATAGAACCTATGTTTTTACCATGATAATTTGTGCATTGTGGTAAATATATTTTGGCAGCAGTTACCTACCACATGAACTCAGGAGATATTTCTCCTACAACAACCCTATAGAATCACCCATATTTCTATATTTGCACTTCCATTACCATCACCCTAGTTTAGATCCTTTAAATATTCTTTGGATGACTTTATAAGAATCCTGGTTGATCTGGATGCTTCCAGTCCCTTCTCTTCTCACCTCCCATCCACCCTACACACTGCTGCTGATTTAATACTCCCAATGTACTTCCTCTCTAAAAATTAAGGGTTTCCTAAAGCCTCCTGAATAAAATTCAAATTATTTATCATGGAATTCAAGATTCTCACCAATTTATTTCCAAACTACCATTCCATACTTCTCTTATAATATTCTCCTTCACTTACTATATGTTCTAGTCCACTCATACTATTCAAAATGAATCGAACCCCTCCTTCCCTTACCTACTTACATGAGAAGCCTTTGACTACAGCACTCCACGTTAGAAATATATTTTCCTCCACCTTCATCTGTTGAAATCCTACCCAACCTTTGAACTGGAGAAGGTGACCCCCTCCCCCCCCCCCTTATGATGCCTTCCATTTCCCTATTCAAAAGCAATCTCTTCTCCCAGTCTCTCCTTTGCATTTATATTTTAATTTATACTCATATGTACGTGCTTCATCTTTTGTACTAGATTGTAAATTCCTTGATGACAATGTTAATGTTTTATTTATATCAATCCGGTTTCCTCAACACCTAGCATGGTTCTCTGGCCCACAGTAGGTGTGCAATTAATGTCTGTTGAACTGAATTAATTTGAACACAAGGGACATGAAGGAATCAGTAAGGGTTTTGTTATCTAATATTTTGCTTAATATAATAGCACATGTGGTTGCCTAAAGTACAGTGATTACTCTGAGTTAATGCATCATTTTAAATAATTCAAAATATCAACAAGGTTTTTCTGCAAAAATGCAATACTTTATTTAAATAATTACAACCAAAACATACACATTTTTATCACTTCTAAAATACTTGAGACATCTATCATTACCAGCTGTACGGATTTTTAAACATTTCTGTCTTGTGATAGAAAAGTGGGTTTTGCAAGTGTTCAAAATATTTAAAACAATATTCCCCCAAAATTGATTATATAATTTAAAAGCCATAATAAATAATTCTCCCTTTATGTATTTTAAATATGAATGTTTTTAAAACGGATGACAAATAAAGTGGTTTATTTCTCTATAAAGTATGTTACAAAAGTTTTTCATTTCAAGTAAATTCTGATTAATTCTAGAAGAACCAATCTGAGTGTACAATTTTGGATCCAAAATTCAGATAAAATTATCTTCTTAAAAACATGAAGCATAACTTTTGTTTAAAACTAGAGATGATTCATTTTATTATATCTAGAACTCAACCATAATTGTCCAAAATATTAAGTCTAGCTCAATTTATCTTAACCTAAAGATCTTATTGCCAATTTTTATTAATGTACCTTACCATCAACTTAAATTAACACCTGTGGTAGTGTATTACTTCCTTATTGTAAGAAAGAATCTATGACCATAAACCTAAAATTAGGAAAATCTGTAGTATTATAATCCTTCATGTGTGAGATATGTGCTAGTTTCAAAGAAGTGTATTTAAAAGCAACAATAAAAAATGATAGTTCTGCCCATTACTTTAGCAGCTATTATTAAAACAGATAATTTTAATTATTTCAGATGTTTGAAAATGTATTTTACTGCTACTTCATTAAAACTTCCAGTTCTCTTGATCTATGTTCTGTAATTACTCCTTCAGTTTTTAATCGTCCAGTTTCTTTCAATTCCTGAAAAGTTAAAATTGTTTTGTTACACCTAATAATATTCTGTAAACATAGGTTTTGAACTTGCAAATGTTAAGAATATCTTGCATATGCCAGCTACCTACCTCAGTGAGTCCTCTTGGGCAAAATGAAGGGCTCTGCTCATCAGGAAAGCTAGCTTCATATCAAGTAATGATTTTCTTCCTGCAACTCACCCTCTTTCAAAGAATCGGTTACCCAAAGTTCTTGTAGGATTTTATACTTTTTCTTAAGAGTTCTACGAAAAGCTTTAAATTCTTCAACACGACTGTGATCCTCCCCAATGATTATGTGGGACACTCCTTCTTCTAAACATGAAACAACTTTTGCTCCATGAAACCGCAGCTCAAGGGCTTTAATGGATAGCCTAGTTCCCTGGATTTCTGTAGTGAGGTCATTAACAACAGCATACATATCCACATATATAACATAGTGTCGGAACATACTTAGAGGGAAGTTGTCCCAAGAATAACGATATTCTAAATCTGCAATTACAGAAGACATTTCTTTAGTACTATTTTCCTTAACATTTTTAATTTTTGAGAATACTTCCTTCAGTTGTACTAAATCTGTATCAGCAAAGTAACTATCACCATAGCAGTCATATTCACGGGCAAAATGTTCTTTTGTGGATGGACACATGTGAATCATAAAGCAAGGCTTCCATGGAACACATTCTTTGACCTTAAAACATTCTAAGAGCCACTCTGCCTTGACAACATCGTGCTTGTTTGAAGAGATGATATTTTTCACTCTCACATTCTCAGTACCTGCAATCACACAATATGTATCTGGGCCAGGGTTCTGTACAATATAACCACCCAATTCAGCTATGCGATTCTCCAGCTCGGGTTTTGAATAGCTGTCTGTTCCAGTCATAACACAAAATTCCACATCTTCAAATACAGTAGAAATTTTGTTTATGTTAGAAAGATCAGGAGCTTTTAAGTGCTCAATGATTCCAATCACTTTCTTAACCTTAAAAGCTTTACGTTTTTTTTCCTGTGGTTCTTCATCGTCACCACCTATAGAGAGGTGTTTAGAAGCAAGCTTTCCAGATGCTTTCCCTCTGAGATTTTCTAAGTCATCCACAGTCATACACTCATACCACTCTTTATCTTCCCTTATCTTTTCAATTCGAGGAAATCGTAGGGTACAATCAGTTTTATACATATCACTGCTGACGATTTCTGCTGCTTTAATCTGAACAATGACAGAATTACAAGGCTCAATATAAACTTCTGGTTTCTCTGTACCACATAAGATACTATTTGGTGGGGCTCTTTTATGAAAAGGTTTCCAGTGTTTGGATAATTTCAAACCAAGGTCATATAGTTCTTTCATGGTGTATCCAGAACCAACACGACAAAGAGTATGAAACACAGATGGTTTTTCACCAGGAGGGGGTGTTTCTGCTACAGCACACAAAAAGTGAGACATCATTCCTCCTCGCGAACCTTTACCCCAATAACCACCAACAATTAAAATGTCCAGTTCATCCATTAACTCATTTATATACTCTGGCTTAATTTTTAACCACCCTTCACCACGTTTATCTGGCTTGTAAATGGAAAATGGATTTTTAATCATGATTCCCTCCTCACGTTTATCTATTGCATCATTTAAGGCATCAATGACTTCTTTTTTGGTGTTAGCCTCTGTTTTCTGTACCACTTCTAGTCTACCTTTTATTGATGTAAAGACACTTTCAATAATTTCATACCTTTTCCTTAGGGTCTCATGCCCTAGTTTTTTATTATTGACCATCAACACATCAAAAACACAATAACATGTCTGTAGTTCAGAGTCCTCTACCATTCTTTTGATATCAAACTTAGTTCCCTTCTGCATGAATGTTTGTGTATTGGGATTATAGGCCATCATCTCACCATCAAGAATACAGTTTTGTATGTTTGTTTTAAAAGCATTATGAATAAATGGTGTTAAAGAACCTTTAAGGGAAGAATCACCAAACTGTTCAGTGTAATCATATCCATTTCGAGAAAAGAATTTATATACATCTCCATCTTTGTGCATTTGCATACGCTCACCATCTAGTTTTGTCTCTATGTAGAAAGTCTGGTGTTTCATGTCCTTTTCAATCCGCTGAATATCTGCTATAGCAGCCAACATTGGTTTAAAAGCAGAAAATAGTGAGATTGAAATATCACTGAGTCCGACCAAGGGATCATGAAGTTCCCTGCAGACTTTTTCTAGATCAGTTGTAACACTATGCAACTCAGCAGCATCTCTGTGAAAAAGAGAAAATATAGTCTGTTGGCTAAAACCGAGTTTTAAGTCTTTTATAATCATTCGGATAAGCCACTTTTGTTCAAGAGCTGAACTCTGAGTTATGAGTTGAAGAAGGTTCTTCTTTACCAGATCCTTTCTTTTGGATGAATTGTTGCTAGCAATCAAGTCTAAAACATCATTGACTTGCTGTATGGTTAAGCTCCCTTGCTTTGGACACCGGGGCTTCAACACAAAGTATGCAATCATTGCAAAGTCTCCAGCATCTCCACGAGTTCCAGTTGGTGTTCTGTAGTTTAAAAGCTTCAAAGCATCTTTTCCTTCTTTTGGTAAATTAAGCAGCTCAATATAAAGCTTAGCAAACATAGTTTCTTTAATTCCATAGGCCATCCGCTCTCGTTCCAATTGTGGAAGAATAAGTCTCATGGCTGGATAAAAAGAGTCTGTGATTCCTTTTTCATTTTTATGAAGAGCATCATGAAATTTCCGCCATGAATCTAAAAAATCCTTGAAGTATCTGATCTTTTCTGGACGGGATTTACTTTTTTGTATTCGTTCTAAAGTTGAACATAAGTCTGAAAAAGGCACCTGTGATGCTACTGTTCGTGAAGATTGTGAAGGGGCCATTACAAAGCAAACAAATCCCTCGATTTACCTATTGAGACAAAAAGTAAACAACTTTAAAAAAGATTAAAGTAGGCTACATGTTGCTTATAGGCTCAACATATGTGAGTATATAAGATCACTATGTTCATAAGTCAAGTCACTGAAGTGAAATTTGCCTGCATCGTTAACTATTTTACCTCAGTTCTAACATCATAAACAAATGCATAGGTAGAGAGCCAGAGTTAAACCTTGCCAGCAAGATTGGTAGGTAAGGTGATTTCATATATTTTTATAGTGTCATAAATACAATGTCACTTTTATATTGTACCTAATTTTATATATGTTTTATTAAGTTACTTTTCTTCTTAAGATACACAGAATTGATGGCATTCCTTCAAACTGACTTGTCTCTTCAATGTTAGTCATTAGACTTTTCTGTTTTCCCATTTCATAAGAAACCTATGATTCTATGTCCAAGATGTTTTTCAGGATCTTGAAAACTGATTTCAGGTCTATCAATAAACAAGCATTAAGGGGGGCAGCTAGGTGTGCAGTGGATAAAGCACCGATCTTGGATTCAGGAGCACCTGAGTTCAAATCCGGCCTCAGACACTTGACACTTACTAGCTGTATGACCCTGGGCAAGTCACTTAACCCTCACTGCCACGCAAAAAACAAACAAAAAAATAAACAACCATTAAATGCTTACTGCATACCAGACACTTGAGATACAAAGAAAAAAATCAAACTGTCTCTTTTCTCAAGAAGCTTACATTCTGCAGGAGGAGACAATATGTACACATGTGAGTATATACAAGATATATACAAAAGAAATACAAAACGAATTTGTGGAAGGTTGAGAAAAACTAGCAGCTCAGAGATATGGAAAGGATTCAAAGAGGACTCAACATTTGGGTCAGGCTTTGAATGCAATCAAAAATTCTAAAAGATGACGGTGAAGGGCAAGCCAGGCATGAAGGACAGACTGTGTAAAGCAAAGAGGAAATGGAATGGTATGTGTGAAGAAAGCAAGAAGGGCAGTTTGGCTGTCTTGGAGAATTTGTGAAGGGAAGTAATGTCTAACACGGCTGGAAAGAGAACATGAAGTAAAGTTGTGAAGGGCTTTAAAAATCAAAGTAGTTTGTATTTTATTCTAGAGATTACAGAGAGTCATTATAGTTTGAGCAGGGGAGTAATATCATCAGGTCTGCATTTTAGGAATATAATTTGGAAGCTTTAAGGATAATAGATGATGCAGGGGATAGACAAGGCACGAAGATCAAATAGGAGGCTGCTGCAACAATACAAGTAAGATATTATGAAGTCATAAACTAGCATAGTGTTAGCTTTAGAGAAAAGATAGAAGAATGAGACCTTATTAGAGTGAAATAGACAAGACTTGACAACTGATGAGATTGGATGTGTGAGGTGAGGGAGAGTGAAGAAAAAAGCAAAGGATGACAATAGTTGTGAACCTGGGTGACTGGAAAGAAATTAGGAAGAGGAGGTTTTGATGAGATGCTTCTAAACCAATCAATTTGAAATGTCTACTAGGTTGCTAGTGACATGGGACTTAAGAGAGAGGTCAGGGATGAAAATATGGATTTGGGAGTCATCTGCATAAAGCTAATAATTGAACCCATGGCATCTGATGAATAGGAAGTCAACTTTTTAACTGAATAAGCATTATACCCTTCTGCTCTAGGACTTACTTGCTTTGTACACATAACAGAACAATTAGTGGGCAGACCACTACAAAGCAGCTAAACATTAAGGGTGCTATACCTTGGTAACTGCTGTACTCTTTCCTTCCCTCTGGCCTTTTATTTTAACACCTGTCACTACAGCTCATTTCTCTTTTTTTGAAGAGAACCCAATGAAATAACAAAACTGTCTGAATCCAGTGTGAGATACAGTTACTTGTAATAAGGGAGGCTATTTATCTCCCTTGTAGTTCTAAGATTCCAAAATGATAAAAAAGTTTTCCTAAGAAACATTTTTTGGGGGGTGAGGCAATTGGGGTTAAGTGACTTACCCAGGGTCACACAGCTAGTAAGTGTTAAGTGTCTAAGGCTGGATTTGAACTCAGGTCCTCCTGACTCCAGGACCGGTGCTCTATCCACTGTGCCACCTAGCTGCCCCAGCAACATTTTTAATACCAGTTTTACATCACCCAAATCAACTGTTCTTAAGAATTCTATGCTGATGCTTCAGTGTGGCATGAAGCTATCCTGAGTTCTCAAACGCTATGTCAAAGGAGTACGAGTTATTCCAGGATCTATTGAACTGTTGGAAAGGTTGCCAGTATGATTCCTATAAGAGATAATGGCTGCTTTCTGCTTCACCTACCTAAGTACAGAGAGCCTCATCACCAGTGGTTAGGACATTTGGCCACGGTAACCCAAAAACCAAAAAGAGCAAAATGGCCCTCAATTCTGTCTGCCCTCCCCACTAGTATAAAAATGATGGTAGAGTGGTATAAAGGTGACAGAGGATCCTAAGAAATGCAAAGGTTATCATTAAAAATAATAACTTAAATGTATATGCTTTAAAGTTGGCAAAACATTTTACACTGATTATTTTGAAACTCAAAATCTCATGAAGGAGCATACTAGAGTTATTACCATTATTTTGTAGATGAGAAAACTGAGATGCTGTATTTCAGAGGAGTACCTTGACCATAGTCACAAAGTTAGTAAGAATCAAGTGCAAGATCTGAACTCAGTTATTCCATAACCAAATCCAACATGCTTTTTACAACAGTTTTTAGACTAAAACATTTACTGTTGGTATTTTGAATGTCAGATTATTTTCTAATGTTTAGAATTGGCATATTACTGGATAGGCTGAACTATATCAATATTGACAGCTTCAGTTGTAGTTAGTTGTCCCATGGACATTTCTGATGATGCACTTCATTTCCTGGCAATCTCATCAACAGCTGCCAGCAGTATTACTTCTTCCTCCTTCTATTGTTCCTGGAAAGGGTAGATGAATCTATTCCTCTACAATTCTAGTTATCATCCCTGTAACTTTTAAAATCAAAATACCCCTGCCTGGTTACCATTTCCCTAAATGTGTTGTATGAACCAATATAATGTGCTCCTTAATGCAGGGATTATCTTGGTTTTTGTATTTCTATCCTTAGTTCTTAGCTTAGTGTTGGGTACATAAGTAGGTGCTTAACAAACACTTTTTTCAGTTATCCATCCAACCATTGTAACTCAACATGTCCAAAACAGAACTCATTGTCTTTTCTTCCCCTCTTCTATAACTTTTCTATTTGAGTTGAGGGTACCACCATCCTTCAGATCACCTGAGTGTACAGACCTTAAATTATCTTTGACTTCCCTCTCCCTTGCTCTCTACATCCAATCAAGGGCCATGTCTTATTGATTCAACAACCTCTATAATATGTTTCACATTAATACCATTTTTTCTGACTCACACTCCAGTACCAGAGTTCAAGCACTCAAAATTTCTTGCCTGGATCCTTATGAAACCTAAATGGTCTCCCTAACTCAAGTCTCCCCACTCTCCAATCCAACCTTCACATAGCCACCAAAGGAACATTCATAAATCACAAGTATGACCATGTTACTATTCTGCTATAGAAGCTCTGGTAGCTTCCTCTTCCCTCTACAACAGAAAACAACCAATACTGTTTGGCTTTAACTTCCTAGGATTAATGTACATTAATCACCTTCATACTCTATGTTCAAGGAAAACAGCCTACATGTTACTCTATACAAGATATTCCATCTTCATGCCTTTGCATAGGCAATCCCTCCATGCCTAGAATATACTCTCACTTCATTACACCCTGTGGAATCCCTGGTATCCTTCAAAACTCAGTTCAAATGCCATCTCCTACAGAAAACTGCCTACCACTCCTCTATTCCAGTTGCCAGCCTGTTCTCTATCAGAAATTATTTTGATACTCTTTTGTATTTACTTGTCTATGTATAAGTTATTCTTCCTGATAAAGTATAACATTACCCTCAGTGTCTTGTATGGGGCCTGGCATAGGATCACAGACTTAAAAGGGAGTTTTGAGATCATCCAGTTCAACCCCCTTATTTTATAGATGAGAAACTGAGGCACTGTGACTTGACCAAGGTCATATTGGTAGTGAGTAGCAGAGAGATGTGAACCCAACTCTAATGCCTCTTAAATCCAGAGCTCTTTCCAATGCACTACTTACTGCCTCACTTGGAAAATATAGTAAGAGTGTTTTGGAACAAGTGGAAGTTACCAATGCAGAAGCCTACATAAACAAGAAACATTACCCAACGAGAAACATTACTTATGTTACTTTGAAATTTCACATTCCAGTGCTCATGCAAATGGAGGAAGAGAAATTCTATGAAAAACTAAAAAATATAAAATCCAAAAAGATACCCTCCAAATAAAATTAACCTTTGCCTTAATACATAGTGACTCCAATGGGGAAAAAAATTGGCAAAGAACATGGTAAAAAAGCAGTTGGAAAATATAACTCAGGGGAAAAAGACAAAGGTGATCAAATATACCTTACATAGAAACCTTACACCTATATGTCAACAAAATTTTATTCAACAGAGATCTGGGAAGCTCTAACACCAAGTAAAATCACCACCACCCCCCTCAAAAAACAAAAAACAAAAAACAAAAAGGAAATAGATTATCTTGTAACTGACAGGAAACACCTGGCTAACAATGCTAGAGTCATTTCTGAATCAGCTGGTCTTTATAAAGTCAGACTATTAACCTGTAAGACCAAAGATGAAAATTAATATAAAATAAGAAGAAAAATGAGAAGACATGATATATAATTAAAATAATTTCAACCTGACTTATTTAAAGAAGACACTGATCCCTACTGCCAAGGGGGAAAAAAACAACAATGGAACATCAACATAGATTATTGCCATCTATTAAGGAATTTTACCCAATGTGAATAAACTCTTGTAAAAGGGGACTAAAAGTACACAAACCTTTGCCAATAAACACTTCATATCTGTGCTAAGAAGAATGATATGACAACTAAGAATAGCAGTTTAGAACAGTTTTAGAATATAAATTTGTTTGTTTCTTCTTAGAGAGGGAAAGGCCAAAAAATTCTGAGTATTGTTCTACAAAATATCAAGGGGCCATGAAGGGGGAAAAATGTTTATAAAAATCCTGACATGGGATTCAATTAAGCTATCATCCCAAGGGCATTTAAATAGGAAACTTCAAGGCCAACTGATAGACATAAAAGTAAAAAGATGTGTCCAGATCACTACAATAAACTACTCTCTAAGTCAATGCCAAATAAGCCTTCACACATGGTCTCTAACATCACAGTTCCCAATTTGCTGTAGAAATGGCACTACTAAAGATGGGAAAAACAGACCAAAGCAAGAAAACATAGCAGTGGTCCAAGCTGAAGTCAATGAAACTTTGACAGCACTAAGGAATTAATCACTATGGAGTATTTAAAAGAGGGAACAATTCCAAATACTTTGCAAAAATCAGATATTATTATTACCCAAAAAGGGCCATTGAAAATACATCAATAACTACTGCCATCTGTGTATAGTTTCTGATCACTTCAAACATCTTTATTTTAATTATGTGAGGACATAGTTGATGAAGGTCAAAGTAGTAAATATGTAGGCTTTTGCAAAAAATACGCTATAAAAAACTTTATCTTATCCTTGTAGCCACACATTTAAATCGAAGGTGCAGAAAATATAAGATTTCATGGAGTTTATGGTTTATTGATTATAAAAAGACATCTCATTTGGTAGAACAAAAATGTTGCCTTAAAAGCTCTCCTCCAACAAAGTGTTTCCATCTGCTTTTCCACTGCATCCCTAGACCATGGGGCTTTTCCATTTAACTTGTAACTTGCTATATGTGTGGTCTTTTTGATTAGACTGTGAGCTAGCTGAGAGGAGAGATTGTCCCCTCTTTTTTGTTTCTGTTTATATCCCCTGTGCTTAGCAGAGTGCTTGGCACATAGTGCTTACTTAATAAATGCTTTTTCATTAATTCATTCACTCATGTTAAAGACATACAGAATATTTTGGAGGATGACACAGAAATAACTTTGCTGTCCCACTGATAATCAAGTGAAGCATAAAATAAGCAGACCCATGCTCACCAAAGATGTTTGCCACTGTCCTTGAAGATACCTACTGCTGAGTCCAAACAGAAGAATGATTCCTTATGGATGGTTATGTCCTTCACATGTAAATCCAGAACTCCCTAAAATCAGATCCAAAATCATTTAAAAGAGTTTGACTTAACTATGAACCAAGTTAAAATCAAGTAAATGAGGAATATTTAGAGAATATCATTTGATACCTATTTGGGTGAATGCAAATCAGCAAGGGCATGTTAATAAAGAACTTCACACCCAAAGTAGTCTAAAATGTACCATGAAAGGGATAAAGGCCAGAGAAAAGAGGTGGTCTGGTCAAGTATCAGGAACAATATATAATGTAGAAGGTTCTTGTATTTCACTGGTACCCTTATGTCAAGAGATCTGGGGGGAAAAATCACAAGATAATTGGGTGAACCCCTTGTGAAGGATTTGTGGTAGGGACATAGACAAGGATCATACTAGAAGAGAAGGCACTCACTGATCTGTACTACTGGATGGAGTAATCATGTCACTGTCATCTTATTATAAAAGTAAAAGCAACTAAGATGGGTGGGGGGCAGAGATGGTAAGGGAGAATAATTTCAAATTCACAATGATAAAGAAAGGATTCCAAGGAAAACAAAATGATGAGTAAAGGACAGATTGTTGCTAACTTGCCCCAAAAGGGAAAGAAGTGTTGAAAAGAAGCTAGCTGACATTTCATAAATGAGGTAATGAAGGATTGGGGGTGAGGCAAAAGTATTGCTTCAGTATGGTTTTGTGGTAGGGTAAGGAAGAATTACTAAGCTACAGTTTTCAGTTCATAGAGATCAGATATAGAGCTGGAAGTGACTTCAGAGGTCATCAAGGCCAACTTTCTGCTTTAAAAAAAGAGGGAACTGAAGTCTAAAAGGTTAAAGTGAGTCAAATTCACAAAAATAGTAAATGTCAGGAATGGCATTTGAACCCAGGTTTCTGGATACTCACAAGGTCCTTCCTAAACTAATAATGCTCATTTCATTGTGCTTTAAGGTTTATACAATGTTTTTCCTCACAGGATGTCAATGAGACAAGTAGCACAAGAAGTCTTTTCCATATCCCGGAGAAGAAAACAGGCAGTTTGGTAGAGGGAGAAAAAGCACCTGAGGTCAAAACCTGCCTTTAATACTTAGCATTTATGTGACCTAAGTCAAGTTACTCAAACACCCTGGGCCTCAGTTTCCTTATTTGTAAAATAAGGGAAAGGCCTTTTAACTAGATAGCTTCTTGAGATCCCTTTCCAGCTGATTTCATAATAGTTCTATGACATACTTTGGGACACACCCTAGTAAATGTCAGGGCTGGGACACATACCAAGTTCCTCTAACTCCAAGCCTAGAGCTCAGAACCAGGTCCAGGTCTGCTTTCTCCCCTCCTTTTAGTCCCCCCCCCCCCCCCAAAAAAAAAAAAAAGGAGGCGTCAGCACATTCAGGGTCCTGTACCTGGGCTGGGGGATGCTCTAAGGAGGTTGCTAAGGGGGAAAGGAATGCAGGGGAAAGGCGCAGCTATGGGATCCAAGAACTGCGGGGAAGAGAGGCAGAAGAGAGAGGAGCCCACACTCACCACGAAGCTCCCCAGCCCCGCCTCACTTCACTCTCAGGCTCCTCGGGCACCTCGGCTGGGTCCCAAGCTCTGTATAGGGCAACTCTGCTCACTGCCGTCAGCTCCGTAGACACATGAAGCCCGCACACGCGCAGTAGGGAAGAATCTCTGGCCCGGACAACCACGGGAGCTACTGAGCATGCCCACAGAATCCCGAAAAGCCAACTTGCTCTATGGGATTTAGAATTTAGTGTTGGAAATGGAAAAGACCCAAACGCGTTTATCAAGACTGGTCCGACCCTTTCCTTTGGTCATAAGAGGAAACAGGCTGAAAGACTAAATGATATACCCATGGTTTCAGAATTAGGCAGAACAAGGACTTGAACACAGGCACGGAAGGGCTGGGGAGGCAGGACTCTGAAGAGCTCTTTCAGTATTCACTACCCTACCCACACCCCTGAATACACCACTGCCTAGAAACAGGTGTTATTTACAAAGAGAGAATTCCTGGCAGTCAAAATTAGGAAAAAAAAATAGTGGCTAATAGCGTAGCACTTAAGCTTTTTTTCGAAAGGGCCTCACATGTTATTTGGTGCTCCCAACAACCTGTTAGATAGGTGCTATTATAATCCCCCCTTACATATGAAAAAACTGAGGCACAAAGGTTAAGTGACTTGCCCAGGGTCACAGTTTGAATTCTGAGGCTGAATTCAAACTCTGGTCTACCGGACTACAATTCTAGGGCTCTATCCACTGAGCTGCCTAGTGCCTTCTCAAGAAACTTGTCACACACAAATGTCCCAACTCAGTGGAATCAGAGGAAATCAGGCTGATGTGAGGGAGAAGATATAGGCTGGAAGAGGAAGAAAGAATTGGAATTGAATGACCTTTCTTTCTGTACTTACTAAAGTTCTGACATCTTTGAGTTTCAGTTTCTGCATTTGTAAATCAAAATCAATAAGCATTTATTAGGCACTAAATATGTGCCTGGCACAAAGATAATATCTGTAGTACTAATCTCACACGGTTGTTTTGAGGCCAGTTTAGGACATATAATGGAAAACACTTTGCTTTTCCCATGATATCAATAAAATGCCATCTTTTGTTTCAATTTAGAAATGAGTTCCTATCTTCACATCCTCTCTAATAACTTTTAATCAAATGGAAGAGATTATTGGTGTCTCTTATTGATAGAAGCCTGCTCCATGTGTCCTGTATTGTTTCCCTCAATTGTGTCCCACACTGTTTTATCTGTATCCATGGGGGGGGAAATCTATTTTTTTTTTAGTTTGGATCTGTTCTGCCATGTTAATAAGAGTATTCAGAAAACATCTATTTAGAGCTATTTTCCTAGGGTGTGAGCCTGTCCAATAATAAAAATCCTGGTGGCTTCAAAAAAATAACTCAGCAACAGTAAAACAAAAAGTAAGAGAATTCAATTCACTCAATATTAAGTTCCTCCTATGGGCAAAATACTGTGCTAGGCACTGGGAACTTTAAAAACAAAATGAAAATTGGTCACTTCTCTTAAAGGACTTGCATTATACTGCACATATCAACATATGTATCCATTTGTATATGTGACTATGTACATATACTTAAATATAAAAACATACATATACACAGGCATATTTAAGTGGATATTTATGTATACAAATAAAATATACACATTCAAATGTATACATACACATAAACATATTTAAATGGATAAATATAAGGGTGCTACAGCTCACATAAAATGTGAGGGTGGAGGAAGCCCTAACTATAGAGATCAGAGAAAGCTTCCTGTAAGAGGTAATACTAGATAATTTAAAATGGAAAAGAGAGGTTGCAATGGTGGCAAGAGAAAAAATTCTGAACAAGAAGTTGACATTTAGAGTGTAGTCTAAATTTTAGCAGTCACCCCCCTTCCTACCCCCCCCATTCTACCTCTCTGTGGCTCAGCTTCTTCAGCTTTTTGTAAAACAAGGGAGTTAGAATGTCTTAAAAATTCCTTCCACCTCTAAAATTCTGCATCTCACTTCAGATTTTTAATTCAGTTTTAAAACACGATATACATCAGACTGAATATAAAATTTTGTTGTATTGAACCTGGGGAAAAAAGAGCTTTCCTCCTTAATTAGGCTTTAAGGACTCGTAAACTTGTACAGCTAGAAGGAACCTTTGGAATAATTTAGTACAATAACCTTATCGTTACTTCTGAAGAACAAGAAACCAAGAAAGCTTAAACGTCTTGTCCAAACACAATTAGTCACAGAACTGGGACAAGAACAAAGGCTTTGAGAGGCTGAGGGGTATGAGAGGAACACTAGATCCAGAATCTAATCTCTTCTCTGGTACTTAATAGCAATTTGTTTGGATAAGTCGCAACCTAAAGCCTCCTAGGTTCCGTTTCAGAAAAAAATGCTTTAGAAACCTTAAAGGGTTATAAAAATACGAGTTGTTATCTCATGAAGCTATTTCAATTAATTTTTCCTCTTCCAAACGAAATTCAAAGCCATTCAAAAACCGTCTTGACCGAACACCCTCCCCCCTCAGCATTTCGATATTTCTTTCAATTCTCCGAATTAATGAAAACTTGTTTTGACATATTCTATGGGTAGTTCTTACTCTCCGTAAGTCTCACCATCAATTAAAAACAAAATAAAACAGAACTTTTAAAGGGTAGCCAATAGAGTGAACGATTTAAGCGTTGGGGAGACAGAAGGAAAAAAAAGAAGAACCCTGTAGATGAAGCCGAGGCAAGAAAACTTGCTGGGCTGTGGACTTGTTAGGGCACGTTAGGACATGTTGGGAGAGGAAAGTTCCCACGGGCTCCTGAGAGCGCTGACATCCAGTTGAGACTAAGCCCAGCCTGGCACCCTAGTGGGGTAGTCATCGTGGGAGAGCTCACGTGTCCGTGTATGACATCACTGAGGAACACCTGCGCAGTCCGAATCTTGGGGTTTTTAACTCCCAGGCTTCTAACCTCTTTCATCTCTCCGCTTCTACTCCCAGGTTCGGATACCTATAAGCTTTCTTTCCTCGGCGGCCACCGTTCAAATTCCGGAACTGCGGACGTAGTCCCGCCCCTACCCCCATGCAGACCCAGCCCTCCCTGGACGCTGACACCACTGCGCATGTCTAGGTGCGCAGGCAGGTAGTGGATTTAGGGACGCTGCTGCGGGTGGCCGCGGCAGCTGCGGTTCCTGACGCGGCGAGGGACGGAGGAGGGGGAGTAGGCGGAGGAGTCGGGAGCGTGAGCCCGCGGGGCGACATTAGGCGGTGACACACGCAACGTGGGCCGGAAGTGGAAGTGGCTGGAGCTACGCCGTAGGAGCTCCGGAGGAGGTGGCGGCGGTGGCGGCTGCGGACCGGGGCGAGGAGGCGGAGGAGGAGGAGGAGGATGAAGAACGACGGAAGAAGCGGCGGTCCGGGCTGTTGCGTGCTTCCCGGTTTAATGTTTCTTGCTGTCTGCGCGGCCGAGGAGCGTATCTGAGTAAGTGAGGTTCCCGGGGGAGGGCTGGGGGCCAGGGTCGGCTGCGCTCTCCTCCAGGCGAACCCCGGGCGGCTGCGGCCCCCGGGGGGAAATGACTTGCAACAGGTGCCGGGACCGGGAGCAGCGGGGGCCGGAACGGACGCCCCGAAAGAAGTCCGTGTCCCTGGGCTCGCTGGACTGAAGCAGTATCCCTGCTTTACTTTCCTTTTCTTCCCGGATCGGAGCCGGCCGAGAGGCGACCTTAAAGTGAAATAAGCGCTCGCTTCCGCCCCCGCGGCCGGGAGGAAAGGGTTCTGTTTCTTGGGCGCATTTGGCTGGAGCCGTGGGTGGCTGCAATGAGAACCTTGGTTACCGCCGATGTGTGTCTTACGGGGCAGGAGTGTCTGCCTGTCACCCCAGGGGCGGCTCTTCATCCTGTAACCTAGTAGCTGAAAAGCCATTTTTGGAAAACAAGGGGACTTGTTACCCTGACGCGCATTTGATGCTTGGAACTTGTAACCAAGCATCCCTAGCCGGCGCACTCCGGTGCCAAAAACTTAAATGCTCCTTGTGTTGAATTGCACCAACTAGATTGACAAGTCGGTACCCTAAAAGTCCTCCTTCCTCCCCGAAAACACTGAGGCAGGGGAAAAAACGAATAGCTACACAGCTTTTTGGCATGGTATAAATGATGTTTCCTTAAAATCTAAGTGGACCAGGTGGAGACGGTAATTTTGAGTGATGTAAAAATAAAATGCATCAAATATTTTAAAAGGAAAACATCAATTTTCATAAGTAAAAATAATTTTGAGAAAGTTCAGGGGTGACTTTTAAGTCTTCCGAATAAACCTTACTACAGCATAGCATCTTGATATTTGTTTCATATCTCATTCAAGGAGATTTTATTACTGAGGTAGTGGTAAGAAGGACCCTGTGTCATTCAGGCATGGTTGTGTGTGGAAAAACTGCTGGAAGCTGTGGATACAAACAAAAGTAAAAAAGTAACAAAAACAAAAAACAAACCTGTCCCTGCTCTTTAACAGCTCACATTCTAGAGTTCATATTCTAATGGAGGAAACAACATTCGAACGACTATATAGGTCTCCCAAATATTTAAGAGGTAAATGGAGGTTATCTCAGAGTAAAGACACTAGCCGTAGGAGGAAAGGTCTCTTAAAGAAGGTAGGATTTGAACTGAGTATGAGGGAAAAGAAACCAGACAAGGTAGTTTGATATGCTTCTTGAGGATAGTGTTCTGCTTAGATCTAGCCTAAAAGCCAAAGAGCATCGATTCTCAAATTGAGAGAGCTGGGTTGAAGTTAACCTCCAACTTACTCTGCCTAACTTCAAGTCACTTAACACCATCCTTCTACCCCCACCCCCAAACTCAGTTTCCTTAACTGTAAAAATGAAAGCGTTGGAGGAATGGCTCCTGATGTTCTTTTGGCTATAATGATGTTCAGCTTTCATGAATTGGTTTCATTAGGAATACTGGAGATTAGGAGTTCTAAACCTTCTTTTGGATGTCATGGACTCCTTTGGCAGTCTGCTGAAATCCTTGGATCCCTTTTCCAAATAATATTGAGAAATGCATAAAATAAGATACATAAAATTATGAAGGAAACTAATTATATTTAAATAGTTAAAAAGCATTATCTCTGCCCAATACAAACTAGCAGTCAGTATGGACTGTCACTCGAACGTGTGTGTATGTTTTGTTTTTTCCTTCTTGATCCCCTCTTATCTAATAGTTCCTTCTCTTCCTCTTCTTTTATTTTTGCCATTTTAAATGTATTTCCTAAAAATCTGTCCTGGGTTGCACCCTGCCCCCCTTTTTTTCTGTCCTTTTACTCTTTCTTTGGCAAATTCATTCATTTAGATAGATTCAGTTACCTTTACACAAATGATTCTAAATATCTCTATCCCTAAACTCTTAACTGAATATAAAACCTGCATTTCCAACTGCTCACTAGATATTTAATAACTATCATTTATCTAGCACCTGAAGTTTTGTGAAATACACATACAACAAATACATATGTTATCTCATTTGATTCTCACAACAACCCTGGAAGGTAGGTGCTATTTGTTATCCCCATTTTAAAGGTGAGGAAACTCAGACTGGCAAAGGTTATGACTTGACTAGGGTCACACAGCTAAGTAAATGTATGAGGTTGGATTTCATGTAGAGGACCTGAGATTCAAAAACCGTGTCTCCCTTCCCTTCCCTTCCACTGACATTTGTGTCAGTGGCACTAATTAGTCAATCAGAGACCTAGCATTGTAAACTAGCAGGCTCCTATTATGTTTCAGGCATTATGCTAAATATTAGAGAGACAAAGAAAGGCAAAAAAATAGCCCTTGCTGTCAAGGAAAAGACATTCTTATAGGGGAGAAAACATGCAAACAACTGGATATAAGCAAAATATATGCATGATACATTGCAAAGATTTCTTGCAGAAGTTCAGATTTTAACTGAGACTTGAGTGAAACCAAGAGACCCTAGGAGGTAGAGATGACGAGGGAGGGAATTCCAGGCATGGAAGATAACCAGTGAAAATGCCAGAGTTCCTTGTGTGCATGGAACAGCAAGGAGACAAGTGTCATTGGATTGAAGAATATTTGGAGAGGAGTAAGATGTAAGAAGATTGGAAAGGTAGGAAGGAGCCAGGTTATGATGTGCCCAAGGAAAGGATTTTATATTTATTCTAGAGGTGATAACCACTAGAGATTTGAATAGGGAAGTGACATAGTCAGACTTTTGCTTCAGGAAAATTAATTTGACAGCTTAGTGGACAATCGATTGTAGTGGGAGAGGCAGGGAGATCAACCAGCAAGTTAGTGGAACAGTTCAGGCCTGAGGTGATAAGAACCTGCACTATTATGGTCATTGTATCAGAGACATGTTATGTAGAAATGATAGGAATTAACAACTCATTGGAAATGGGAAATAAATGAGAGTGAGAAGTCAAGGATGACACCCAGGTTGTGAGCCTGTATGATTGGGAGGATGGTGGTACCCTAGACAGTAATTAGAAAGACAGGAAGAAAGGAGGGCTGGGGGTGGGGAGTGTGTGTGTGTGTGTGAGAGAGAGAGAGAGAGAGAGAGAGAGAGAGAGAGAGAGAGAGAGAGAGAGAGAGAGAGAGAGAGAGAGAGAGTGAGTTTAAAATATCTAAAAGGAATCTGAAGATTCCAGACTCCAGGTCAGGACAGAAGGTAGGGCTGGACAAGTAGATCTGAGAGGTATCTGAGATAATAATTGAAACCATGGAAGCTTATGAGATCACCAAGTGAACAACTATAGAGGAAGAAGAGAATTAGGTTTAGGACAGAGCCTTAGAGACCCCCACTCTTATCCAGTGTGATGTGGATGAAGTTCCAGCAATGGAGAAAGCAATGGAGCCATCATACAAGTAAGGGGAAAATCAGGAGAAAGTAGTGTAATGAAAACCTAGACAGAACAGACTATCCAAGTGAAGAGGATGATTGACAATGTCACAGGCTGCAGAGGTTGGGAAGAGGTAGTCTGAGAAAAGCCCATTAGATTTAACACAAGATATTGGTAACTGCAGACATCGATTTCAGTTAAATGATGTTACTGGAAGTCAAACTGTAAAGAGTTTTTTTTTTAATTCCTTTTTTGTTTGTTTTTTGCAGGGCAGTGAGGGTTAAGTGACTTGGGGGGGGGGGCGCGCATAGCTAGTGTCAAGTGTCTGAGACTGGATTTGAACTCAGGTCTTCCTGAATCCAGGGCTGGTGCTTTATCTATTGCACCACCTAGCTGCCCCCCTGTAAAGAGTTTTAAGAAGAGAGTGAGAGTTTTCATTGTATACAGTGTTCTACCACATTTGAAATAGTATTTTCATAAAATTCAGCAAACATTTAAAAAATATGTGTTATGATCTAGGCTCCATGCTAGGTATTAAGGATACAGAGCCAAAAATATGAAAAAATTCTTGCTGTTAAAGAGTGTACTTTCTCCTTGGGGTTACATATACACAGATGTAAAGAAATTTCAGCAATGAGAGAGCACTAGCAATTGGGGAAATTCATGAAAAGCTAAACTTTGCTATAAGTAAGCTAGGGAAGTCTGTGGAGTGAAAATGAGAAGGCATTATATTACAGACATGAGGAGATACAACCTGTCCAAAGGGAACAGACATGGAGAGAAGGTGGAGTTACTTCACCAGTAGGCTATTTTAGCTGAGATATAGAGTCCATAGCGTTTGTGAGGAGTAATGTAAAATAAATCAAGGCAAGTTGAGGGTATCTAGATTCTGGAGGGCTTTAAAAAATTCGAGCTGAGCAGTTGATATTTTTTCCTAAAGGCAAAAGGGAACTACTAAAAATTTAAGTTCTAGTTTATATGCTGCCTTCTCCATGAATATTTCACTGTTGTTTTTTTTCTTATCTCCCCCAAACCCCCTTATTAGTCAGTAGTGATACATTCTCCTGAGAATCTCTTAGTTTTCACTTTGTCTCTTCCTTATGCAATTATGATGTCTCATTTCATAATATAATAATTGGTGAATGTTAGATCATGACCTTCATGAAAACAGGAAAGATTGGGTTGGGGGGGGTGGGGGTGGTGGGGAGATGGGAGGCTGGAGGGCTTAAAAGAAAATTTTAAAACACTTTGCTCCTAAGGAATTTACATTTTAATTGAAGTTATCTGATCTTCTAATTTTTTTTTTTAACAGACAGATTATGGTTGTTTTCTTCCAGGACATCATCTTGGGTTTAGGGCTAGATTTATTCAAACACAAAGCTAAGACCATTAAAATGATATAAACTAAATAAACTTAAGTATAATCCTTGTGTAGTTTGTTAGTGATGGTTTATTCAGGTGTTGTTAGATTCTACACCTTTAATTTGCAAAAGAGAAAATACCTCATATTTATACCAGTCATTTCTAAGGCCTTCTGAAATGATTCAATTATGCTATAACTATGTATAATAAACAGTAGTTTTGTGATAGTTACGTATACATGTATTCATACATATATAACTCGTGTATATACATACATGTACAGTGTGTGTATACATGTCTTCTGTGTATGTGACTATATAGATATTTGGTAACGTGAAAGAAATAGACATTTCTATAGCACCTGCTATGTTCCAGGCAATGTGCTTGATGCTTTAATGGCATAACTAAAAGTGGTACTTACTATGCTACAGGCACTGTGCTAAGCACTTAATAAATATAATCTCATTTGATCCTCAACAACCCTGTGAGACAGGTACTGATATTATCTTCATTTTACAATTGAGGAAACTGAGAGAAATAGAGGATAAATTCTTTGCCCAGGATCATACAGCTTAATAGCTCTGAGTATCTGATGCTGGATTTGAAACCTGGTCTTCCCAGTTTCCAACCCAGCACTCTATCCATTGTGCCACCAGCTAGCTGACTGTATGTGTTTTGACCCAGAGATTTTATTACAATGAGGAAAGAGGTGGTATGTATACATTATATATGTATGCGTATACATATACATAGTAGTTATATATGCATGTTTATACTAATTCACCATTCAGCTGAATTTATGAAGACACCTAAGAGTTTACAAGGGGCAGCTAGTGGATAAAGTACAGGCCTCAAATTTTGCCTCAGTAGCTATGTGACCTTGGGCAGTCACTTAACTCGGTTTGCCTCAGTTTCCTCATCTGTAACATGAGCTGGGAAATGAGCAAACCACTCCAGGATCTTTGCCAAGAACACCCCAAATGGGGTCAGACCGAAAATAACTGAACAAGGAAAAAGTGTTTATGACATACATACACAAAGCATTTATTTGAACACAGTGGTTTTTCCCTCACCCCTTTTCTGGACCTACCTAGGATATCTTTGGATCATAGATAAAGAGTTGGAATGGATGTGTAGGCCAGTCATGTTATTTTATAGATAACAAAACTGAGACCTAGTGAGGTGAAATAATCTGTACAAGGTGTTACAGCTAGGATTTGAAAAGAGATCCTCTGACTTCCAATCCAGTGCACTTTCCACTTAAGCATACCACCTCTTTAAGGTGTCTTCGAGTTGTGTTAGCTACACAGTATCTGGCCCCAGATACAGTTTTTCTTTTTTCTTTCTCTGCCTCTTCAGTGGTGATCTCAATCAGTAAGCAGTTATTAAGAACCTACCAAGTGCCAGACACTTTGCTACATGCTGGAGACACAAAGTGAAAAAGAAGACAGGATCTTATAAGCAACTCTCTCATTTTACATATGAGGAAACTGAGGCCCCAAAAGGTTGTTACGGTTCACACAGCTAGGAGGTATTGGGGGCAGAATTTGAACCCAGGTATTACTGACTCCAGAGTCCACTGTCTATTATGCCAGGTTGTCCTGAAGGAGCTTACATTCCGTGGAAGAATGAAAGGATGTGAAGACATGGACATATATCAATGTATACAAAGTAAATTTGTTGAAGAGGTTTGTGTGAAATCCTTCAGGAGGCAAGGTGGTATGGAGAAAAGAGCACTGAAGGGGGAGGCAGTGCTCTAAGGATGGACCTCTGTTTCAGTCCTTCTACCACTCTACCTGTTCGAACTTTTGGCAAGTCTCTAAACCTCCCTAGGTCTCACTTTCTTCATTTGTAAAATAAGAGGATTGGATTAGATGACTTCTAAGGTCCCTTCCATCACTAGATCCACTTCTGTCATCCAGAAGGTGAGGATTCAACTAAGTCTCATACAGTGTTGCATGTTCCAGGGATGGGGAAGAGTCAGTGTATGGAAAGGGAATGGGAAATGATATCATGTATGATAGTGAAAATTAAGGCTTTACTGACTGGACTATAGTTTTTGAAGGGGAATCATGCATTCATGCATATATAAGGCTGAAAAGGTATGTTAAAGTCAGGTTGTAAAGGAATTTCAGTGCAAGTCAAAGGAGGTTTATTTGCTTTCAGAGAGTGACTGAATGGGAAGAAAATCGCTTTGACAGGTGTGTGAAGGTTGGATTGAAATGGTGAGAGACTGGAGGTATGAAGAACAGTATATTTCATTAGTCTAATCTAGTGGTGTTGAGAGCCTGAGGGTGGAGAGAAGGGGACAGTTGTGAAATCAGTGCTCTGGAGCTGGAAAGAGATTTGGCAACTGACTGGATGGATGAGCTAAGGGATAGAAAGGAGGCAAGTATGACTGAGATTGTGCACTTAGCTGACTGGAAAGAGGAGTGGTGCCATTAACAGTAATAAGGAATTTTGAAGGAGAGGTGTATTTTGAAGTAAAGATGATGAGTTCTGAAAGGTGTTCTTTTCCCTTATCTGATTCTCTTCTCCATCTCCACTTAACACACAGTTGAATTCAGTGCTGAGGATATTGTTTTTTCAGTTACCTTGTCTTTTGTCCTCAGTCTTGCCTAATTTCCTGAGGTAAACCATTTTTTCCTAAACTCCTTCAGTATCCAGAAATTCTCTTCAGAGTCTGTTTCTAACCTCTCCCTTTTGTAACTAAATACTCTTTTTCTCAAGAGAGACAACATGGAACTGTAGTGCAGTGGTGTCAAACTGAAATAGAAATGGTGGCCATTAATTTGTACATAGGGTCCCTGTGGGCCACATATAAGTTTTAAAATGTGATGTTCCCTACGTTTTATTTTTATTGATTTGGGGGCTACATACACAAGGCTATGTGTTTGACATCTCTGCTGTAGTGCATAGAGAGTGAACCTCAGAGCCACAAAACCAAGGTTCAAGCCTCACTTCTGGCACATATTGGCTATGTGACCCTAGGCATGTCACTTAACCTCTCTAGAAATCTCTCTTGACATCAAGTTGCAGCAAATGGACTATCTTGTATTGGTGAAGGAGTTTCCTTGTCCCAGATTTGCCTTGTTGTTGGTCAGTCATTCAGTTGTTGTCCCAATTCTTTGTGACCCTGTGGACCATACTGTTCATGGAAATATTTTTGGCAATGATACTGGAGTGGTTTGCCATTTCCTTCTCCAGTTCATTTTACAGATGAGCAAACTGAGCCAAACAGGATTAAATAACCTGCTCAGTCACACCTAGTAAATAAGTGTCTGAGGCCGGATTTGAACTCTGGTCTTCCTGAGTTTCTTTCTTCTAGACCCAACACTCTATCCACTCAGGCACCTAAAAAATGTCACCAACAACCTTATATAATAATGATAGTTTGTGAACTATTATTAGCACTTGGCATTGTTTTCCAGTCGTGTCTGACTCTTTGGGATCCCCTGGACCATACAGTCCATTTTGATTTTTTTTTTTGGCAGAGGTACTGGAGTGTTTTGTCATTTCCTTCTCCAGTGGATTAAGGCAGATAGAGTTAAAATGACTTGCCCATTGAGGGGGCATCTGGGTGGCACAGTGGATAGAACACTGGCCCTGGATTCAGGAGGACCTGAGTTCAAATCCAGCTTCAGACAATTGACACTTACTAGCTGTGTGACCCTGGGCAAGTCACTTAACCCACATTGCACACACCCCCCCCCCCAAAAAAAAATGACTTGCCCAGGGTCACACAGCTAGTAAGTCTCTGAAGCCAAGTTTGAACTCTGGTCTTTCTGACTCCAGCCCTAACTCTCTATCCACTAAACCCCCTTGATCAGTGAAATCACAGATCTAGTACCTATCCCTTTTCTCAAGCACCAGTATATTCTAATACACATTTAGAAATTCTATTTTTATTACATTTTATTCTTTTTAATTGTTACTATTTTAATAATACTCTTTTCATTAGAAACTTGAAGTTTTTCATCTGCATTACTGGTTAAATAGACTTTTATAGCTTTGTCTAGGAACCTAAGCCATGTTTAATAACATTGTGTCTACAGGAAATTGTTCTGTATTCTATAAAACTGATTTAAAGCAAACTCTTTACACAACCCATTTGTAAGTCTTGGAGCCATTAAGGATTAGGATTCTTAAGAAAATACTTTAACTACAACATTAAAGTTTTTCACTCTTTTTCATCCTTGTTGCCCTAGTTTTGGCTATAAGAATGTTTATTTTTCAGCAAGCACTTATTAAGTACATATCTTAAAGGCTCTATTCTAGTCATTGGTTTTGGGAGGGAGTAAAAACCAAAAAATTTTTTTAAAACACTGACTTCAAGGAACTTAGATTCAATCAATTTTTATTTAAATATGATTTTTCAGATTAGTTTATGATGACTTCTTCCATGATAACATGCTATCCTCTTTGGGTTTAGGATCTAATACTCAAGTATAGGGTGCTTAGACTATGTGTGTGTGTGTGTGTGTGTGTGTGTGTGTGTGTGTACACACATATATACACATACATATATATACACATATATACTTATATATTTGGGGGGTGGTCACTTGAGGGTTAAGTGACTTGCCCAAGGCCACACAGCTGGTGTCAAGTGTCTGAGGCCACATTTGAACTCAGGTCCTCCTGAATCCAGGGCTAGTGCTTTATCCACCGCGCCACCTAGCTGCTCTAACTCAGTATAAATTAAAAGCATTCTCAAATCTTGTTCAGAAAGGTTTACTATTGTAGAAATGTTCTTGGATAGTGTGTAATTTAAGATTCTAAATGTGGATTCTAATGTGTTCCCCCAGTTTGGGGGAAACTGACTAAAAATCACTGATAAAATGAGTTTAGGTTTTTAAGGGTTTATTGGAAAATAGAAAGAAAAAGATTGAGAACAGAATTCTAACAGCCTGGCATTCCTATCCTCAAATCTCCTGTGAAGTCCTCTGCCACCACCACCATCAAGTCCGGAAGCCAAAAAAGGCCAGCGCTCCCTGCGCAGGCTCCCTTTCCTCCTTCCTGTCTCCTCCCAGACCATAGGAGGCTCCTCCAGTTGATTGGCTGGTAGACTTGATAGACAGCACCCATGAGCAAACGTCATTTCCTGACACCAAGGAAAAGCCACAATGCCTCTGAGGCATTTTCCTCATGGTGGAGCTCTCCACAGCAAGTCTCCAGTAGGCGGCGTCATTCCAATCATTACAATAGCAAGTTGCCATTTAACTTATTAATAGCCAGTGACTGTTCATTCACCTCACATGAGTATTTAATTTATATTTTTTTCTTGATTGTCTTATGTGAAATTAATAGAAAAATAGATAATAGATAAAAGTCTAAACTCTTGCTAAAGCTTATAATTTATTGGCGACCATTCATTAGAAATTTTAGACAGTATAGCTAGAATTTTACCCCCTTACAGTCTCCAACTTTTTGATGAAGCACATCTGTGTCTCCATTTCAGATGTCCAGATGGCATGGTTTCTCAAATTTTCAATCCTTGGCTCAAAAAAAATAGGGATGTTGGGAGCATGTTGAATCTCAATCTTAATTTAACTGAAGTGAGATAGGAGAGAGAAGCATCTGGAACTGTGATTGAATAGTGGTGCTCTCTCACCACCCTCACTGTAATCTGGATACCTATGCTTATTTACAGCTATAAACATAATCTTGAATTAATTTTCCAAGGGGAAATATGACATTATGGGAAGTTACTAAGAATAACATAAATTATAAATATAAAGAAATGTTATTGAAGTGTGGAATCAAAAAATACATTTTTTACCTGTTAATGTGGTATACATTCATTCTATTTATTAAGAGCACTGCCTTTATTGATTATTGATTATTGCCTGATTGAGTTTCCTAATTGTTGTGTTGCAATAGTTTGTTCATTATTGCAGATATTTATATTTCATATGGATTGATAGTTTTTAAAGCAGTCCATTAGACTTTTATCAACCATTCCTTTTTATTGCTTTTTATTTATTTTATCAACACCCTTGCGTTGAGGCATTTGATACCAGTGAATATTAGTAACAAAAATGTATCAGTCCCCTAAGTAATATTTCTGTTAATTTTTTCATCAATTTTATTTTTATCAATTTCCAGTAATCTATAGTAGTATAGACTGTATTATTCATTAGTTATAAAGATATATTTTATTAGTAGTTGTTTGTATTATTGTAGATAACATTAAGATGGACATCTTAACTGGCTTGCTGTACATTTTTTTTTTGCTGTAAATTTTTATAAGTTAAATAAAGTTTGAGGTTACATAGGTATAAAATGTTTTAAATTTTTCCTTTCAATCAGTATATATTGCCATTAGAGAGGTGGGTAAGACTTGAACCACTAGGTGGCATCAGAAGGCTTAGTTGGGTTAGGTGAGTTATTTCTCTGAGTCCTGGCCCCAAGCCTTTGCATAGTCTGTCATTCCTTTCCTATACTTCTTTTACATTAGTGAGTAGTCGCCTTCAGAGCTCAGCTGAGATACTACCTTCAACATGAAGCCTTTTCGGATTTCTCCCTTCTCCCTACATCTCTCTTTATAATTATTTTATATATAATTATATGTGTTTATATTGTCCATCCCAGTAAAATGTAAGCTTCATGAGGACAGAGATGGTTTTATTAGGTTCTCTGTGTCCCTAGTATCTCATTTCAGGGGCTTAATGAGTGCTTGATTTTCTTCATCTATAAAATGAAGATTGTTTTTGCTCTACTTCAAAAGTTGTTATAAATATCAACTGGTATAATACATACATATGTACATACATACACATACATATTTATATATGACTGTGGATGTGTGTGTGTGTGTGTATACACACACACACACACACACACACACACCCATACATATATTCTCTCCTTCCTCATCTCCTCCTGGTTTTAGTGGCTTCCTTCAAATTCCAGCTAAAGTCACCCCACCTTCTACAAGAATCCTTTCCCTATCTCCCTTATGCTGGTACAGTACCTTCCTTCTGTTGTATATCTCCAATTTATTCAATATATATCTTGTTTGTAGTTGTTTCCTCATGTTGTGCTCCCTGCCCCCATCCCCACCCCCCCCCCAATTAGACTGTGAGCTCCTTGGGAACAGACTGGGACTTTTGTGTTTCTTTGTATCCCCTCCACTTAACATAGTGTCTCTTACATAATTGGGTGCTTAATAAATGCTTGTTGAGTTGACTTGAAATTTGGCCACTTTGTTTTGAAATACATTGTTGACATTGGCAAAGCCATTGAGTCAATTAGAGAAAGAAGAAAGATTATTTTATATAATGAGAAAAATTAGCTTAAGTCCCTGTTTGTCTGAAAAGATGATTTTCCACATGTATAGAAGTATGTATGTGTGTGTGTTCTCTCTCTCTCCCTCTTTCTCCTTTTAAGGAAATGAAGAGAAGTATACTAATTATTGGAATGAACAGAATATTTAGCTGATCATATCCATCTTTTGGGGAAGGTAGGGGATAGATTTAAATTCTAGTTATACTTCCTTTTTTAAAGTTTCATATATAATTGTCTCATGATTAACATGAATTAACATGAAATCAGTATTCTTAGGTGGAAACAAAAAGTAAAAGTTTGGAAATAAAAGTTGCCATGTTCTCCCCCCCCCCCCAATCTTCTGTGTTAGAGAAAGTGAATCCTTACTACAGACATGGGATTCTTGTTCCTGAAATATGGGGCTCAGGTTGACCATACCCCAAAGATTCTGGGGTTAGCTGTGTGAGTTCCCAGATGCCAGAGAATTCCAAATAGTATTTTTGGAATTCTTCCCTGGTTATTCTGCTGAAGTGACATAAAACACATGGAACTGAGACTGGCTAGATGTTGGTCTATGATGAAGACTTGTCCAATTTTGGGCGTGAAGACAAATCCAAATTTGACCATTTCTCTGCGATGATGAAGAGCATGGCGGGGCGATAAGGATGCAGATTTACCAGAACAGATGATGATTCACCAGACAGTGATGATGAAAAGATGCCAAATCTGGAGTAAAGAAAAAAGTGTCTTCTTCAGGGCTTGGGGAAAGAAGGATAATTTCATTGTAAAATTTTCATAATAGAGAGAATTACTGCTCTAAAGGAAGATACTGTATTTGCCTCCTTTAATCCATTTTCCATCTTTTTTAAAAGGGTTGGTTCACCAAAGGTTGATGGGTACTGTTATATGGATCAGTTTTAAGTCAGCTGAGGCAATAACCTTTATTCATGAACATTTTTCAGACTTCCAAGAAGCATTTGAGGTATAGACAATGAACACAGTTATTGCAGTTTAAAAAAAAAGTTTACCGAATCTCTTTAGTACTTCATAACACAGAGACTGGGAAAACATAGCTTGTTTTAAGAAGTTTCCCCCTAATTCAGCAGGGTAGACTAGAGAGAATTTTAAATTTTAGTACAGATTTGAGTACAGAGAATCAAACTGCTTGTGCAAGTTTTACTGACAACTTGAGCTGATGATATTGCCGTACCTCTGGAGTGTCTCCGGGATTGTTCCATTAATGTTTTCTTTAAATTTTTTTCACTTCATATTGTATTTAAATGATCACTAGTGTTTCAAATGTATCCTAGCTAAAAATAGTGAAGCCCAAATTTATTCACTTTTTTTTTTGTTTGTTTTTGGTTTTGGTGAGGCAGTGGGGATTAAGTGACTTACACAGGGTCACACAGATAGTAAGAGTTAAGTGTCTGAGGCTGGATTTGAACTCAGGTCCTCCTGAATCCAGGGCCAGTGCTCTTTCCACTGCACCACCTAGCTGCCCCATGAAGCCCAAATTTAAATGGTTATGAAGCCTGTGCATTTGGTATTGTTTCACCTTTAAGGTTTTATATCTAAGTATGGAAGAGGAAGAATAGCTATACATTATTTCTTGTCATTCTCTACATTTAGAGCAAATTTGTATTTCCAGTGTCAATATGGAAAACAAGTGGAAAAAATGTATAATCCACTATTGGATTTTTTTTTTTTTTGGCTCAACATAAGGCTAAAAAAAACCAAAAACAAAAACCTTTCTATTTGTGTTCAGAACAGTGGAATTTTTTTTTAATGTCTGCATTCTTTCTAATAAACACTTGGAAACTTTTAAAAAAAATGACTTTAATTAATAAACCAGGATCACACTAGCCCTACCTTCACCTTATGTGGCTCTCTCCCATAGCTCTGGACATTCTTTAGGAGGTTGTGCTTCTGGGATTCATTTAGAAAGTTCTCTTAAGAGTCATTTAAATCTTACAAGATACCCTTCAGCTTTCTGACTAAATGTTCATTCTTCCCCCCAAGAGGTATTGTGGTAATAATAGAATGAGAACTGTTAGGAAAGTTAGAAAACCTAGGTTCAATTATGACTTTTCTGGTAGTTGTGTGACCATGGGTAAGTTGCCTTGCCTCTTCTAAACTTCCATTTTCTTATCTGTATATTAGAAATCATGCTACATCAACAGTCTACATTCATGGATTTTTTATGAGGAAAGAAGGACTTTTTGAATGTTGGTTTTTATATATTGGTGTGCTTTTACTTAATCATTGCGGGATTTTACTTAATAGCAATGGACAAGTAATTGTTCTCCTAATTGAGTTGAGAATTCAATTTTCAGGAACTGTTTACTGTATTTTCAGAGGTAAAAATTGTTTTACATTAATGGCAATATTCTGAATGGCCATTACTCAGGAAACTAAAGCCCTCAAATAACTGTAATCTCTCAATTCAGAATTCAAACACAAAAGAAGTTTAGAGAATCTTTGGCTAGAATACTTTCTCTAAAGAGGTGCCTGTCTTAAAACAAAAGAAAAAAGCCTAAGAAGCATGTTAGAAAGACTTTTTAGAGGCTATCAACACATTTGGTAGCAAAATAAGGGTGGGTAACTACAGTTAAATCTTCATTGACATCGATTAAATGGTTTTCAGAAGGTAAATGAAATCTTGATTATGAGTGCAGATTAATTACCAAACTCCAATTTAGCTTTCCATTTACCAAACACTAGCCTTTGATATCATTGTTCTTCCCCTTACACTTTCCATTGTGTGCAGTATACTAGGAGAATTAGAAATAAATCTTTGGACCAAGGAGGCAATGAAATTAGGATTTATAAGTCAATAGAAAACATACAGAAATGAAAAACAAATTAGACAGTGCATATGAGAAGTACAAATGAAGTGTGTTGAAATCAGATGAAGGAAAGAAAGATCCTTCAAACTGGTGGAATCTGGAGGCTTTATGGAAAAAGCGGTATTTAAGTAGGGACTTGAGGAGTAGGGAAGAGATCAGGTGACAGTGAAATCTGGGAAGTGAAAGTCTAAATTAACGGTAGACAGTGTTTGGGGTATGGTGACTGGTTTATTTTAACTAGAATAAAACTGCTATGCATTTGTAGTATAAGGAAAGATAGGGGAGCAGCTAGGTGGTGCAGTGGATAGAGCACCAGCCCTGGATTCAGGAGTACCTGAGTTCAAATGCGGCCTCAGACACTTAACACTTATTAGCTGTGTGACCCCGGGCAAGTCACTTAACCCCAACTGCCCTGCAAAAAAAAAAAAAAAAGAAAAGAAAAAAAGAAAAGAGAGGTTGAAAAGTTGATTATACAGTTTTGAATGTTGAAAATGTAGACTTTTTTTTAGTGAAAAGGCAGCCGGAAGCCATTGAATATTTTTAGCAGTTATGTGATATAATCAGAACTGTGTATTAGCAAAATCAATCTGGCTGTAGATAGGTTGTATTGGATACTAGGAGTATGGTCAGGAGGCTATTGAAAGTTTGGATAAGTGATATTGAAGGCCTAAATATTGGTGATAGCAGTGGAAATGGAGTTGGGTTAGGGTTAGGGTTAGTGCAGAGTAGGATATTTGTTCATAAAAGGAAAGGAAGGAGTCACAGATGACTGAGATTATGAGTATTAGGCAGGAAAGAGAATGATTAGCCTTTGACAAATGGAAACCAGGAAGTGGAACAGATTTCAGAGAAATGATTTCATGTTGAGACATGTTGAATGGACTCGAGGTATTAATGGAAGATCAAAGTGGAGAAAGTAGGCAATAGTAATTATGATTCTAATGACTTGGAGAAAGGTTACAGGAAAGGGGATGTGGATTGGTGAGTTATGTATTGCCTTATATTTTTAGCTACCTTTTCACGTGCATATGTTTTGTCTCCTAAACTAAATTGTAAATATCTTGACACCAGAGACTGTCTTTATACTTCCTTGTATCACAGAGCACCTAGCACAGTGTTTTTTTCTGTAGTTAAGTGTTGGCACATGCTTGTAATCTCAGCTAGTAGTAGGGAGGCAGAGATTGGCAGGTCTCTTGAGCTCGGGAGTTCTGATCTGCAATGGGCAACGCCTACATTTGGTGTTAGTATAATGAGTGCCAAGGAAGGAAAGGTGGTGAGAGGAGACCAGGTTGCCCCCTCCTCATGTTGGAATTTACCCCACCAGATAGGTCATTGAGCAGATCAAAGCTCCCTCGTGCCAGTCAGTAATTGAATCAGTCCTGTGAGTAGCCCCTACACTTCCAGCCTGGGTTAGTTGGAGAAGACCCAGTTTGTAATAATAATAATAATAATAGTAATAATAATAATAACAATAACAGCAACTACGATGATGATAACAACAACAATCACCACAACCTGTCACTTCTCAGACTGAGGCTGAATATCCTCATTAGGAGGAACAGCCTAGGACTGAGATTTGGGAGACCTAAGAAGCATAGATAGCTCTGTACTGACTTACTGTGTGATCTTGTGCAAGTCACATCACCTGTGGAAGTTTCTTCTGTAAAGTGGTGATAATACTTATTTCTTCAAAAGGTTGTGAGGAACATGATACAAACAAAACACTTTGTGGGTTATGAAGTACTATATAAATGTAAACTCATATTTCTTTCCCCAAATTTCTGCTTCCTCCCTTGTTTCAGAGGAATATAGTGGGGGTGGAGGCAGGTTGAAGGACTGACAAAGCAGACATAATAGTTATATATTGGGAAGGAAAGGGAATGGGGGGGTGAAAGAAGGGAGGGCTGATTTGGGGAGGGGGCAGTCAGAAGCAAAAGACTTTTTTTTTTTTTTTTAAGCGAGGCAGTTGGGGTTAAGTGACTTGCCCAGGGTCACACAGCTAGTAAGTGTTAAGTGTCTGAGGTTGGATTTGAACTCAGGCACTCCTGACTCCAGGGCCGGTGCTCTGTCCACTGCGCCATCTAGCTGCCCCAGAAGCAAAACACTTTTGAGGAGGGAAAGGGTAAAAGAAAATAGAGTAAATATCATGGTGAGCGAATAGGATAGAGGGAAACAGCAATAGTAACTGGGAAAAAATTTGAAGCAGAGGCAAGAGCAATGTAAGATGAGAATGATGATACTTTGCTGGGCTATTGTGAAGAAAATTCTTTCTCAGGTATAAGGTACTATATAAATGTTAGCTATTATTGTTGTAATAATCAACCTTATGGATGTTCTGTAAGGAAATCTCTCTTTAAAATACTATATGAATGTAGTTTACTATTTAAAAAAAGATGAGCAGGATGCTATCAGAAAAACTTGGAAAGATTTGCATGAGCTGATGAAAAGTGAAATGTACTGTATACACAATAACAGCAATATTGTAAGATGTTCTGCTGTAAATGACTTATTTTCAGCAATGCAGTGATCTAAGACAACTCTGAAGGACTTATGAAAAATGCAGTCCATCTACAGAGAAAGAACTGATGGTATCTGAATACATATGAAAGTATATTTTTTGTTTTTGTTGTTAGTTCCTTTTTCTAAAGTTATTTTGTCTGCTATGTTTTGCATGACTGCACATGTATAACTTATATTGAATTGCTTGAGTTCTTAAGGGGAAGGATAGGGAGGAAGAAAGAGAATTTGGAACGCAGTTTTAAAAATCGATGTTACAATTTGTTTTTACATGTAAGGTGGGGAAAATTCTAAGTAAATAGCTAAAAAAAATTTTTTAAATAGTTATATATTTAGCCTTTGACTTTGTTTCCAGAAGTGTCTAGTCTTATTTTCCATCACTGTTTGAAAACACCTAGGGAGGGCTCAGCTCAATTCTCTTAGGACCTCATGATTATTTCCAGTAGGATTTATTCAGATCAATACAATTCATATAATTGCCCCTGTTCATGTTCTGAATTGGCTTCACTGTTCAAGGAGCTTCTTTCCCTGTGAATCATAACAAAAACAGTAGAATTTTGATGTTAGGTTTTCAAATTAGCAGTTATTTGAAATTCAGTACTGTTTCTCAATTGTCTATTTCCTTTAGTTACCTTGTAAAACATATTATATCTTCTAAACCTAATCTGATTATTCTTTTGTCCTCTTTTTAATGTTTATTTATCATTGTAAAATATATCAAAATTTTTATTATTAAATATATCACTTCTTTTCCAATTTGTACCAGAGTAATTTTAGAGTAAAGGAATGATTTATTGTTTCTTTATAAATTGAATATACCAATAGAGATTTTTTGCTTGTGCTTTTTAAAAAGAAATTACCTTAAAACAGTTACACATTACAGTGAGGTTTAAATTCTAAAAATGACAATAGCAGATAGCCTTCTCTAATTATTATTAGCAATGATTACTGAAGGATTTATTTTTTAAGTTTCTGGACTGAAACTTTTTAGTATAATGTTATTTAGTATTCCTTTTTCATTTAAGTGTAACCTGACTTTGTCACAAGTATGCAGTTTCCTAAACTTGATTTAATATTTTCTAATATCCATTTCTTCTGTTAAATTGTCTATAATCTGGTTGAACAGATTTGCTAACTGTAATAAAGCATACTACAGCTTGGTGGCAGTATTGGTTCCTGGGATGTAGAGAAAGGCCTAATACATTTTTAATGTATAACTCAATTTTGGAAAAGAAGCTTTATAAAAGTAAACAATTTAAGAATGAGAACTACTATAAATGTTTGATTATCAATACCACAGTGAAAAACGTCTAAATTATGCTTTATTTTTAAAGCATTCTTTAAGCCCTCATATTTATCACTTCTAATATACTTATGTTCATATACATTATTACTCTTTAGGTCATAAAATCTGTTCTTATATTTTTAGCCTATCAAATTAGCATGTAAGGCTAAGTAGTTATTAACCAACAAAGAGAATGTGGAGAGAATAGAACATTGGACTTGGAGTCAAGAAGACCTATGTTTCTGGACAAGTCAGTTAACCTCTCTAAAACTCAGTTTCCTCATCTGTAAAATAAAGGTGTACTAAATGACCTTGAAAATCTCTTCCTGCTCTAAATTTATAATTCTGTTATACTAAATGAGGAAATTAAAAATACTGGTGGTAGTGTCTAAAAATGAATAATAGTAGCACAAGATTGTAGCCTTTTTCTGCTCTCAAGTAGAATGTTGCAGTATGAAGGTAAGTTAAGATTTCAGTGTATTTTTAAAATACCATATTTACATTTTAATATGTTGGTGAGCCTTAAGGAATCATGCTATATACTCTTTTTGCAGGGAATGAGGGTTAAGTGACTTGCCCAGGTCACACAACTATTAAGTGTCAATTGTCTGAGGCCAGATTTGAACTCAGGTCCTCCTGAATCTAGGGCCGTTGCATTATCCACTGCCCCTGTATATACTCTTAATATCTTTCTGTCTATATTGGTTTATTTCACATTTTTAGTAGTTCTTTCCCAGTAATTTTATTCTATTTTCTGTGTTATCTTAAATTTGTTGTTGTTTTCAGTCTTTCTCACATGATTTCTACATATGTATTTTTGGCATGATAAGTAATGTGAAACTTTAAAAAATGAAAAATAACTATAAAATCATAAGGCATTGAATTTTCTGCCTTTGAAGAAGAAAACTTATTCAATTTGCCAGTTTTTTCAGTTTATCACTTTTTAGCTCATTTGCAAGGGGAAATTTTTTTTTCAAATACTAAGAAATAATTGGTTTTGAAGGCCTCTTAAAAAAGATTTTTTTGAACTAAGTCATTATGCCTTAAGGAAAGAAGAATTTTTTTTCATTTTTTTATAGATTTTTTCCTAGTTTTTTAATGATAATTTTTCTTATATAAAAATTATTCATATCATCAGTTCATATGTGTTCTTAATAGGAAAGCAGTGCTCCTTTTAGCCATGGCTACCACTATAAAAGTTAACCTGGCTTCATAAATTGGTACATTTCAGAAATGTGAGTTAGGTGGGTTATAGATATGTGTTGTGTGGGCTAGAGTAGTCAAGTTTCAGTCTGAGAATTGATCAAGTAAAGGGGATGATTGAAAGCTGCAAAAAGTAGATTATTTTAGGAACCAATTTATTATAACAAGATCTCACTTTTAAAAAATAGAGTTCTATTGGTTTTAGTATCTTTTTTTTACTCTACTGTACACTAATTCTTTTAAGTGATCCCTGAGATGAACTTTGACTAAACTGTTCCCTGAATATATTTTGTGTAACTATATTAGAAAGCGTCTTAATCTGATATTCTAATTATTTAAATGTAACTTTTAAGAAGTAAGTTCTTAGTTGTAAAATCTCTACAAAATGCCTCCTTTTCCTATGTTGTTGTTTTTTTTGGGGGGGGGGTGAGGGGTGTTTAATACCTGTCCACATGCATTAACCTAAAACCTATTGTCACATATTATAAAAAAGATGATTGGAGGTGTTTTTTTTTTTTAATTTAGTAAATGAAATGCTTTGTTGAATTTTTGGTTATGTATATATATCTTTCTTTCTTTTTTTTAGGATACATATGGAATAATAGTTCAAGGCGACCTACAATGGAAAAGTCATGGATGTTGTGGACCTTTGTTGAAAGATGGCTGTTGGCCTTAGCTTCATGGTCTTGGGCTCTCTGCCGTATTTCTCTTTTACCTTTAATAGTGACTTTCCATCTGTATGGAGGCATCACCTTACTTGTGTTGATATTTGTGTCGATAGCAGGTATTCTATATAAATTCCAGGATGTGTTGCTTTATTTTCCAGAACAGCCATCATCATCACGCCTTTATGTCCCTATGCCTACTGGCATTCCACATGAAAACATTTTCATCAGAACCAAAGACGGAGTGCTTCTCAATCTTATTTTGCTGAGATACACTGGAGATGATTCAACATACTCCCCAACTATCATTTATTTTCATGGGAATGCAGGCAATATTGGTCACAGGCTCCCAAATGCTTTGCTTATGCTGGTTAACCTGAAAGTTAACCTTTTACTAGTTGATTATAGAGGTTATGGAAAAAGTGAAGGTGAAGCAAGTGAAGAAGGACTCTACTTAGATTCTGAAGCTGTATTGGATTATGTGATGACCAGACCTGATCTCGATAAAACAAAAATTTTTCTTTTTGGCCGTTCCCTGGGGGGAGCAGTGGCTATTCACTTAGCTTCTGAAAATTCCCATAGGATTTCAGCCATCATGGTAGAGAACACGTTTCTAAGCATACCACATATGGCCACTACTTTATTTTCTTTTTTTCCAATGAGATATCTTCCTTTGTGGTGCTACAAAAATAAATTCCTGTCCTACAGAAAAATATCTCAGTGCAGAATGCCTTCTCTTTTCATCTCTGGGCTGTCAGACCAGTTAATTCCACCAGTAATGATGAAGCAGCTTTATGAACTTTCCCCGTCTCGGACTAAGAGATTAGCAATTTTTCCTGATGGAACTCATAATGACACATGGCAGTGCCAGGGTTACTTCACCGCACTTGAACAGTTCATCAAAGAAGTTATAAAAAGTCACTCCCCTGAAGAAATGGCAAAGACTTCATCTAATGTAACAATTATATAATATTCTTTTTCTGATTAATGCACTGTATCTTGATTTGTGTGAAGTGATAAAGAATGTTAATTTTTAAATGTGTATTATGTCTGTACTTGCCTAAAGAGTAAAATTAAACTTTGAAAGGTCTTTAATACTTCTCTGTGATGATCCAGATAGTTTTTACATTTGAAGAACTGTCATTGTTGGAATAGTTTCATACATTTTCATCAAACCTTTCAATATGGATAGGTATCCATATTTTATGCCAGTATAATGGAGACTATTCAAAAGTTCCTGGTTACAGCAGTGGTAATAATCTATAATCAATGCTATTCTTATACTTTGGGGGGAAGGGAGGGAGATGGGAAGAAAAAATGGAGATATCAAGACATTTTTCCGTATTCTTCACTTTAGGAAATATTGGGACAATCATGGTTAGCAGACTATGTTCTATAACAGCATATTTCACTTCAAGAATTAGTACAAAATGCATGACAGTATTTTATTCCCTGAATTATGCAATTCACCATTTTTAATGTAAATAGCACCAGTAGTATACTAGTGTATACTATCATCTGGGTTAGATCTATTTTTATGTAAACATTTTATTACATGTTTGTCAAAAGGATAAACCATAAGGCCTATGTGCAGGGTGCCATTGACTTAGCTTCTGTGAGTGCTGAGATCTTTTTCCCCCTTTAGTAATAAGTAGAAAAATGTAATCATAGTATTTCTGTTGCGTACAACCAAACCCCTTGGCATGCAAAAATAGATATTTAGCATTTTACTGCAGCTTCGGTTGGTTGTGTTTATCTAAATTTTTAAACATTTATAGTCATTTTGGTGGCAAAGAGAATTTTAGCTGTTGTAAATACTAACAGTCTGTAGCTAGACATACTAATAGCAGCCATAACAAAGATTTGAACTTTTTAGAGAACTAACTTTGAAAGTATTTCTCATTCTGTGATTGTATATGTTCTATAGAAGAGTTAAACTTTAACCCTTATTTGAATCTTAAGGTCCCAATAATCCATGTAAACCCCAAGCCAAAGCCAGGATGTCAGCTCAGTGGATTTGCCAAAAAAGAAAAAAAAGGAAAAAAAAAAAGAGAAAAGATCATATTCTTTGGTTTCCTCCTTCGTCTGCTATTAAAAGGAACAGTGTCTACATCAAATGGTAGATTTTATAGGAAGTATTTATCCATGTAGAAGTGGAGGGCAGAGCATTTCCTGACTTTGCCATAAAGCATATTTTCACAAGTATTTTTTTTAAGGTTTCTAGGCTATACTATTTAGTAGGCTTAAATGGAAGTAGTATTTAGATATGTTTGCAGAAATATTTTCCCTTTGATTCTTGGAGTATTCCATAATGCTACCTTACCAAAAAATGTAGCAGATGAGCCATAGATACGGTAAGTTGTTTTCAATATTGTTTGACAGTTATATGTAAATGAGGTTTTTACATATGTACCAACTTTTCAATACAAATTTTTTTTAAAACATAGTTCTCATTAAGTTCATACCTTTTCAATTTGCATTCCTTGACTTAATAAAAGCAGCCATAGCGTAAAGATTCAGTAAATCAGTAATAATTTTGGCCTTATTTAAAACTTGTTCTATGAAGTTTGGACCAGAAATATTTTTCACAAATTACATTTTTATAATACAATCCACTTCAATATTAAAGATATAAAGTCAGTGAGAGTAATTTAGGAGTACTTTTTTCATATAACTGAACAATTGAGAAAAGTGCTCTTCTTATAAGAAAAGCTCCCTGGTTTTGGAAAGTGTCATAATCTATATGGATTAATTTTCCACCATAAAAACATAATGTCTTGTCCATGTGCTCCAATAAGTTTTATATTTTTAATATCATGCAAAGGAAAACATACATTTTCATCATGCTCTAACATTATTACATAATAACTTGATTCTAGAAAGTTATGAACAATTAGTAATGTCCACATTTACACACCAACACTTAATTGTAAACACTAGGAATTTGTGTTGAAACCAAACCTTTTTCTTCTATGCTAAATGTTTATCACACCCCACCTCCCCTCTTTTGGTTAAATCAAAAAAATTGCTAAAAGGCAATTTTTTAAGGGTGCTAGTGTATTATGCCCTCTGTCTTTTGGAGGAAAAGCAGATCTGACTTCTATAATGTATTGAGCAATTTGTATATGGGATTTGCTGTATCTTTCTTTGCTAGGTATTTGGGAAGGACTCTAGTCAGATGGTTGAGGGGGTGGGAAACAGTCTTTAATGGTACATCAGAGGTCTATGAAACCCATGGCAACCTGTTTTCAAACAGATTTCAAGTTGTGTGGCCAAAAGTGATCATCTGGTCATAACAAAATGAAAAAATTCAATTATTCTCTTTCAGACCATCTGTCAGAAATAATGGATATATATATATATATATATAATGGAAAGTGATCATCTGGTCATAACAAAATGAAAAAATTCAATTATTCTCTTTCAGACCATCTGTCAGAAATAATGGATATATATATATATATATATAATGGAAAGTGATCATCTGGTCATAACAAAATGAAAAAATTCAATTATTCTCTTTCAGACCATCTGTCAGAAATAATGGATATATATATATATATATAATGGATATATATATATATATATATATATATATATATATATATATATATATATATATATATATATATATATATATATATATATAATTTCTGATTCTATCATTCAATAGTTACCATAAGAATATTCCCTGATGAAACTTAAATTTAATAAGTAATTGTTGTTTATGGGAAAAACTTGCTTAAAATATAGCAAAACTCCATCTTTATGGGATCATGTCAGGATAAGGACATTTCATTAAAGAGTTATAAAAGAAACCGAATTTGGTATTGTACTTGGACAAAATACTTCAACAATGGAAGTTATATTACCCAATTGGAAATGGGAAACACACCCAGAAAGGGAAATCTAAATAGACTTCATCGTATAGGAAGGCAGTAATAAAATGAGTTTGCTAAGCAAGAAACTTGACCAGCATACAATAGAAGTTAATGCATTTAAAGCACTTTTGAAATACATAAAGGCACTAGTTTGATGCTGCCACACGCTGAGCAACAAGTAGTTTTGAAATTATGTTACATTACTGTTTCTTTTTTCTTTCTTTTTAAAAAGGGTCTGGGGATGGAACTTGGATTTTAACTTCTGGAGAAGCTTACCCTTGTTTTACAGTGGATATTTTGGTCACTTGATAATTCTAGATTTATATATTTTCCAGCTTTAATTTTATGCATCTCTCTGCTATTCACTAGTTCGTTTGCTGTGTTCTGGCTTGCTAGAAGTGGTATAGATTCATTTCATTTGGCTATTGTTTTATTTTAGTATTTACTTGTCAATACACTTGGTCAATAGCAGTAGAGGGAATAGATTTACTTTGTGGTTTACAAGATTTAAGGCCATAACAGTTTTTATGTAAATTTTTATCTTGTAAAATTTGCCAAACCAAGTGATATTTTGTTGTATTATTTTAAATTGCATTCCATTCCAGTTGGAAGTAAATTTGGGATAAGATCATAAGCATGTCTCTCAGAAATCACTTTTTCTTCTAGGTCATGAATGGAGACTACTAATAAGGATTCTACGACTCCCTCGTTATTTTTGGCATCATTTATGAAATTTTGAAAAAAATGCAAATAATGCTTTCAGATTATCCAGTTAAATTGAGCTATCTTCCTTCATATCACTCAGGTAAAGTTACAAAATGACATAGCACAAACATCTATTTCTAAATCTCCCAGTTGAAGGTAGTCAGTGAAATGCACTTCTGTTTGTTTATATATAATATATGCACATCAGCATCTCTTGGCTAATCAAAAGTGTCATACATTCATTCATATGGTGAAATTAATGCAAACTCATCTTCTCCATGAATCAATCCATCTTGGCCAAGTGACACAAATATACCTCCATTTATATTTCATATTTTTAGAACTATATATACTTTAAAATAGGACTATGAACAAGAGACACTTTATAAAAGTGCCATATATAAATACACATTTAACAGGGAAGAGTGGTATGTGGTGTTGAAAATGATTTATAATGCTAGCAGAATTCCAGTCAGTACAGTGTATACTGAAAATTAAATTCTCTACGTAAAATAAATTCAGGATGTAAAAAAAAATTGTATTCTGAATTCATAATGTAAGTCATATATTTTTTCATTTCCTTGCCATTCTTATTTGAATAGTGGTGTAATGCATTTTATAAATTAAATTCAAACATTGCAGTATATTTATGTGCTAACCATGGCAGTCTTAAACATTTACATTTTGATTTTTTACAATAAATTTATTTTAAAAAACACTTTCTATTTTTCTGTACTGACATATGCAATAAATTGATACATTAAAAGTTGGAGTAATGTCTAAAAAATCTGTAGTTGTTTGTTTTCATTTTCCTGCTAATGTATTTTAAATTCCATAGTAAGTTATGTCTTGAGTTAATGATAAAAATAAAATGTTCCAAGTTTATTAAAAAATTTTAGCATTCTGTTCTGGCGTTGTAATGTTTTAACCTAGAAGTTAGAGATTTTTTTCTAAGGTAAATTGCTTAATTATTTAATTTAGGCTAATATTTAAATTAGTGTGCATTCCCTGAACATTATTAACTGAGAGTAATAGGAGAAATCCTAGAAGCATTTCCAGTGTTTGAGAAAAATGAACCTGGGATTGAAATATTGTAAATGTGTTGACAAATTGACTAATAGCTTTAAAAAATATATTTCCTAAGAATTCCCTCTTGTTTAATTATGCTAATGAAAGGAATCATTAAACTTTTAAAAAGATGTACAATAATTTACCAACCTTTGGGGTCATATCCCTATACTCCGTAGGAGAGAGATTTGCTATGGATAGCCCAAATTAGTTACTGGGAAAAGGAAACCCTGAAAATGTTGGGCAGTAGAGTAGTCCCTAGACAGACACTACTTAGCCAGACTAGAATGCTTCCTATTACTTCCCTGCAGCTCATTTAGTGCCATACTTGAGATAACTTGGTCTTTCATTATCAGTGGGCAATTGATCCATCCCTACTATTTATCCTTTTTTATAGAGGACTTGCCCCAGAATTCTTAAAGTTGTGACAAACTCTTAACTTTCTGCAGGGTATTAGGATAGATTCTTGGAGGAATGTAGATAAAGAATTCTTGTACTCTAATTGTTTACAGTCAGGAAGGGCTCTATTAGACACGTACATAGAAAAAGGCATACAAAATGGCCTAATGGCAAATAAAAGAATGAATGGAGGAGAGGAGGTGGTATTCTGGGTATAGAAAACTGGAGCCAAACTCAGTAAGTTGAGTAAACCATGGGATGCATTTGTGTGCTTTGAAATAATCCATCTTGGGAGTTTGAAAAGTATGAAGTATGGGAAGTAGAATATTATGAAGTAAATATATGAAAGTAGGTTAGGGCCAGGTTTTTAAGAGCTTTGTCTCATTGAGTAATCTGTTGAGCACGTGTTCAAGATTTTAAAGTAGTGGAATGACATTAAAATGTTTGTGTACTAGGAAGATCCACGAATTGAATTGAGAAGAGGAAAAGATGAACTAGGGAAGTCCATTGCTTATTCCAGATGATAGCTATGACATTGATTTAAAGTGGTGACATTGGGAATGATAAGTAAGTGATTGAAGTTAAAGGTATTGACAGTCCTAGGAAACTTATTTTGGGACAGTGTAAAATGAGTCAGTCAAATCAGTCATTATGTGCCAGGCATTGTTCTAAGCACTGGGGATGCCAAGAAAGACAAGGCTCAAGGACTTCACAGTGGAATGGAGAAGACAGTATGACAGACAACTATTTACAAGCTAGATATATCTATGTATATCTATCTAAATAGATATAGGTCTGTACGGTATACTAAATTGGAGATTTAAGTATATAGGAAATACTGCACCAGCATTAAATAGGATCAGGAAAGGCTTGTAGAAAGGGGTTTTCTGGAACTTGAAGGAAGCCAGGGAATTGGAGGCAGAAAATGAGGAACGTGAACTCCAGGAATGGAGTATAGCCAGTGAAAAATGTATGGAGTTGGGAGATAGTGTCTTGTTCTAGGAGCAGTAAGGAGGCCAATGCTTTGGATCACAAAGTATGGGAGATATATGTATGAGGGTAGGGAGTGGGGCAAGTAAGGTGTAAGAAGACTGGAAAGGTAGGAGGGTACCAAGTTAGGGAAGTCTTTTATGGAAGGATTTTATATCTTATCCTGAAGTCAACAGGGAGCCTCTGGAATTGATTGAGTTGGAAGGGGGGAATAGTGGTGGCGATTGATGGTGGTGGTGACATGGCCACACCAGTACTTTAAGAAGATCATTAATAGTTAAGTTGAAGATGAACTGGAGTGGAGAGAGATGCTACAGAGAGACTAGTAGGTTTGTACAATAGTTCAGGTGTAATGTGATGACCTGCATCAGAGTGGTGGCAATGAGGACAGTAAGGGATATATATGGGAGATATTACAAAGGTAAAAACAAGATTTAGCAACAGATTGGTCAATATACTGGTGATGAGAAGAGGGTAAGGATCTGAGGATAATACTGGCCCAGGTTATTGGAAAGATAGTGGCATTCTTTGACAGTAATAGGAAAGTTAGGAAGATGAGAGTGGGAAGGCAGGAAGTGGGGAAGATGAATTCCATTTTGGATGTGATCAATTTGTTTTAGGCAGAATTGTATAGTGGAGAGTACACTGATGAGACTGAGGTTGGATTTCTTTCTTCATCTACCAAATGAGGTTGCAGTAGATATCAAAAACTTTTTTCACTCTTCTTTCTCAATTACACAGTAAAAACTCAACCCCCAAATATTATACCTCTAGTTTTATGTTAACTTCCTCATTCTATTTAATTCCATACCTGATTTCAAATAATTGACTCTCAGCTGTTTCAGTGGATCTGTGCTCTCATAGTGAACTCTCCATTGGTTTAGAGAACAGCTCCTTGGTACCTTAGCCCATGTGATGCTTGTCTATTCTTTCCACAAATTTTCCCTTCAGCATCTACTCAACTTTCTCGAGGCCCGTTTATTATTACTAGTACTTTGCTTCAGTTACATATTTTATTATCCCTTACCTTTATTACATGATCCTCCACTTCCTTTTCCATAATATCCTTAACGATGTGCAAGTCATCATCAATAATATGATGTGTATTACTTACACTCACTGTTGCCTGTTGGGTCTGCTACAATTGTGATTCTAAGCTGTTTTATGTTTCACAGCCATACAGTATCACAGTAGAAGTATAATATTTTTAAATGAGTGTTTGGCAGTAAACAACTTAAGATCACTGAAAATACTACATCTATACTTAGGGTATTAAGGTAGGACTCTTACCAAAATTTAAATCCCCTCTGTTTCATTCGCAAATAAAATACACAAAATTTTATTTTCAAATGTTACTTGAAATTTTAAATGAAGACCTAATTCAGTAGACCCATCACAACTTACATTGCTGTTACAACACAGATACTCATGGATGGACAAGGGTTTTTATGGTTGTACATTGAATTATTTATATTAATATTGATAATAAGCTTCACTCACTTTGATTTCCTTGTGTTCATCCTAATGTCAAAATCTTTAGAATGGTTAAGAACCTTATTTAGGTGGCTTTTCAGTGTTCTGAGGCTTAATGCAAGCAGCACAGTCATCTGCAAAAAGGACTTCTAAAGAAATTATAACCTAAAAGGAATCCTACCTTAACTTGGACATTATACTGAATTTCTTCTGTGCCAGTGAGCAGCACCTCCTCTGGGGAGCATGTATCTGTTTTATGTTTAGAGGAACATTGGACCAGATTGTTTCTGTCACATTCTACAGAATTTTGTCTAATTTTGATATGTCCAAAGAGAGGCTGTAAATCCTTTGCACTCTACCTAATCAAATGCATTTTGTTTAAGCTATATACACATATGCAGACATGCATACATACAAATGAGAACATGTTTAGAAAAATAATTTTTTTCAGTTGGCAAAAATTTGCTTTCTCTTCCATCTTTCTGGTACCCTGGTAACTGCTAAATCATGTATGGTCTTGACTGTGGCTTCTTGTTATTTGAAATATTTATTTCTTACTGCTTGTTAGTGATATTTTTTTCTTTGACCTGGAAACTAGATTATAGCTATAATGTTCATGAGAATTTTCATTTTGAGGTTTCTCTTAGAAGGTAACTAGTGGATTTTTTCAATTTCCACTTTGCTATCTGGTTCTGAGAGATCCAGGCAGTTTTAAAATGTCATGAAATTTAGTGTTTAGATATTTTTTTTTGCCTAAGCTTTGAGGTAGTCTAGTGATTCCTAATATTTTATTCTCCTCAATCTATTTTCCAAATAATTTTTTTTTGCTATATGTAAGTTCCATTTATGGCTTTGTTGAAATATTCTTGTTGTCTTATGGAGTAATTTGCTTTTATTTGGTCCATCCTAATTTTCAAGGAATTTGTTGCTTAGGCAAGGTACCTCTCGGGTGCTAAGCTGCTAATTCCTTTCCCGATTCTTCAATAGCTCGTATGTATGTGTGTATATATGTACATATATGTATATATTACATGTAAAACAATTTCTAACATCAAGTTTTAAAACTTTTCCTAATTCTCTTCCTTCCTCTCTCCCCACCCCCCACCCCTTAAGAAGGCAAGCAATTCAATGTAGGTTATATATGTGTAGTCATGCAAAACATTTCTATATTAGATTGTACAAGAGAACACACAAAAATCTCAGGAAAAATAAAGTAACAAAATATATGCTTCAATCTGTATTCAGATACCATCAGTTCTTTCTCTGGGGATGAATTGCATTTTTCATCATAAGTCCTTCAGAGTTGTTTTGTATTGCTGAGGATAGCCAAGTCATTCATGCTGATCATTTAAAAATATTGTTGTTACTTTGTACACAGTACATTTTACTTTGCATCAGCTCATGTAAGTTCTTCCAGGTTTTGCTGAGAGCATCCTGCCCATCTTTTCTTATAGCACAATAGTGTTACATCATAATCACATATGATTTGTTCAGCCATTCCCCAGTTGCTGGGCGGGATTATTTTTTTATTCAGTCTTCCAAGCTACTTCCTGAGTTTTAGAATTTCAATGTGAACATTTACACCTTGGAAATTGATAAACATTAGAAATCAAGGCTTGATTTGTTTGTTGATTGCCTAGGTTTAAGAAAGTGATGGAGAGAATGTTAATAATGTAGAATAAACTTAAAAGTGGGTTGTGCCTAAATATCACTGTATACTTTGAATATATTTTCAGATTTTTACAATGGATTGAGGTTCTCGGCCTACCTTCTCTGACAACTCTTTCTCAGTTTCCTTTGTTGAATCTTTGTCCAGGTTGCATCCATTAACTTTGGGTGTTCCCCAGGGTTCTGTCCTGGGCTATCATCTCTTCTCCCTATATTTTTTCATCAGCTCCCATAGATACCACTGTCTATGCACTTGATCCTCAGAATTTTTTTTTGCCTGTCCCTAATCTCTATCCTGACCCCCAGTCTCACATCCCCAATTGCCTGTTGGGCATATCAAACTGGATGTCTTAAAAACATGTCCAAAATTAAACTCTGTCTCCTCCCCCCCTCCTCAGTTCCCTATTATTACTGAGGGTAATACCATCCTCCTAGTTAGCCAGGCTTAAAACCTAGATGTCATCCTTGACTTCTCACTCTCAGCTCTCCCCCCACCCCCAATTAATCAGTTGTTAAATTTTATTGTTTCTATCTTCTCAATAACATATACATCCTCTTCTTACCCCTGATGTTGCAACCCTCATGGTGCAGGCCCTCATCACCTGGACTGTTTCTTCTATGTTGTCTCCTACATTCGAATGTATGTTTCTTGAGAGCAAGGACTCTTTTTTCCTTTTTTGATGTTTTATTGATTTTTACAAATCCTTTCTGTCTCTTTGTCTGTCTGCCTCTGTCTCTATGTCTGTCTCTGTCTGCCTCTGTCTCTGTCCCTGTTGAAAAAAAAATTTGTACATGGAGTGTCCTTTAGAGGAAGGTAGACATATGATGGCAAACATCTTTATCATGTTAAGAAAAGACAGCAATAAATATTTGTTTATAGAGTCAATAGTTTATTTTCCATAAGTCTACTTATAGCTATTCTGTTTCCATTTCCTTTCTTTTAATGTTATGTTCATTTTGACCTTTGCTCACCTTCACATAGCTTATTTTTAAATGAACATATGTCAGCGATCATTCTTTGTCTATTAAAATGTCTCTTTATACTGGGGAGGTGTTTTATGGTGCCCACCATGTTTAAATGCCTTCTGACTCTGTTCTTTAAAAAGCATAAATGATGTACATGTGTGACACGTCTCCATAAACTACATGTCTTTGACTCCTTTTATTTCTTTGAAAGTGAGCCACATTTCCATACACACACACACACACACACACACACACACACGCACGTGCACACTTTTTTTTTCTTTCTCCCTCTTTACATCCATATCACCAAGTATCCTGTAAATTGCATAAGTTGGTGCTAATCTGCATTTGTAGAGAGTTTTCTCCTCAGGAGCTCCCTATACCAAAGAAATCATAAATCTGGTAGTGCAGATAACAAACTATATATGTTGACTTAGTTTGTATGATCTTATTAGCTTCTTCTCAGAGATCCTTACTCCTTTATCCTCTAACAGATGCTGGCACATAAGGTGTCTTTACCTTTATAGTAGCCAATGTTTATGCATGTCTTGTGTACTACAAAGCAAGATGACCAGGTATTCAGGGAAATAATATTTATTATTTCATATGGGTACAGGATATTACTTTTATGGTGTTGTGCATATTTCATTTGTTCTGCACAATCACCTTATGAGACGGGGCTGTTTCTCCATTTTATTGAAGTAGCAGAGTCTCAGAGATTGACTTGTTTATTGTCATGTGACTAGTGTATCTAAGGTAAGATTAAAACCCATATCTTCTTGACCCCCTTTTCCAAGCACTCTACCATATAATGCTTCCTTTCTGTTGAACTAATTCTACCAACTCATTTATTTACCTTAACAATGAAAAGTTAGGAGTTATTCTTCTGTCTTCCATTTCATCTACTTCACTGCTATCCCAGAGGAAGTAGAATGGGACCACAAGACCAGGGGATTAGAGACTGAAACAACAACAACAAAAAAACACAAATTGCCCTCTTTTCTTATTCCCAAGCAAGGCAGGTTTGATTCTTTGACTCTCCTCTGCTCCTTTACTCCTTCTCCCTCATGACTTCTTTCTGTATGCCCTTTCTCTCCCATGATGGCTCTTCTGGCCTACTTATATTCTTTTATCCTTAAATGTCCAATCAACAAGCATTTTTTAAGCACCTACTATATATGTCAGATAAAATTTGCTAAGTGATAGTGATACAAAGAAAAGAAAAAGATAATTCCTGATCCCAAGGAGCTTACAATTTAATTCCCATTTCATGATGGTTTCCTTTGACCTTCAATTAATATGAACTCATTGTTTTAAACAACAGACTTGTTTCGCTTTAAAAATGGGAGTATTCATTTTTAGTCATTTCTTGTTTAATGTAATTATTTAATTTTCTTGTTTCTCTTGCTTGAAATGTTCATATGTTGAATATACTGCTCAACTTGTGGTTTCTTTAAAAGTAACTTCACATTCTTCTCTTGCTGAAAAACCATCTTTTTGTCACTGATGTCAGTTTTGTAGGGTAGTATATTTTGGGATTCAAACTCATCTCCTTTCTTTTTTTTTAGAATACAGCCATATCTCAAAATAATCCCATTCAGGGTATTGGAATTCAACTTCATGTAGAACTTAATGTAATATCCCTACTTTGGCTTATGAGACATTTCTTCACATTTAGGAGTATCAATGCTTTGCATACTTCAAAAGCAGTGGAGTGCCAGGAAATGAGAGCCACTATGTAGTCATCTTTGAGTAATAATGTCACATATCATGTCCTCTAAAATGAAGAAAGTGTTAAAAGGGATTTTACATCTTTCTTGCTTCCTCTTCTCAACTTTTCACACAAAATCAAGCTGTTTGATTGGTGGTTATTTTTTTGTTTCATTGATTTTTTTTTGTCTTTTTGTTTGTGGTTTGGTTTTCCATTATCCTCATAATGCAAAGGAAAACTATATTTTAAAAGAAATGTAATATTTAGATTTTTTATTTCATTTTCAATGGATGAAGAGTATTACCAAATGAGTTAAACTGATTCACCTTGGTGGATGAAAGACTTTCTTGTACCTGCTTGCAACATTTTTCATTTGATGATGTTGAAATTAGGAAATTGGAACATTATGCCTCTTGGTTAGCTATTATTGAGGTTTCTTTCTTTTTGGTATCCTACTAGATTCTGTTGAGCAGCACTTTGTGTCTTCTCCTGTCTCCCTGGACCCTATCCCATTTCCAATACTTAATTAGCAATCTTCTTGTTTTCTTTTATATTATACACAGGTTTTTACATTCATCTTCTTTTGTGGGGGAGGGGAGCCCATGATTCTTAAGTTATCACTGTGAATCCAATCTTGAAAATCAATCTATTTGATTTAGATAGAACTTGTGTTCTTCAAAACATTGTAGGAATGTGATTTTATTGTTAAAATTTCTTCCATTGTCTGTATTTTTGAGTTGCAACTCTACTATTCTATTTTTCTTTTTTTGTTTTGTTTTTTGTTTTGTTTTTTTAAGTGAGGCAGTTGGGGTTAAGTGACCAGGGTCACACAGCTAGTAAGTGTTAAGTCTCTGAGGTCTGTTTTGAACTCAGGTCCTCCTGACTCCAGGGCCAGTGCTTTATCCACTGTGCCACCTAGCTGCCCCTACTATTCTATTTTTCATTGCTTCTGCTTTGTTTTTAATAGATTCTCTACCGTATGTTCTAAACCTACTCTTGTATTTGAGTTTTTTTCTTTGAGAGCTCTTATTTTTAACCTAACTTGATCTTATTTCTTCTTTAAATTCATTTCCTTTTTGGACCATTCTGGAGTTTCTTACTATTGGTCCACTTTTATGGGATCATTATTAAATTTATTGCTTTGCTGTCTCTTTTATCACTGATTTTAAGTCACTGTATTTTACTCTGTAGTATTTCTTAATTGTACTGCCTTTTCCCAGAGTTGGGCTTGGGTCCTCCTGGATCCAGGAGAGTGCTTTGTCACTGTGTCACCTAGCTGCCCCATAATGACACATATAGGGTAAAATTGAGGGGTGAGAGGACTGCACTGGGGGAGGGGGAAGGGGAGAGGTAGAATTGGGTGAAATACCACATGAAAGAAACAGGAAAGGGCTTATGGAGTGGGGGGAGAGATGGGGGAGGAGCAGGGCAATGAATGAGCCTTACAATCATCAGAATTGGTTTAAAGACCTTAATCTCATCAGAGTTGGCTAAAGGCAGCTATAGCATACACGCTCATTTGGGTGGAGTAATCTATCTAACCCTGCCAGGAAAGTAGGAGGGAGGAAGGGAGGACAGATTAGGGGAGGGGATAGTCAGAAGCAAATCACTTTTGAGGAAGGATAGGGTGTTAAGGCTAAAATTCTAGCTATGCTATCCAAAATCTAATGAGTGGTTGCCAATAAATTATAAGCTTTAGCAAGAGTTAGACTTTTAAGCATTTATTAAGGATTGGTAAAGAGAGAGAGAAAGGCCTACATTCATCTATCTATTAAAGGGAGAGTGCATTTCTAGCTCCCTTCTCCACTGGGATCCTCAGGAAAGAGAGCGAGTTAGAGCGCCAGGCTCTCCCTTCTTCCTCCCACTAGCAAACGACACTTCCTGACTCCAAAGAAAAGGTCTTGCCCTCAGAGACTTTCACCTCATGGTGGAGCTTTTCTACAGTATGTCTCCAGCAGGTGGTGTAATTCCAATCGTTACAAGGGTAAAAGAAGATAGAAAATAGAGTAAATATCATGGGGAATGGAATTGGATGGAGGAAAACAGTTAACAATAGTAACAAAAGAAATTTTGAAGTAGAGGCAAGAATAATGTTAGATGATGATGATGATTGATGATTGGATGAAGGTGGGGATCGATGACAATAAGGATGGATTGATGATGATGAGAATTGATTGATGATAAACTGTATGGTACTTACTTTGCTGGGCTATTGTGAAGAAAATTCTTTTTCAAGTATAAGGTAATATATAAATGTTATCTGTTACTGTTGTTGCAATCATCAACCTCATGGGTTTATTGTAAGGAAATCTCTCTTTAAAGTACTATATAAATGTATTTTACTATTAAAAAAAATAAAGAGCAGGATGCTATCAGAAAAACCCAGAAAGACCTACATGACCTGATGCACCGTGAAATGTGCTATATACAAAATAACAGCAGTACTGTAAGATGATCTGCTGTGAATGACTTGCATATTTTCAGCAATGCAATGATCCAAGACAACTCTGAAGGTTCTATGAAAAATGCAGTCCATCTACAGAGAGAGAACTAATGGTGTCTGAATACAGATTGAAGCACAGTTTTGTTTATTTGTTAGTTCCTTTATCAGAAGTTTTGTTTTTGTATGTTTTCTTTCACAACCTGGCTAATGTGGAAATGTTTTACATGACTGCTAATGTGTAGTTTAAATTTGAATTGCTTGAGTTCTTGGGGGTGGGGGCTGAGGGAGGAAGAGAATTTGGAACACAAAGTTTTAAAAAAAAAATTTGATGTCAAAATTTGTATTTACATGTGATTTGGTAAAATAAAACTTAATGGGAAGACAAAAATAAAATGAAAAAATAAAACTACTGCCTTTCCCAAGATTTTTGCTTGTTTTCCTATCTTTATTTACTTCATTGATGGTTTCACCTGAACTGAGCCCAAATTTTCTCTCAAACTTTTTTCCAATTGTTCCTTTCTTTTTCATTCTACTTAATGTTTTAAGAATATCACTGAGTCACTTCTCTCATTTATTGCCATTCATTTTCTTTTCTCATGAATTCCAAAACTGGAGTTTCAGTGACCACTTTCAATAAACTCTATCCCTAACATGTGGATACTCTGAGGGAAAATGACTGAAACTAGGTTTATATTTCCCCTTTGCCTTGGACATCATAAAGACATTCTTTCCTCTCTGTACTAAATAGGATTGTATCTGCTAGCATCACATCAACATCAGTAATTACCCATTCTTTCCATTGCTAGGACTGGACAGATTTAGTGCTCTCTTTCCCCATGATGTAGATGTGGAACTGACACCTCTGAAATCAGATCTTGCCTGACAAGACAGTTTGGTTAGAGGGATTTCTGGGTGAAGCTAGTGAAAGTAGCTTTCTGATATAGCTTTCTGTTTTGTTTGTTTTGTTTTTACCTTTAGTAGGTTTTTTATGGGTGTTTTATTTTCTTTCTTGTAATTTTTAATATTTTATTGTGCTTATTTTCATTGTTTGAGGTGGAGAGGATGAGAACTATTCAGATATGTAACAGTGATGATGAAAATAATAATATATATAGTTATGCAAGTGGCAATGGGAAGGGAATAAACATTTATATAGAGAATCCTGTATGTCAGGCACTGTGCTAAATGCTTTTACAAATATCTCATTTGATCCTCACAACAACTCTGGGAGATAGGTGCTATTATTTTATTTTTTTTTGCAGGGCAATGAGGGTTAAGTGACTTGTCCAGGGTCACACAACTAGTAAGTGTCAAGTTGTCTGAGGCCAGATTTGAACTCAGGTACTACTGAATCCAGGCCCGGTGCTTTATCCACTGTGCCACCAGCTGTCCCTTGGATGCTATTTATCTCCATTTTACAGTTGAGAATACTGAGGCAAACAGAAGTTAAGTAGCTTGCCCAGTATTATATAGCTAGTAAGGGTTTGCAGTTGAATTTGAAGTCAGGTCTTTCTGATTACAGATCTAGCCCTCACTCTATTTGCTAGAACATCAGCTGCCTCTTGTTGCAAAGTGCATTTTTTTTCCTCCTCTTCACAACAACCCAGAGAGAGGTGCTATTATTTCCCCTGTTTTATGGCACTTGCTTTCCAGGAATCATGTTGTAAATTCTCACATGATGATTGGGCCTGGTCATAGCATATTGCCTCAATCACAGTACACTTAAAAATGTACATTTTTTTTTACAAAGTAAGTAATCAAATTAAGGCTAGTGCCAGGAATTAACAAATTCATTAATTATCAAGGTTAAGGCTATATTTCTCTTGTCAGTTCTAATCATTTGGTTTGAAATATGTTCCTCTCAGTTCATTATATACATCCTATCTTGCCAATGAAAGATAGGAGAACTTTGCAAGCACATGTAAATTCCATACAGGTTGCTTTAATAAAAACAGATGCTTTGAATATTTTCACACAGTGACATTTTTGATAAATTATTGGGTCTTAAGCTGTTGTATCTACAAATGTCTTAGACAAACAAATACTATGAAAAAGATCCTAATTAATAAATGTGCTAGTTCTACTCTGATACTTTCTTTTGAATCATGATGTGACGGCTCTGCATAAGCATGTATGTATGCGTTTGTTCCATGCTGTGACAGATAGAGATGTGTGTGTAGACAAGTGGATGGATAGATGATAAATGGATGGATGATAGATGATAGATAGATTGATAGATAACAGTGCAGTTATTACAAGGGGGTATATTTACTGCCAAAGATAATCACAAATATACAAACATACTTCCCCCCCTGCCCCAACACAGAGGAGGTATAATTCTCTTCCCTGTCTACACCATAGTGTCTGGGGAGGGATAGCAGATTTTGTTCATAACTTAGCTTGCTAATTCAAACCTGCCTGGGTCTCAAGTCTTGGACATTCTGGCTTTTCAGGGTTTCTATGTTAGTGTTGTTGGCTGTACTGCCTGCTTTCAATTCTGGCTTCAAAATCTCCATCAATTGAACTCTCAAGCCCATGTTGACTGGCATCTGAAACTGAGGACACACAACACAGACCCATTTCTTGGAGCCAGGGAAATTAGAGGAAGGAGTGTCTCCCCCCACCTCCTCACTTGTTCCCTTCAGGGAGTCCATGCTAGGCACAACAGATAAGAACACAGCAGAAAAGGTGGCAAAAAGAGAAGGTGACTAGCTCTGTCTCACTGGTTTTAAAGACTCAGCCAATCAAAGGAGACTGCCAACCACATGATAGTAGATTCAATGAGCTTCATGTTAGGCAAACTGAGCAGGCTCTAATATGGGTTTCAGATAGATAGCTAGATGATGAGTATGTAACTTAATTTGGAAAGTTAAGTGTAGATCATTCAGGACAATCTAAAACAAAAGAAAAGTTAATGTGCCTTGAAAGAAAAAAGCAAATACCTTTTATTTGTGATTAACAGACTAAACATAACTACTTTTTAGTACCAAGACTATTTCTCATAAGAAGCATGTAAAAACTTCTGTTTACTTCAATCAAAAATAATAATGATAATGGTAGTGGTTCTAAAAAATGGCTAGCATGTAGTGGAGCGGATCTAACCATTTTTAGGTATTGATTATTCAATGGCACAAATATATATGTGTATATGTATGTGTGTATATACATTCAACATATAAGAACTCTTCATGGAATAAACAGTCTTTATACAGTCATAACATATAATCACAATGAATATACATTCAATACTTTTAAAAAACAATGAAATCATATGTTAAATGTAAAGATGCATGAGATATAGTGGTAGTAATCTAAAAGATGATGAACTGAATGACTCCATTGTAGAAATACTATTAAAATTGAAAATCACTCTCTTAAAAGTAGTGTAGTGAGTGGAAGCCAAATGGCCTGTTCACTTATAAGCCTTTCAACAAGGACTTAAAAAGGAAAAAAGGGCAGTGACTCATGATCAAGTAGAAACTACAGTAAGTGCATTTTGCTCACTCAAGTTTACAGAGAAATCGAGAAGCCTAGAACATTGTACACACTTTCAACAACGACATTGTGTGTTGATCAACTGTGATAGACTTGACTCTTCTCAGCAATATGGTGGTCCAAGATAGTTCCAAAGGACTCATGATGGAAAATGCTCACCAAATCCAGAAAAAAACAACTATGGAATCTAGATGCCTATTGAACCATACTATTTCTGTTTTTTGTTCTTTGTTTTTTGAGGTTTTTCCTTTTTTGCTCTGATTCTTCTTTCACAGCATGACTAATACAGAGATATGTTTCATGTGATTGTACATATATAACCTATATCAGATTTATTACTGTCTTGGGGAGGGGGGAGGGCAGGGAGGGAGGGAAAAAATTTTGAACTAGAAATCTTATAAAAACAAATGTTGAGGGGGCAGCTAGGTGGCAAAATGGATAGAGAACTGGCCCTGGATTCAGGAGGACCTGAGTTCAAATTTGCCCTCAGATACTTGACACTTACTAGCTGTGTGACCCCGAGCCAGTCACTTAAACCCCAATTGCCTCACCAAAAAACAAAAAAAAACCAAAAACCCAATGTTGAAAACTATCTCTACGTGTAACTGGAAAATAATAAAATACTTTTATGAAAAAAAGTGATACTACCAAATTGACCTTGAAACCTAAACCAAGGAGAAACAGAGAAGAGACCTACATACTAATATACCTAATGAATACCAACACAACAATTTGAGATAAAATATGAGTAGAGGATACAGAGACATAACAGAGATCATACATTGTGACCAGATGGGATTTTTATTTTTTATACCAAGGAATGCAAAGTTGCCTCAATGTGAGGTAAACTAAACATAATAGACTATAAGAATATCAAAAACATGTTTATATCAGTAGATATAAGAAAATTTTTGACCAAATATAATACCCATTTCTATTTAAATCACTGAACAACAGGAATAAATGGACTGAATACAGTAAATATATAAAACCAAGAGCTAGCATTATATGTTTATTTTTGAATTCTGAATTTAACAACCACTAAATTAAATGACCATTCCCTTAATACATAGTAGAACAGAAAAAGAAGATTGCACATGAAACTGTAAATCTTTATTAGGTAGAGCTTACTTTTCTTTTTAAGGATAATTAGCCACATAGATTTCAAAATCAGCATTATGTGTAATGGAAGTAAACTAGAAAGCTTTACAGTAAGCCTAGAGCTAAAGCAAGCATGTACATTATCATCACTATTATTCAGCATCCATAAATGCTAGTAGCAATGTCAAGAATAAGAAATCAAGGAGGGTAGAATCATGAAGAGTGTTAATTTTTTTTAAAAAAGTAAATAGTGGGGGGTGGCTAGGTGGTGCAGTGGATAAAGCACCGGCCCTGGATTCAGGAGTACCTGAGTTCAAATCCGGCTTCACTTGACACTTACTAGCTGTGTGACCCTGGGCAAGTCACTTAATCCCCATTGCCCTGCAAAAAAACCAAAAACAAACAAACAAATAAAAAAAAGTAAATAGTGTAACATTTTTGAAATGAGTAGAAGACTATACTGAAAGAGGTTCAGAAGGAAACATACAAGAAAGTTTTGAAAGCAACATTGAATTTATTATATACTTAAACATATAAGAGAGATTCACATTTTCACATATAATACTGTTTCTGTTCTACTCTGTACATGGACATACTCTTTTTTGGGTGTTCATTAAATTAAAAATAGGAAGGAAAATAATTACTTTTAACACACACACATTCATGAACACCAAGACCAAAAGCAGTCACCAAACAAATTGAGAAAGCATTTTCAAATGAAACTGATATTTAAGTTCTTGCAGAAATCAAGATGACTCATGACTTATTAGCAAAATTTTAATTTTGTTTTTTTTTAGCAGGAAGAAAAGTAAATTCCATTAAATGTGTAACATCAAAGAGGAAAAGTTTGGTGAAGTGGAAGTAATGGGGACCTTGTGAAAAGTTCTGGATAAGTATACTACTGTGACTTGAGATTATAAAAGCAAAGATAGCTGAAGCAATATGAGAGTTTCTGAAAATACAATGCTGAACATTTCCAAAGAAAATGTCATCTAACGAGATGAATGTAGCTCCACCAAGATTCCTTGAATAAACTTCACTTTTAAAGAGATATGTATAAAAGTTGGAGGGAGAGCAATTTAACAGATTAAGATTTTTAAAAATTTAGACTGTTATTAACAGTATAAGTAAAGCTAAAGTCCAATATGAGATATGTCTGGGAAAAACACAAGGGATGTTGAAAAAAAACTTTGAATGTATATTAAGGTAAAGAATAAACAGAAAATGCATAAACCCATTACTTGACACAGATGATGTAACGTTAACAAAAGTCAGACAAAAAAGTAGAACAACTCAACTTTTATTTCATTTTTGTCTTCTCTATTTAGTGAAATAAGTAGAACAAATAAAGAGGAAATTGAAGCCAAGATAAGTGAGAAGACAGTTTTTTAAAAAAGTACCTGGCTTCTTTAAGTGAGTTCAGATGTTCTGGTCTGAATGGATTAAATTACATGGTACTGAAAGAACTTTAACAGCTATGATTGCTGAAATGTTAATGTTCTCAGTAATCTATCAAAGTCTTGAATAATTAGAAAGATTTGAGAAGACTGTAGATTAAGACTTTTTTTTTTAATTTTCAAAAGAGGTAGGAAGATTCCAAGAACTTTTGAGTAGTGAGCTCAAATTCAGTCCTAAAGATTCTATAGGGCAGCTAGGTGGCGCAGTGGATAGAGCACCGACCCTGGATTCAGGAGGACCTGAGTTCAAATCCGGCCTCAGACACTTAACACTTACTAGCTGTGTGACCCTGGGCAAGTCACTTAACCCCAATTGCCTCACCAAAAAAAAAAAAAATTCTAGAATTGATTACTGAGTGAATGTTTTGTCAATAAGTGGGAAAATAAAATGAGGGTCACTGAGAGTCAGGATGCTTCTCTAAGAATGTCATGCCAAACTAACTTCATTTTCTTTGTTTATAAAGTTATGAGATCAGCAACATGCCATAGATAGAGCTTTTTTTTTTTTTTTTTTAGTGAGGCAATTGGGGTTAAGTGACTTGCCCAGGGTCACACAGCTAGTAAGTGTTAAGTGTCTGAGGTCGGATTTGAACTCAGGTATTCCTGACTCCAGGGCCGGTGCTCTATCCACTGCGCCACCTAGCTGCCCCGATAGAGATTATTTTTTACATCTCTAAAGGAGTTTATAACAGTAAAGGCTTATACCAAGAGAATGGAGGCGAAGGCCAAGGCAGAATCTTCATGTCAGCAGCTAGAAGCTATTAGTGAAGAAACCTCATTCCTCCAGTTACAGAGGATGCCAGGAAGTAATTTTCAGGTTTAGAAATGGAACAACCAAAGTTTTGTAGTCTGATTGTTAGGTCTTTTGTGGAAAGGCAGGACATCTGAAACTAAACCAAGGAGATAGAAAATTACATGTTGGTACTAGTGTTGAAAGGGCAGCATTGAGAGAGGAATAGTCATGCTAGTTCTTAGAGGGGAAAGAGCAGTAGCTTATATGTAATCATAAACAGCCTGCTAGGTAGTTATAATAGCCACAAATGATTAGATCTGGAGAAACCCTAGAGATAAGGAAGGTAGGTCTAAGGAAGTTAAATAACTTGCTGAAGGTCATACAATTAGTTGGTAACAGAGCTAGAACTCAAAGCCAAGTATCCTTATTGCTAATGTTTCAATCTTCTCCATTATGCTGCTTTGCCTCATAGGAAGTAAATCATTATGACAGTGAACTTAGGGGAATAGACACTTTTCTTGTACTTGTCTGAATCTTTTTGGACTTGCCTCTTTGTCTCATAAAGATGACCTGGCCAAACCATTTATCTCAATTGGTTCTGGCAATATCTATATTTCATGATATGACATCCTTGTTGACAACATGAACAATCTAAGCAAGATAAATTGAATTGTTATCTAATTGAGCAACTACACTTAAAGAATATTAATTAATGAAACATTCTGAACTTGAAAAAAAATCTCCCACCTCTGCTTTTAGTTCTACTTAACTAAAATGTAATGGATTAAACATATAAATAATAGTTCATGTGAGCAAGTTAGGAGTTTTAGTTGAAAGCAAACTAAATTCATATTGCTATATGGTTGACATATTGTAATATTGTCAGTGTTGTGATGATATTGCCTCCAGCTTCCTCTCTCCTCCCCCTCCCCAAAATAAACATAATGCAACCTTGGGCTTCATTAATAGTGTCCAGAAAAAATAAGATGATAGACTCACTATATCATACTAGGATATAACAGGACAAGTATATTATATCTACTAGGATGTATATGGTGTGTTAGGACTACATTGGGAAAGTATTACCTTACCATGATAAAGTGATATGGATATCACCACATCATTTATTTAATAAATTTATTAAGGGTATGTGTGCAAAGCATTACGATGGGTGCTAAGGGTGAAAAAATGCTTAGATAAAACTTGGTCACTTCTCTCACAAAGCTTATAGTTTTGTAGAAAAATATACTACAGATTATATACTGTAGATACATGCACATGATAAGTGCATTAAGAATCATAAAACAAAAATGATATGTAAAGTTCAAGGGGAAAGAGATCATTAGAGATAGCATCTTATAGGAGAATGCATTTGACTTTAAAGTAAGAGTTCTTAAACCAGGCTCCATGAACTTGTTAATATATGTATATATTGATAAGTATATTTCAGTCTAAGAAAGGGTTCATAGGCTTTACCAAATTGTCAAAGGGGTCCATGACCCCCCAAAAGATTATTAATTTCTGCTGTAAAGGATGTAATAAATAAAAAATTAAGAGGAAGGAGGAGGACATTATAACCATTAGAACCAGCATGAGAAAAGGCAGAGAGTTAGGAAAGTCCAGAATTTTCAGAGTTTGTCTGGGTCATAGAATACAAGGAAGGGAAAAAAATGGGGTGGGGCTGTAAAGTTTGGGTGGTGTCCGATTGTAGAGGACTTTGGATGCCAGTCAAAGGAAACAACTTTATTTGGTAGATAAAGTCACTGAATGGTTTTTAAAAGAGGTAAACCTACCCAGGTCTTTTCCTAAGATTCCTACAGCACATTGATGAATGATTGAGGTAGTGGAGGTGAATTTAGTTGAAATTAAAAAACAAACAAACACACCTATTAGGCAGCTATTAAAATAGCCCTGACAAATGGTAATGGTAGTAGAAAGGAAGGGACCGATAAAGACACCAAGGTGATGAAAATATGATGATTATTTATTAAATATGAGAAATAAAGAAGCAAGGAGAATCAAATATGAAACAAGGCTTCAAACATGGGAGTTTGTGTGAATGATTTTATCACATGCAGAAATAGCAAAGACAAAAGGAAAATTAGATTTAGGGATAAAAAGTCTTAAGATTATTTTGGATATACTGAATCAGAGGTTACAGTGTGACATCCAGGCAGAGATGTAGGCCTTTGAATATATGATTGTAGAGTTCAGAAGCAAGAGCAATGTTGGAGATTTAGTAATATTCTTCATTAAGGTCATATCTGCACTCATGGGAATGATGAGATTGGCATGGGAAAGAATGTAGGGATAGAAGAGGAGAAGTTAAATGATAAAAAATTCACGTTGCAGATCTGGAAAAAAGGTTTAGGAGACAAATAATAGAGAATTAGAAGAAGAATTGGGTTTTTTGTTTGTTTTTTTTTTGGGGGGGGGCAAGGCAGTGAGGGTTAAGTGACTTGCCCAAGGTCACACAGCTAGTAAGTATCAAGTGTCAGGTCCTCCTGGAATCCAGGGCCGGTGCTTTATCCACTGTACCACCTAGCTGCCCCCATTAGAAGAAGAATTGGGCAGAATTCAATATATCTGGAGCCAGTGGAGTGGGGAGTAGTCGAGTGGTTAAAAAATGCCCCAAACTGCAGAAAATTAAAGAGTATGTGGAATAGAAAAGGTCATTTATTTTAGTAGTTAGGTGGTCATCAATGAACATTCAGAGGTATTACATTCAAGAAGCAAGTAGAGAAATTGGATTGCAAGGGAATGGGAAAAGTGTATAGGTGTTGATTTAATGGTGTGGAGTGCAGGGCACAGGTTTAGAATATGGTCAGATTTACATTTTAGACAGATTAATTTAACAGCTGAATGAAGGGTGGAGTGTAATAAGAAGACATTTGAGGTAGAAAAAAATAACCAGAAGACTATTGCAGTAGTTCACATGTGAAGTGATAAGGTTCTGCACCAGGAAGCTGTCAGGGTCAGAATAGGGAAAGGGTGTGTAAGAGAGATACTGAGAAGGTAGAAATGATCGGACTTGACAAATGATAAGATGAAAGGCAAGCTCAGGGGACAAAAAACCCCAAAAATCAAAACCCAAATTGAAACATCTGATGGTCAAATACTTGTATCCTTAAAGGAGGAAAAGAATATATTGTCCCTTCAGAGTATTACTCCTAAGTGACGGGTCAGAGAAAGGGACAAACTATGGGCTTAAAGTTTCAAAAGTAGGAGGGGCAAAGGATATCCAAATGGAAAAAAGTGGAGGAGGATGGAGGAATTTACTATTTCTTGTAATGAGAGTGCTGCAAGTTATTCGAACATAATTATAGTCAGTGGGAGAAATGGAAAATCTCAATCTTATCTGTACTATGAAAGCAAAGGTTTAAACATTTAAAAATAAAATAATAAAATAATACAATGCTGGTGCAGCTAGGTGGCGCAGTCCATAGAGCAACAGCCAGTTGAACAGTCAGTAGAACCTGAATTCAAATCCAGCCTCAGACACTTACTAGCTCTGTGACCCTGAGCAACTCACTTAATCCTGCTTGCCTACAAACAAAAGAATATAGTGCTAATAAGTGAATTAGATGGAGGCATCAACTGGGACAACAAAGGGGAAGGGGTAGAGAGATTTTTGAGGGAAGATAGAGTTGAAATGGAAATAGCCTCAAATAAATGAGGACAGAGAAAAATAAATATTATACAAGTAGTTTAAAGAGAGAAAAAAGCAACTATCCTATTATGAAAGAGAAATGAATGCATTTTCTCATTAATCAGAAAAGAGTAGCAAAATAGATTAGGTAGGAAAACCCAACAATTTGTTGTTTATAGGCTACACACTTAAACATAAGATTCACCTAGAATTAAAATAAAGTGTTAGAAATTGTTACACCACAGCAGAAGATGAAAAATCAAAAGTAAATAGCTATCTTTATCTTACATGAGAAAGGAATAAAAATAGTTATTGAAGAGAGAAAAGCCAGGAAACTACACTGTTTCTAAAGGCACCATATATGGTGAAATAATGACAAATATACAGTACTTGGAGGGAAAGCTAAATTATAGGAAGGCTTGGCTAGTCATTATTGTGGGGGACCTTCAACATATCTTTTCATATTTAGAGAAACCTAATAGAAACAAATTAGAAGTTAAGAATCTTAATAGAACATTAGAAAATGAAGCTATTGGAGACATTTTCTGATTACCACATATCAATTTTAAATCTATTTTTCTCAATTACATGTAAAACAATTTTAAACATTTAAAATTTTGAACCCCAAATTCTCTCCTCCTGCTCTGTCCTTGAGAAGGCAAGCAATTTGACATAGATTATACATGTGTAGTTATGCAAAACATATTTCCATATTAGCCATGTTACAAAAGAAAATACAGAACAATAACAATGAGAAAAATAAAGTTTAAAAATTATGATTTGATTTGCATTTAGACTCTATCAGGTCTTTCTCTGGAAGTGAGTAGTATTTTTCAGCATAAATCCTGCAGAATTGTCTTGGATCTTTGTATTTCTGAGAATAGCTAAGTCATTGATAGTTGATCATCATACAGTATTGTTACTGTGAGCAGTGTTCTGGTTCTGCTCATTTTACTTTTTATCAGTTCATGTAAGTCCTATCAGGTTTTTTCTGAAACCATCCTACTCATCTTTTCTTATAGCACAGTAGTATTCCATCACAATCATACACATATTTGTGTTATAAAAGGAATTTGGTAAGACTCCTTTGTCTATTTTTCCAAATAGTTTATATGGTATAAAGTTTAACTGTTCTTTAAATGTTTAGTAGAATTCACTTATGAATCCATCTAATCCTGGAAATTTTTTTTTCTTAGGGAGTTCATTGATAGCTTGTTCAATTTCTTTTTCTAAGATGAGGTATTTAAGTATTCCATTTTCTCCATCTTTTTTTTAATCTGGGAAGTTTATATGTTTGTAAATATTCATTCATTTTACTTAGACTGTCAGTTTTACTGGCATTATAATTGGGCAAAATAGTTCCTAATAACTGCTTTAATTTCATCTTTATTGGTGGTGAATTAAACTTTTTTCTTTTTTTTTATAATGGTCATTTGGTTAACTTTTTAAAATCAAATTAACCAGTGGTTTATTTATTTTATCTCTTCCCCCCATAAAATCAGCTGCTAGTTCATTTCTTAGTTCAATAGCTTTCTTTCAGTTTTATCAATCAATCCTTTGATTTTCAGGGTTGCCAATTTGGAGATTTTAATTTTTTTTCAGTTGGATGCCCAATTCATTTATATCTTCTCTCAATCTTTTATTGATATACATATTTAAAGATATGAACTGTTTCCTATATACTTCTTTTGATGCATCCAATAATTTTTGGTATGTTGTTTCATTATAGTCATTCTCTTTAGTGAAATTATTTATTGTTTCTATGATTTGTTCTTTGATGCACTCATTCTTAGAGATTACATTATTTGGTTTCCAATTAGCTTTTAAACTATGCTTCCACAACCCTTTATTAAATAGAACTTTATTGCATTATGATCTGAAAAGGATACATTGAATATTTCTGCTTTTCTTCATTTGGTTGTGAGGTTTTTATGCCTTAATACATGGTCTTTTTTGTGAAAGTACCATGTACAGCTGAGAAAAAGGAATATACCTTTCTATTCCAATTCATTTTTCCCCAAATATCTATCATATGTAACTTTTATAAAGTTCTGCTAAATCTCTATAACTACTTTAAAAAATTGTTTTTCATTAGATTTTTCTAGTTCTGAGGGGTCAGGTAATTTCTTCCACTAGTATGGTTTTATTCTCCATATCCTCCCTATACTCATTTAACTTTTCCTTTAAGAATTTGGGTGCTATGCTATTTGGTGCATGCATTTAGTATTAATAATACTTTATTGTCTATGGCACTTTTATCATACTGTAGTTTCCCTGCATATTTCTTTTAATTAGATCTTTTTTTTTTTTTTGCCTTTGATTGGTCTGAGAATGATTGCTCCCCCTGCCTTTTTTTTAACATCAGCTTAAGCATAAGAAATTCTGCTCTCCCCCCCTTTTACTTTGTTTTTGTTTCTCTGTTTCAAGTGTGTTTCTTGTAAACAACATATTGTAGGATGCTGGTGAGTTTTTTTTTAAATCTACTATCGACTTCCATTTTATGAGTGAATTCATCCCATTCACATTCATAGTTATGATTACAGTTTATTTCCCTTTATCCTACCCCCCCTTATTTATCATTCTCTCTCTCTCTCTCTCTCTCGCTCTCTCTCTCTCTCTCTCTCTCTCTCTCTCTGTCCCTGTTCAAAAGTTTGTTTTATTTCTGAACCCTGCCTCACTTAATCTGTCCTCCCTTCTATCAGCAATCTCTCCTACTTTCCTGTAGGGTAAGATAGATTTTATGCTGATCTTTTGGTTCTGTCACTCCAGAATTTGATTTGAAGCATTATTTTACTTATTTGGAGGGAAATTTTAATGAGTTCCTGCTTCTACTCTGCCATCTTGTCTCTACCCCTTGAATATGGCATGTGTATGTATGTATGTATGTATGTATATACACACATATATGCATTAATATATGTGTATATATGTATATGCATATGAATATATATGCATGTATATGTGTGTATATACCTTTATAAAAAATATCACATGCAAGGACTTAGAGCATTTATAAATAAATGCAGAAAATGAGCACTATTAAGCAGTTGCTTTCCCGACAATAACATTAAAGGCCTAGTCAACGTAGATATGAGGAGGGAACTTAGGCATAAGTGAAGATTTAAGTAATTTAATCCCAAATAATGAATGGGTGAAAACAAATCATAAAAAAATGAACCATTATTTAAAAGAAAATTAGAGTAGTGATATGATATTACATACTTTGTTATATAAGTAAAGAAATTATAAAGAAAAAGTATACCTCTAAATATTCATAACAACAAAATAGAGAAACAATTGATTAATTAAACATGTTACTTTTAAAAACACTTTAAAAATATTTCCAAAGGGATGAAGTACCAAGATTAACAGAATAGGAATGAGATAATCCAACCAACCTGATCTCAGACAAAAGAAATTAAGTAAAATAAATGACTTAATCCTGAAGAGGGAATTACAAGGATAAAAGGAACAGCAAAGATCTGGAATCAACAGAGGTGCCCACCAAATAGAGAATGAATGAAGAGAATTTAATGTCTGCATTTAATGTATGGCATTTTATTATGCCATTAAAAACAATAAATGAGATGAGAAGATAGGAGTTAGGAGGGATGCATTAATAGCCTTCAAGTATTTGAAGAACTGTCACATGGAAGGAGAATTGCACTTATTCCACTTGGCCCCAGAAATTGGAACTAGGGAGTAATAAGTAGAAGTTGTAAAGATACAAATATAGGGAGTTGAAATGAAAAACTAGCTATCTGAAAATGGAATCAGCTCCCCTGGTAACTGCTGGATTCCCCCTCATTGGAAGTCTTCAAGTAAAGAATTCAAGGTACTGAATACCTTGTCAGGTATGTTATAAAGATTTTTTTTTCATGTATGAGTTAGACTAAATGGCATTTCAAGTCATTTAATTTCAAAATTCTTTGTCATATTCTATTATTTCTTTTCCCTTGTGTATCCCTTTTTTAATCTTAATAGTTTTTTGTTGTTTTTTTCCAGTTATATGTATAGATAGTTTTCAACATTTGTTTTTATCAGATTTTGAATTGCAAAATTTTTCCCTCCCTCCCTTCCCCCTGCCCATGACTGGTATAGGTTATATATGTACAATCACATTAAACATATTTTTACATTAGTCATGATGTGAAGGAAGAATCAGAACAAAAGGGGAAAACTTCAGGAAAGAAAACAAAATAGAATAGAGTTCAGTCTGTATTCAGATTCTACAGTTGTTTTTTTTTTTTTTTTTCTGGCTGTGAGAGCATTTTCCATCATGAGTCTTTTGAAATTGTCTTGGATCATTGTATTGTTGAGAAGAGCTAAAAGTCCATCAATGTTGATTATCACACAATGTTGCTGTTAGTGTGTTCTCCTGGTCCTGCTCATTTCACTCAGCATCAGTCCATTTAAATCTTTCTAGGTTTTTCTGAAATCTGCCTGCTTATCATTTCTTATAGCACAATAGTATTCCATTACATTCATGTACCACAACTTGTTCAGTCATTCCCCAATTGATGGGCATCCCCTCAATTTCCAATTCTTTGAAGCCAGAAAGAGAGCTGCTATAAATATTGGGTGTATCCCTTCTTGTCAAGGTTTACCTCTCTGTGTGTGCATTTGATTTCATCCCATACTGTCTTCTCCATCAGATTGCATTCTAAATAATTCACTCTTTCAAATTTTCAACCTATCCTGATGAACTGGTTCCTTCCCTAAAACATTCAAACCTGCCCAAATCTTTTCCATTCTTAAAAAAGAATCTTCGCTAGACTTAAATCTACACTCATTGCATCCACTTCATCTCCTTCCATTCATTCCTCAAGTCTTTACAATCTGGTTTCCAGTTTCATTACTCAACTGAAACAGTTCTCTTTAATATTATCAGTCATTTTTTTTATTTGCCAAATGTGTTTATTTTTTCCCAGTACCAATTCTTTTTGCCTCTTCTGCTGTATTTTACACAGTTGAACACCATCTTCTCCTGGGTATCCTTTCTCTCTCTGAGTTTGCATGATACTGTTCTGTCCTGGTTAACCTCCTTTCTGTCTAACTGCTCTTTCTTATTCTTTGCTTTATCATCATCCATATCACATCTTCTAACTGAGGGTGATCCCCAAAGTTCTGTCTCTTCTCCCCATCTCTCTGTCTCTTTGTGTCTCTCTGTCTCTGTCTCATTATCTGTCTCAGTCTGTCTCTCTGCCTCTCTCTCTTTCTCTGCCTCTTTGTCTCTGTCTCTGTCTTTCTTTCTATCTCTGTCTGTCTCTGCCTCTCTTTTGGTCTTTCTCTGTCCCTCTGTCTTTGTCTCTCTCTTTCTCTGTTTCTTTAATTGCCTCTGTCTCTCTCTCTCTGTCTCTTTAACTGCCTCTGTCTCTCTCTGTCTTTCTGTCTCTGTTTCTCTCTCTCTCTCTCTCTCTCTCTCTCTCTCTCTCTCTCTCTCTCTCTCTCTCTGTCTCTATCTCTCTTCTGTTTTTCTCTCTCTGCATAAGCTCCCCTGACTTTAACAATCATCTCTATGTAGATGACTCCCACAACAACCTATCCTGAGTCTCCTGAGTTCTAGTCTTGATCACCACTTGACTATTGGATGTTTCAAGTATGATATACCAATGATATCTTTTTTTGGGGGGGGGGTTGCGGGGCAATGGGGGTTAAGTGACTTGCCCAGGGTCACACAGCTAGTAAGTGTTAAAGTGTCTGAGGCTGGATTTGAACTCAGGTACTCCTGAATCCAGGGCCAGCACTTTAACCACTGCGCCATCTAGCTGCTGCTCCCCCCAATGATATCTTAAATTCAATATTTCCAAAACTGAACTTATTATCTTTTCCCTAAACTTCCTTTTTCTTCAAACTTTGCTCTTTCTGCCAAAGGCACACAGCATCCTTCAAGGTTTCCAGGTTCATGACCTTAGCCTTGCCCTCAATTTTTCACTCTTTCACACATTATACATTCAAAAAGTTGGTTAACTTTACCATTTATGCCTTCATAATATCTCTCAAATTCAACCCTTTCTCTCTTAGATCATGTCTTCATCTCTCATCTAGATTATTGCTAATTAGTTTAGCTGCCTCAAATCTCTCCACAATTCAGTTGATCCTATACATTGCTACTGTAAAGAATTAATTGTTATTTGAGGTTTTTATGACCCCATGTTTTGGCTAGAATTTTTTTTTTTGTGTGGGGCAATGGGGGTTAAGTGACTTGCCCAGGGTCATACAGCTAGTAAGCGTCAAGTGTCTGAGGCTGGATTTGAACTCAGGTACTCCTGAATCTGGAGCCGGTGCTTTATCCACTGTACCACCTAGCTGCCCCTTGGCTAGAATTTAAAAACAAAAACAAAAACAAAAAACCTCATAAATTTTTCCAGTATTTATTTTCCTTTACCTGGAAAAATACACAGTGGATCTGGACTAGACTCCCACAGGGGTAATAGTTCCAATTTGCAAGCATTATCACTCAAATAACAATTAATTCTTTACATTACCAAAGTAATTTTCCATAAACACATAAGACAATTCTTCAAATCACTTAATACTATGTGATTCTTCTGATCAGCCAACAAACTCCAGGCTTCTTATTGCTTCTAAGATAAAATATAAACTTCTCAATTTAGCTGTTAAAAGGTCTATGCAACCTGGATCCAGTCTGTCATTCCAGACTCATTGGATATTGCCCCCCTTACACTCTGTGAAGCAGACAACAGACCGACTGGCATTCTCTATGTTATTCATACATGAAACTTCATTTCCTTTTTCAGTGCTTTGTTATTAGTTATCCTGATGACCAATGACTTTATATTTGTGTCATATAGATTTTTATATATACTTGTCTCCTCCATTAGAACATGAGTTCCTTTTTCATTCTTTGTGCTTGTATCTAAAGCACCTAGCAAGGCAGGTGCTTAATAAATATTTGTTGATTGAAAGCTTTCATTTTATTGATTTCCAGTCTTTTATTTTTAATCCTGTGATTTAGAAAAATTTCCTGGAGTTCAGCTTTGAAAGATGGATAGGATTTGAATAGGCAGACAGGAGAAGAGGGACTTCCCAGCATGAAAAGGATTGTTTAGTACAGAAGAACAGCTTAAGGGAAGGTATAGAGGTAGGACTGAGCATGGTGTATGTGGAAAGCTATGAAGAATCTATCCCAAATAGGTGATTGTTGCTTGTTCTTAAAGAGTTTCAGTCTGTCTTCCATTAGAAATGTATGCAGAGTGGGGCAGCTAGGTGGCGCGATAGATAAGCACTTGCCCTGGACTCAGGAGGACCTGAGTTCAAATCTTGCCTCAAACACTTGACACTAACTACCTGTGTGACCCTGGGAAAGTCACTTAACCCTCATTGCCCTGCAAAAACAAAACAAAACAGAAATGTATGCAGAATCCTGCAGGAAATTTTCAATATTATAGGATATTGGATTTTTCCCCTTTACCATAGCTAACCTAAATCTATCTTTCAATTTAGGCACCTTTCTTCTTATGTTGCTAGATGTAATCAAAACTAGTAATTATCATTTCTCACATAATGAGAATTTGTGCTTTAGATGACTTTTGAGTCATCCCTCACCACAGAAAGCTATCCTGTACTTTATTTAGCTGACCCTACCTAATCATTCAAGTCTTATCGCCCTAGCCTGGACTCTTTCCAGTTTTGCCTCATCTGTCTTAAAGTGGACAGTCCCCAACTAGAGATAGTCTAATGCAAGTTTCATATATGGCTACTGAAACTTGCTAATCTGTTATTTTGGGACCTCAAACATTTTCCCCGATATACCTCTTAGCCAAAGTTCAAATCTGCATTTAAGAAAGAAGGGCTAAGGAGCCCATTTGCTCCTGGAAGTTTTAGAGATGCCAATAAAAACATATAACAAAAACTGAAAGTGAAAAGAGGAAGGCTGATTGAGCAATAAATTAGAGGAGAGAACGCCACTAAAAACCTATTCTATGGTAACTACAGAGATGCAGAGCAGAGGAAGGAAGAAAGTTCAGGAGAGCCCTCCTGAAGAGGCAAGCCAGGCTCTAAGATCCCCTCAGTACTGGACATCAGCAAACAAGGCTAACAGGAAATGATCCGTTCCATGTGGTCACTTATTCTGCCTTCTCTAACTCTCAAAGTTCAAGTAGTGAAATGGATGACGACAGAGAAAGAGGAGCAGTTAAGCTTTCCTTCTTCACTTCTTGTCTTAAGAACAGAGAAGAAATGAAACTCATGGATTGTATGCCCACCCTTCCTCAGGAAAAAAGCTCTGCATGCCAGGCTAGAAGAGGAGGATTCCTGTCAGCCACTCTATTACTGACACTTCTCTCCGGCGGCCTAGCACTGGTCTCGTTGTACCAAGTGTTCACCCTGCAGGCTGAGTTGGGGAGTCTCCGGCATGAACTCCAGGCTTATCAGAGCAGAACTGAGCAACCGCAGGGCCTGAAGGAGGAGAAAGCAGGAACCCACCCTACTATTCTTCAGTCAGAAGCTGCTGCCATCACAGGACTGCAAGTGAGTTACCAAGAAGCTACCTAGCCCTGGATACAGGGCCCCCCTTGCTTCCTACTTCTTCCACCTCTGCTATTTAAAAAAAAATAACTTGGGTCTTTTCCATTAACAGGAACTCGGGGTACACTCTATCACAGAAGAAACCAACCTTAGACAAAGCATAAGGAACAGAAGAAGTGTTCCAGACTCAGGGGAAACTAGTAAGTTGAGGGGAAGCAGTCTTTCAGGAACCTCCCAACTGGGGCAAACACTTGTAGCACAAAAGTGGGGAGAATTAGATGAATTCATTTTCCTTCCTGAATCTCAGATCTATGTTTGCTGCTCGCAAACAAAACCTGACCAGGTATTCTTCTAAAGCAAGAGAGCTCTTGAAAGTATTGATTCAATTATTTCATATTGTAATGAAGAACAGATTTAACAGTCAGCCTTTATGGGCCCTGGAATCATCTGGGGGAGTGGAGGAAGGGAAGGAAAAATATCTCTTTTATTATTCTGACTCTTCATGGTAAACTCAATAAGCTGGTCGGTATTTTAATGTTCCTAAACAACAGATTTCATTGGTGAAATAAGTCACCTGTGCTTGAGATAAAGGAAGCAGTTTATTTAATCTTCAAATAAAATAAAGGCCACTTTGTCAGAAGCATTGCCCATGACTCACCTAATAAAACCCCACCCTTTCCTACCCCATTTCCAATTCTGGAACCATAATCAAATTAGGGACTGCCTTTGCTTGTTTTTGTACTTATATGCTCAAAGCTAGACAGAATGCTTGGTATATAGTAAGTCCTTACTAAATGTTTTTTTTTTTCATTCTTTCCTTCAAATGTTTTCATTTCTGTATTATTAAAATGTGCTCATCTGGGACAGAGTTAGCTAAATACACTCATCTCTGGCATGCACCATTTTGTGATACTTATACCCAAACAGGTGTACTGCTTTAGTCTTATTACTTCTCTCTAGACATTTTTTTTGTTTGTTTTTTGTTTGTTTTTTGTTTTTTTTGCAGGGCAATGGGGGTTAAGTGACTTGCCCAGGGTCACACAGCTAGTAAGTGTCAAGTGTCTGAGGCCGGATTTGAACTCAGGTCCTCCTGAATCCAGGGCTGGCGCTTTATCCACTGCGCCACCTAGCCGCCCCCTCTCTAGACATTTTTAACAGCCCTTCCATATGAAAACAGAATGTACTATTAATCTTGTATTTATTTATTTTTCATAACTCTGCATGGAGCTCTTAATTTTTAAACATCTTTGAGAGGTGAAGTGTCAGAATGGATAGAGGTTTGGTCTCTGAATCAGGAAAACCTGGATTCTCCTGCGCATGACACATACTGGCTGTGCAATTCTGTAAAGGTTACTTAAACTTCTAAGTTTTCTAATCAACTCTCTAATTATTTGCTGTGAAGGTACCTACCTACACTCCTAGGCAGAGTTCCCTCATCTGGGAGTTTCCTTATCTAGTGTAATCAGAGATTCAATCTCTATTCTTCTGTTAGTTAATCTTTTCTAACCATGAACTCATTTACTACAATAGCTTATAGCATTACAAGGTGTTAGAGATGACCTTAGAATCCTCCCTATTTGGTGAAATTTAATATAAGAGGAAATTGAGGCCCAGAGAGACAAAATGCCAGATACCTTTGATTATTTGTATTGTTTTGCATTTAGCCATCCAGAACTCATTTGCCCATGATCAGAAAAGCTCTTTATAATAATTCAGGAATTTATGTTTTAGAGTTGACAAAATATCACTTCTAATGCAATGCTTGCCATCAAATTTTTTTAAGCCCTAATGGTTCCTTTTTTAAATATGTGCTCACAAAACCCAATTCATCTTTTAAGTTCAAGTTGCAGCTGTATCTTCTTTGTGGAGCATTTCCTGACCAACCCAGATCATTGTAATCTCCTCTTATTGTGAGCTCTTAGAGTTATCATTTGTACAAGTCATACTCATTTGGGATTTATAACATTCTACTTTTTAGTCTCGCTTACATTTGTATGTGTATGTCCTATTTACCAATAGAATTGGAAGCTCCTAGAGGAAGGAAGGAAAAAGGGAGAAGGATGAAACTTTGTCCTTCCACAGTACCTACTATAGTCCCTTGCACATAGTACATGTAAATAAATCATGATTGATTGAATAGGAACTTTAAAGTGATATTGAATTGAGTAATTTTGAGGTTACTTGACATTGTATGCCTTCTGAATTTCTTCTCATTTCTGTTTGAATTTAATCAAAAAACATTTTATGAAATATTAAAAGTTCATATATGATACATCTTATTAAAAAAACATAAAACACTGCCACAGAGGTATAGAGTTCTAGTCAAGAATGCAGTCTAGGGCTTTTGGTGGTAGTGGTGAGCCACGGATGATAGCTCCCTGAAACTTTGAGTAGAATGGTACCAGAAACACCTACTTTCACACATTCCTTCATTTATAATTCTGATGAATTGGAGTTTCTTCAGTGCCAATATTTTTCTTAATCGTTTCTAACCTTTCAAATTAAAGACTTAGCCTGGGTTCAAAGTATTTCACAAGATTGTTTCTGATTAAAATCTAACAAACAGAAATGTGGGGAAATCCAGTATAAAAGAGGTGCCAAATAACCAAAAGTTGCTCAAATTAATTTAATGCTCAAACCCATAAAAATATCTAGAGTTTGACTATTAGTAGCAAAGGAAAGTATGTAGCATCATTTCTTTTTAGGTGAGGACTTGACTATGCAACCCTCCAACCCTACTTGCATGACTCTTTGTTCTTAGACATTCTAGAAGTTCACCATTTATTTTCTATAGCTCACTCCTCTTTCCATATTTATTTTTGGAGGAGCTGTTCAAATTTGTTTCCTTTGGCATTCTAAATCTGTTGCAAACTGCAAAGCTATAGTGAGAAGAGGCTAAAGATGCTTAGCCAGAGAAACATAATAGGAAAGTGCAGTATAGAGTTTTAAGAGTAGCAAGGGGTCCTACATTCCTGCCTCCATGGAAAATAATCATGAACCTCTCCTTCATCATTCCACACAAGAGCTATAGCAGAGAGCCAGCTGGCTACTGACACTATGCCCTCTGGCCAAAATTTGTCCCCGAAGGATTTTCTTTTCCTGAATCAGAAGATCAGAAACTTGGTTTCCAATGTTGCAAGAGACAAACATCTGTTCTATTTGTCAAAGTGGAATATGCAATTGACAGCTGTGACCTAGCAACCATATTTTTTTGAACCCTGTTATTGTTAAGCTTGACATTTTAGGAACTTAAAGAGCCAAGAAACAAGTTGAACATTTTCTTTAAGTCAACTCACTCAAAAGAGATGTTGTCCATCTCTGTGCCATTCATTTGGTTGGAAGAAACAGATTTAATGACTTAAGATTTCTTCACACATTCAAGGTTTATTTTTTTTAACCCATTCAGGGACCAAGATACTAGTAATGAGCTGATTTTTCAGCAGTCATCCATACCATGCCCCCTAACCCTAGGTGTTCCCCAAGGCTCTGTCTTAGAACTTTTCACCTTCTCTAAACTCTTGGTGACTGACTACTCCCATGGATTTAATTACTATCTCTAGGCATATGACATCCAAGTCTCTATATATAGCCCCAGTCTCTCCCCTAAGCTTCAGTCCTGCATCACCAACTGCTTTTTGGACATTTCAAACTGGATGTCCCAGAGGCATCTCAAAGTCAGAATGTCACAAACAGAATTTACTACTTTTTTTTCCAAGCCCATCCCTTTTGATGTGTGCCTTTGCACTGATTGTTTTTCTTTTTTTATTATACACGCAAAATTACATGTAAACATATTTTTGAGTTCCACATTTTTCTTCCTACTCCCAAAGTCAGTAAACAGTTTGATATATGTTATACATTACAATCATATTAAACATATTTCCACATTAATCAGAACAAAAGGAAAAAACACAAGAAAATATAAACAAGAACAATAACAAAAAAGCAACAACAAAAGTGAAAATAGTATGCTTCGTTCTGCATTCAGACATTCAGGTTTTTTTTCTGAATGTGGAGAGGATTTTCCACTATAAGTCTTTTGGCATCAGCTTGGATCATTGCATTGCTGGGAAGAGCCAAGTCCAGCATTGCACTGATTGTTTATTAAACCAGGAATATATTCCTTCCTCCTCTCTGCTTTATAGAATCCTTGTCATCCTTCAAGATGTAGCTCAATAAGCACCTTCTTCTAGCTTCTAGAAGCTTCTAAATGAAGCTTTTTCTGATTGCCCCATCTTCCAGTATCCTTTCTGCCAATCTACCCTGTATATGGATTGTATTTATTATGTATGTACTTACCTGTGTGCCTATTGTCTTTGTAAGTAGAATGTAAGCTTCTTGAGAGTAGAGATCATTTTGTTCTCTGTATTTGAACCCTCAGTGCCTGGTATGGGGGCTTCATAGTGGGGGCTTAATCTTATTGATTGGTTTTGGGTTTTATGGAATAGCTGTGCTTTGAAGGTTGGGTAGGAGCTGAATAGATGTAGAGGTGGAGGAGGGGATTCTAAATGGTAGAAAAGACACTAAATTAGCAAGTGATTTATATAGTTTGTGGGAAGAAGATGCATAATTTATGCACAATTGAATTTGCACCACCTGCACCTTTGAAAAATGTTTCATGTTCTTTAATTCAGTGATTTTATGGTGTAGTTGTGGTACATGAAGGTATTTAGGATATTTGATGTATAGACAGATGAAAAAAGATGTAGTTTTGATGACAAAAGAGTTGAGGTCCACTATAATTCATCTCTTCCCATACTACTTAAGATATAAAATCCATAGTGAATTGAATAAGGTCAAATCAGGTAAAACATTGTGTAAAGCACAAAGTATGTATAAAGTATTATTATTTGTAATGCTGCTAACAGTATTTATCAATTGAGATATAATCTGGTAAGAGCATGTAATCAATTTTTCTTATTATATTCATTTTCAAATACACAAGGACCAGAGAAAGCAGTGTGTGTGTGTGTGTGTGTGTGTGTGTGTGTGTGTGTGTGTGTGTGTCTAGATAAACAAAGTACTTGTTAACATTGGCTAAGTAGAAAAAATGTATACTTATTCAGAATCATTATTGTACTCTAGATTATCTAGAACCCTTAATTATCCCAAATGTTTTATTTGTTATAATGGAATAATATATACAATGAATTTTGACAGTAAATCTTAGATCTTTAGGAATTGTTTAGACTTTGGATACTAATGTGATGATGCCACACTTTTGAAATAGTTTATTCCAAGCCCTTGTCATTTGTATTGAAGGAATTTTTCCTTTTTGCCTTTTATAAAGCATGTCTATTATGCGAGCATTACATGATAATTGAATAAACTTTTTTCACATATCTACTACATGCAGAACACTGAGCTTAGGAACTTGGGGAGAAACAAAGATTACTAAAGTGAAGTGACTAGTTGATTAAGAAACTGGTATCAGAAAGAATAAACTGACTGCTTCATGAGATTGTGATAGAAGAGATTCTTCTCATATGGATTTGACTAATAAATATAAAAATAAGGGGCAGCTAGGTGGCGCAGTGGATGGAGCACTGGCTCTGGAGTCAGGAGTACCTGGGTTCAAATCCGGCCTCAGACACTTAACACTTACTAGCTGTGTGACCCTGGGCAAGTCACTTAACCCCAATTGCCTCACTTAAAAAAAATAAAAATAAAAATAACATTTTACATCTAAGTATATAATAAATTTCAAGTTATTTTCATCTTGTTCTTGTTTGTTTCTTTCATTTTTCTTATGTGAATTTTAAAAAATGTTACAAGAGCCCCTATATTTTGTCATACTGTTCTAACACTCTTACCCTTGACCCGCTCTCACTTAAAAATGGAGAGAAACAGGAAAAAAAACTTTGTAGCAAATAAGCATAGTTAAGCAAATAGTTAACCAAAAAGTTACATACAGTAACCAAAATATATCTCTTTTTGTACCTTACATACATAACCTCTCTGTCAGGAGATGAGTTAACATGTTTCATTATCAGTCCTCCAGACACATGGCATTGATCAGAGTTCTTAAATCTTTCAAAGTTTGTTTTTCTTGGCAATGTTGCTGGCTTTGTATAAATTGTTCTCCTGGTTCCGCTCACTTAACTCTGGGTCAATCCTTAATAGCCTGGATTCACTGAAATTATCCCATCATATCTATGGTGCAATAATATTCCTTTAAGCTCGTATACTACAATTTGTTCAGCAGTTCTTTAGCTATCCAAGAGGCAATCTAGGGCACCCACTTAAATTCTCACTTTTGTTCTTTCCCTCCATTTTTAATATCCCTTCAAGATCAGGAGGTTTGTTTTGTTCGTGACTATTTCTCTCCCGATATTTTTCTTCTTTCTTAACTGCTCTCCTCCTATTTCTGCTATCATGGTGTCTCTTAAATCTTCTCAATCCCAGTTTCTTCAGAGTATCTTCACATGATATAAGCTTGAGTTCCTTCATTGTCCTGGTTTCTTTTCTCTGGATGCTCTCCAACTTATCATCGTTTTTTAAGTGTGATGCTCAGAACTGAATATAATAACCCCATATGAGGCCTGACACAATTAGAGTACAGAAAAACTACCTGCTCCTTACTTTTGGAAGCTATATCTTTTGTAATATGGCCCAAGATCTCATTAGCTTTTTTGGCTGCCAAATTTTCTAGCTGCTGACTCATATTGAATTTACAATTCATTAAAACACTTTGATCTTTTCCCAACAAACTTCTCTAGTCATGCCTACTTTGTCTTGTTCTTGTGAATTTGATTTTTTTTTATTCAAAGGTAAGACTACATTTATCCCTATCAAATTTCATCTGATCAGATTCAGCACAATGCTTTTGCCAGTCACAATATTTTAAATCTTGACTCTCATTAGTCAGATAGTTACTAAACATTTATTAAGCACCTAATATGTGTCAAACATTGTACTAAACTCTGGAGATGTAAAGAAAGATAAATGCTTCTCATTAATCTCAAGGGGTTTGTTCAGTTTAGTGTCATCTATATATCTGATGCACATGCCATCAGTACCTTAAAACAAAACATCACAAGTCCAAGCACAGATCCATGACATGCTCCAATGGAGAAGTCCTGCTAGATTGACACTGAACCATTAACAACTACTGTGAGTAAAGCCTAGAAATTACTTCTGAACCCATATAATGTATCATGATCAATTCCACATTTCCCCATCTACTTATGTCCATTTTTGCTGCCAACCCTGACTCTTTTACTTCAGCTGAAACATCATAAATTCTGCTCCAAGCCCTGATTTTAGCTCTATTTAAACCCGTGTCTCTTGTACACAATACACTATTGGATTTCGGTTTCCAGTTCATTCTGCTATCCACTTCCTTTTTATGGGTGAGTTCATTTCATTCGCATTCACAGCTGTTCAATAATAACTATATATATTTCCCTCCATCCTATTTTTTCTGCTTCTTCTCTCTCTTTTTATCTTGTCCTTCCTCAAAAGTCTGTTTTCTTTCTGACCACTGCCTCCATTAATCTGCCCTCCCTTTTATCACCTCTACCCCACCTTCTCTTATTCTTTTTCTCTCCTGTTTCTATGTTGGGTAAAATAGATTACTGTGCCCAACTGAATGTGTATGTATGTGTGTACATATATATGTTTATATATACATATGCATGTATGTATATATACATATATATAAACAAATGTATATATTCTTTCCTCTTTGAACCACTTATGTAGAGAATAAAATCTAAGCATTGCCTGCTTCTGCCCCCTATTTACCACTTTTTCTTGCACACCTCTTTTATGTGAGGAAATTTCCCCCATTCTACCTCTTTCCCCTTCTCCAAGTGCATGCCTCTTTTTCAACTCTTCATTTTTTTATACCATCCCAATATAATTGACTCACACCCAAGACCTCTGTCTATGTAGACTCTAAGTGTCCTAAGAATGATAAAATTCCTAGAGTTACATGTATAATCTTCACATATAGGAATATAAACAATTTAACTTTATTAAGTACCTTATGATTTCTCTTTCATGTTTCCTTTTGTTTGCTTCTCTTGGGTCTTGTGTTTAAATGCCAAATTTTCTATTCAGTTCTCATCTTTTAATCAGGAATACTTAAAAGTCCTCTATGTCATTAAATATCCATTTTTCCCCTGAAGGATTATACTCAGTTTTCCTGGGTGGACTCTTCTTGGTTGTAATCCTAGCTCCTTTGCCTTCTAAAATATCATTTTTCAGGCCCTTCACTACTTTAACATAGAAGCTATAAAATCTTATGTAATCTTGATTTTGACTCCACAATAATTTGTTTCTTTTTGGCTGCTTTCAATATTGTCACTTTTACTTAGGAGCTTTGGAATTTGGCTATAATATTCGTAGGAGTTTTCATGTTGAGATCTTTTTTTTTTAATCAAAGAAGTATTTTATTATTTTCCAGGCCTATGTAGAGATAGTTTTCAACATTTATTTTTATAAGATTTCTAGTTCCAAATTTTTCTCCCTCCCTTCCCCCCCCATCCCCAAGACAAAAAGCACTCTGGTGTAGGTTATATATGTACAATCACATTAAACATATTTCTGCATTAGTCATTTTGTGAAAGAAGAATCAGAACAAAAGGGGAAAACCTCAAAAAAAAAAAAAGTAGAAACAGTATGGTTCAATCTGCATCCAGATTCCCCAGTTCTTTTTTCTATATGTAGAGAGCATTTTTCATCATGAGTCCTTTGGAATTATCTTGGATCATTGTACTGCTGAGATGAGTTAAGTCTATCACAGTTGATCATCACAAAATGTTGATAATATGTACAATGTTCTCCTGGTTCTGCTCATTTCACTCAGCATCAGTTCATGTAAGTCTTTCCAGGTTTTTCTGAAATCTGCTTCCTTACCATTTTTTACAGCACAATAATATTCCATTATATTCATATACCATAACTTTTTTAGCCATTCCCCAATTGATGGACATCCCCTCAATTTCCAATTTTTGCCCCCACAAAAAGAACAGCTATAAATATTTTTGTACATGTGGGTCCTTTTCCCTTTTTTATGATCTCTTTGGGATATAGACCTAGTAGTGGTATTGCTGGGTCAAAGGGTATGCATAATGAGATCTCTTTTAGGAAGTAATTAGTTGATTCTTTCCATTTCTATTTTACCTTTGGGATCTAAGCTATCAGGGCAATTTTCCTTGATAATTTCTTGAAATATGATGTCTTGGATCTTTTTTTATAAATTTCTTCTGGGTAGTCCAATATTTTAAAAATTATCTCTCTTCAGTCTATTTTCCAGGTCAGTTGTTTTTCTGATGAGATATTTCATATTTTTTTTCATTTTTCCCCATTCTTTGGCCTGCTTTATTGTTTCTTAATGTCACATAGAGTCATTAACTTCCAGTTCCCCAATTCTAGTTTTTAAGGAATTATTTTCTTCAGTGAACTTTTGTACCTCCCCCCCGACTCCAATTTGACCAGTTCTGCTTTTTTAAGGAGTTCTTTTCTTCAATGAATTTTTGTGACTCCTTTTCCATTTGGCTTATTCTCCTTTTAAAGAAACTCTTTTTTTCACTGTTTTTTTTGTGTGCATCTTTTACCAAACTGTTAATTCTCTTTTCTAATTTGTTTTGTAACACTCTCATTCCCCCCCACCCCAATTTTTTCCTCTACCACTCATCTCTCTCTTTGACTCTTCCATTAATTATTATTTTGGTTATGCCCAATTAACATTTTCCTTTAAGGCTTTGCTTATAGCTGTTTTTATGTTGTTATCTTCTTCTGACTTTATGTTCTGGTCTTCCCTGCCAACATAATAGTTTTTAATTGTTAAGTTCTTTTGTTGTTGTTTGCTCATATTTCCAGCCTGTTTCTGGATTTTAAACTTTACATTAAAGTTGGATTCTGCTCACCTTGCTGTAGGGAGGCACTGTCTAAAGCTTTGAACTTTTTCATGATGCTATTTTCAGGGCTAATTATGGGGGTCTGCAAGTTTTTGGTACTTCCAAGGTCATATGATATGGGGAAAGAGGTTTCACTGCTCAGTCATTCTGTGCTCTGGACTTTATTCAGGAAGGGTCCCTGTTCCCCTGCAGCTGCAAGTACTTGTAGTCCCCTTGGCCCTGGAATTGTGACCAGGTACCCTGATCTTCTGTAACTGCAGGTACCAGTGCTACTCTCTGCCTTCAAACTGCTCTGGGTCCTGCTTGACCGAAAACCGAAGAAAGGAATATGATCTTTGGTTTATCTAATTGGGAAATTTTTTATATGAACTTTTCTCCATTAATAAACATCCTATCCCCTCCCACACCTGCTTTGTTTTGTTTTTGGTTTTTTGGTTTGTTTTAATTTGTGGAGGAGAGTGTATGTAATGGAAAGTAATGGGAATTAGTAAGTTTAGCTCTCTTTCAATGCCCCAGGAAGGAGACCAAAGTAACAACAGTGCATGTTGCCTTTCTGTCTAGGTGGCAGCAGTGGACTGGAAAGGGATAATACCTACTGAATTATGAAGGAGGAAATTTAGTTGCTTAAGATATTTAAACCTGATTTCCTATCAAATAGTATAGTATGTGATCCATGGTAAGCATTTAACAAATGCTTATTTGTTATTGGTTAACTGGTTGAAATTGCTCTTTTTTATTCACTGTTATAAACAAGGTGCAAACATCTGTATTTTTTTTCCAGCAAAAGATGCCCTACTCTACTATTGATAGCTGTAGTAAACCACATTCTTTCTATTTGTTAAACTTGGCTGTTGTTGGTCTGATGAATTAAGAATAAACCAGAGTCCAAAATGTTTGACCTTCTAGTAAATCACTAGATTAATCCAGCAGTAAATCTGGTTATAGTGTAATCTAAAAAAATGTTATATTTTCCATCCTTATATAATACAATTCTCCATTTTAGCCTTTCTTTGTAAAAACAAACAAGAATAACAACAAAAAAACCCCAAATCCACTTTGAATATTTACATAGGATTTTCTATCCACTAAGAACAATCTCATGAATTAAGGAAATTCATACAGTAATAAAATACATTAAGGAATGCAGAATTAATTCTTTAAAGGTTTTTTTTTTTTTACAATTCAGAATCAAATAATCAATGTTATAAGAGGAGCATATTCTGCATTAGATTAGTGTATACTATTCTAGATTTTTATAGACTTGAAATTTTATTCTAAATTTTTTTCTTTCCTGGAAGAGACAGCTGAAGATTATTTCCCGAAATATAATTGCTTGATTATGCAATCTCATTAAGAACTCATATTTTATTTGGAAAAAGTGTTGATTTACTTTTTTGGTTCAGTGATGTTAAGTGAACTCATTATTCATTGTTAAATTTTCCAGCTGATTATGCTGCATGTTAAACTAAATATAATCAAAATGGATGTTATAGCTTCTCTAGTTTTTCTAAACCTCAGTGTACTTTATAGACTAATCTTACTGAAGCCTCTGAGATAAACACTTGCCATTTTAAACCAAATTGGATTAAACACTAAAGATGAATTATAAGGCTTCTGTCAGTTTCTGGAGATGCTCTAGGACTATATGGGTACAAGTGCACATTATTTTGAAAAATTGGTCTTCACACTTACAGTGACACATCTAATAAGAAACTATCTCAAAAGTAGTTGTGGACTCCACTTTACACAATGGGGAAAATGTTTCTTGGATATTGTGGTAACATGTTGGTATATATAGTTAGTAATAGATCAATAAGAATTTATTAAATTAGGGTGTGCCACACTGTGCTATGTCTTAGAGATACAAAAGACAAAAATGAAATTACATATATACACACATATATGCATACAAAAACATGTATGAGTATATGAATATATGTGTGTATATGTAGTGTACATGTATGTGTACATGTACATATGCAATACATAACACATACACATTACAAGATAATTTTAGAGGTGAAAGCTGTAGCAGTGGGAAGGACCATAAAAGGCCTCCCACGGAAGGTGGTATTTGAGCTGAGTCTTGATAGAAAATAGGAATTCCAAGAGGTAGAAATGAAGGGGGAAGAGCATTTGTCTTGGGGGACATAGAGTGCAAAGTTATGGAGATGGGAGTATCCATGTGTGAATATGGCTAGACCATAGATTACATTGAAGAACTTAATTAGGTAAGAAGGCTAGAAATGCAGGAAGAGACCAGATTGTGAAGAGTTTTAAGTTTTAAACAGAGGAGATTATATTTGATCCTAGAATTACCTCTAGGGAATTACTAGAGTTTTTTGAGGTACAAGGGGAAGGGGGTGACATGTTTCATTTTCTATTTTATAAAAATTACTTTGGTGTTTGTGTGAACGATGGATTGGAGTGGGGAGAGCCTTGAGGCAAGAAGACCAATTCACAAGTTATTGCAAAAGTTCAGCCAAGAAGTAATGAATATACTATTAGCTTCATTTCTCAGGGAAAGTAATTTGTATTAGTTTACTATTATTTCTACTGATATAGCATTTTTGCATTTTAGGAATACAAGATTGCTTGCAGTTGATTGCTGATGTTGACAATCCCACAATACAAAGAGGTAATAATCACATTCTCCCCGCAACACACACACTTAGACAGTAGATTAAATGGTAATAGATACATTAATATAATGCTGTCATTCTGAATTACAAGTGAAACAACATATCTGCCTCAAAACTATTATGTCTAATACTTTTTCTTCATGATGGACCTTAAAACTCCTTCTACAGTAGACCCCTTCACCCAACTATTTTCTTCCTTGGGATAAAGATACCCTTCTTCATCTAATCCTAATGTGAAATGATATAAAAGTTCTTTAAGGCTCTGTGGGTTCTTCTCTAGACATTTTCCAGTTTATCAGTGTTCTTCCTAAAATGTGTTACGGAGAACTGAACCTAATACTTCAGATGTATTTTGACTCCAAAGAAGAGTAGAACAACTCTACTCTGGGCAGTCTGATTCTATTGATGAAGCCTAATTTTATTTTGGCTTTTTAAATTTTCCATATCACAGTAGAAATTCTAAATTAAAAGACTATAATTGGTGTCCTATAGAATTTCTAATTTATGAAATATATAAAATAACAATTTAAATATTCTCCATAAGACTATCAGAGAAATGTAATGAATAAACCTTAAAGCAATAGGATGGTAGTACAACTATATATAAAGAACTATAGCCAGGCCTTTTGGAAAATAGGGCAAACTTAGGGAGCATAGATAACAAATTATTTTTCCTTCCTTTTGTAAGAATCTCATTAGTCTCCAGGCCTATTATTTACAAAATAAATGGTAATCCTAACTAAGGGTCACTAAAACTAGCACCATCTAGAGATGGAAAGAATATTAGAGGTGATCTACTATAACATTTCCCTCATTTGACAGAAGAGGAGGCTGAAGTTCAATGAAAGTGGCTTCTCAAGTTTATGCAAGGATTAAGTGGTAGAACTAGCACTTGAATCCTTTGTTGATTTTAAGTCCAAGTTTCTCTGATCTGTTGAAAAGAATATTCATTAGGCCTGGGGCTGTTTCTTCCCTAGTTGCAAATATCAAAATGGATCTGTGATATCACATATATTCCCATTCCCCCAGTGATTCAGACTGTATGACATTTTTTTTTAAGTATATTTACTTAACATGATGGGAAGACTTAGTAAAGATACAGTGCTGATTCATTTGGACGTATGATGCCCATCATACATGTGAAATCATGAAAATATTTCTATATTAGCCATGTTGCAAAAAAGTAAGAAAATTATGTTTCAATTTGGATTCAGAGTTCATAAATTCGTTCTTTGCAAGAGGATATTAATTTTTATTATGAATCCTTCCTAATTGTCTTGCATCTTTGCATTGCTGACAATAGCTAAGTTATTCACAGGCAATCATCATAAAATATTGCTTTTAGTGTATACAATGTTCTCCCGGTTTTGCTCACTTCACTTTGTACCAGTTCAAATAGGTTTTTCCAAGTTTTTCTGAAACCATCTCCCTTGACATTTCACAACACAATAGTGTTCCAGCATGACTTGTTTAGACATTCCCCAGTGGGCATCCTCTTAATTTCTAGTCCTTTGCCACCACAAAAAGAACTGCTATAAATACTTTTGTACAAAAAATTATTTTCCCTTTAATCTCTTTTGGATACAGACCTGGTAATAATGGGTCAAAGGGTATGCAAAGTTTTATAGCCCTTTGGGCATAATTCCAAATTGTTCTTTAGAGTGGTTAGAGCAGTTCACAACTCCAGCAACAGTTCATTAGTGTACCTATTTTTCCACATTACCTCCAATATTTGGCATTTTTGATAGGTGTGAGGTAGTACCTCAAAGTTGTTTTAATTTGCATTTCTCTAATCAGTAATTATTTAGAGCATTTTTGCATATGACTATTGAAAGATGGCTTTGATTTCTTCTTGTCAAAACTACCTGTTCATATCCCTTGACTATTTATCAATTGGAGATTGTCTCTTTTCTTTTTTTATAAACTTGATGTAATAACTTACATATTAGAGAAAAGAAAACTTTATCCGAGAAACTTGCTGTAAAAAATTTTTTATATTACTTCATTGTGTATGGCACCATTTATCAAAATGTAGTTTCCCTGTTTGTCTTTTAATTAGGTCTAATTTTGTTTTTTCTTTGTTTGAGATTATAATTATACCCTTGCCTTTTTTATTTTAGCTGAAGCATAATAGATTTTACCCCAGTTTATTATTTTAACTCTGTTTTTCTCTTTCTGTTTAAAGTGTGCTTCTTGTAAACAACATGTTATTGGATTCTGGTTACTAATCCATTCTGTTATCTGCTTCTGTTTAATGGGTGAGTTCATCTCATTCACATTCACAGTTATGATTATTAACTGTGTATTTCTCTCCATCCTATTTTCTTCTTTTTATCTTTCTCACTCTTTTGACCCTCTTCCTTCTCAAAATTCTGCTTTGCTTCTGACTACTGCCTCGTTTATTCTGCCCTCCTTTTTGTCACCCTCCCCCACCTTTCTCTTAATCCTTTCCCCTCCTTCCCTACTAGGTAAGATAGATTTTCTACACCCACCTAATTGTGGGTGTATATATGTATGCATGTATGTATATGTGTATATATCTTCCCTCAAAGCTATTTTCTCCATTTTCTTCTCATTTCTACTTCTCTTGGTGTATGCTTCTTTTTCACTACTTCATTTTTTTTTTAGATCATCCCAACATAATTGACTTATACCCAGCACTTCAGTCTATGTAGGTTCCTAATAACAATAAAGTTCTTAGGAGTTATTTGTATCATCTTCCCATATAGAAAGGCAATCAATTTAACCATACTGAATACCTTAAGATTTATCTTTTATAAAGTTTAACTTTTTATGCTTCTCTTTGGTCTCATGTTTAAATGTCAAATTTTATATTCAGCTCTAGTCTATTCATCAGGAATGCTTGAAAGTTCTTTATTTCATTAAATATTCATTTTCCCCCCTGAAGAATTACACTCCTTTCTAGGTAAGTTATTCTTGATTATAATCTTAGCTTGTTTGCCTTTTGAAATATCATATTCCAAGTCCTTTGCTCTTTTTTTTAACTTAATTTTTTTTATTTTTTGGTGAGGCAATTGGGGTTAAGTGACTTGCCCAGGGTCATACAGCCAGTAAGTGTTAAGTGTCTGAGGCTGCATTTGAATTCAGGTCCTCCTGAATCCAGGGCTGGTGCTCTATCCACTGTGCCACCTAGCTGCCCCCCTTTGTTGTTTTAATGTGGAATCTACAAAGTCTTGCATGATTCTGAGTATGGCTCTACAGAAATGTTTCTTTCTGGCTGTTTATAATATTTTCTCCTTGACTTGGGAACTCTGGAGTTGCCTATAGTATTCTTGGGAGTTTTCATTTTGGGATATCTTTCAGGAGGTAATCAATGATTATTTCAATTTCTATTATACCCACTAGATCTAAGATATCAGCAATTTTCATTATAATTTCATGAAATAGGATGTATAGACCTTTTTTAAAAAATCATTATTTTCAGGTAGTCCAATAATTCTTAAATCCTCTCTCTTCATTCTATTTTCCAGGTTAGTTGGTTTTTTATTTTTTGATGGTATATTTCACATTTTCTTGTATTTTTCATTCTTTTGACTTTGTTTTATTGTTTTTTGATGTTTCACAGAGTCATTAGCTTTCAATTGCTCAACTAATTTTTAAGTAATTATTTTCTTCACTGAGTGTTTGTTCTTCTTTTTCCATTTGGACAACTTTGTTTCAAAGGAGTTCTTTTTGTAAGTTAGTTTTTGTGCCTCTTTTACTAAGCTGTTAATTCTCTTTTCATAGTTTTCTTGCATCACTCATTTCTTTTCCCAATTTTTCCTCTCCCACCCATATCTCTTTATTTAAGTCTTCCAGGAATTCCTATTGGACCTTTGTCCTAAACATTTTTTTCTTTGAGGCTTTGGTTGTAAATGTTTTTATGTTGTCTTCTGAGGTTATATCTTGGTCTTCCCTGCCTCCAAGGTAAGTTTTTATGAAGTTTTTATTTTCTCAATTTCTCATCCCCTTTCTTGACTTTAGACTTTGTGTTAAAGTTGGGTTCTGCTCAATTTAGAACAGGGTAGGCACTGTTCCAAGTTTGAGGCTTTTGTGCTGCTGTTTTCAGAGCTAGTTCTGGGGGTCTCCAAGTTTTCAGTGCTTCTAAGGTGGTGTGACCTAGGGAAAAGTATGGTCATTGCTCTCCTGGTCTGTGCTCTGGTTTTTACCCAGAAAGGTGTTACCCTATAGCCACAAGCACTAGCATTCTTCTTGTCCATGGAACTGTAACCAAGTTCCCTGCTCCCTTGTGACTGACCACAAGGGCTTCTTTCTGTCTTGGAATTGTAACCCAGGACTGCAATTCAGAACTGCACCTGTGCCATAGAGTTGCCAAACAGTACCAGGCCCTGCATCCAGTTCCAGCAAAGGGTCCCCTGTTATCTCTTTCTGACCAGCTGTCAAACTTCCTTGCTATTTGAGTCTAGAGTTCCTGAACTACTCCAGAATTTAATTTGAAGTGTTATTTGAAAGTTTTCGGGAAGGGAATTTTGGTATAGTTCTGCTAGGTTGCTGCCTCTACTCTTCAATCTTGGCTCTCCCCCCTCAACTTTCCTGTCCAGATAGGTGTTTCTCCTATCACAGACATTCAGTGTGGAAACATCTTAATGGTAAGCTTTCTATGCATGTCTGAAGTTCAAGAGAAAAGTCAATGCTGTAGATAGGGATTTGAGAGTTATCTATATACTTACGATTATTGAACTGGGAGGGAATTAAATCAACAAAGGGGAGAGTTTAGAGAAATAGGACTAGGCCTGAGAACAGGACTTTGGAGAATAATATAAGGGCTTTGGTGAGAAGAAAAAGCTAACAAAGCAAGAAGAAGTTAGGGAGTATGAGGAAAACTAAGAGAATGCAGTGCCTTTGAAGAAAAGGGAAATATATATTCAAAAAGAGGGGACACCAGTGTTACAAACTGTAAGCAGTTTAGTCAGAGTGTTTGAGATGCTTTTCAAATTATAAGTAGGTGGTGAAGGAGTACAGACATTAGATGTCGCTATTTTTAAAACTAATTTAGACATAATGGAGGCCAGAATATAGGGTGATAGCTTAATGTGGTAAAAGAATTAAAGAAAAAACATTTTTAGGATCAGGGAAACCTGAATAGGATCAGAGAAAACCTGTGGGCAGATGGAAAGGAACTGGCTTTAGAGAGTGATACTGAAGAAGTATGAATGAGTAGAGAAAATTAATGAAGTAAAGTCCCTGAAGTAATCCAGCAGGGATGGGACCATTATGTAAGTGGAGAAGTTAACATTGACAGGAAATAATAACACTTAATCCTCTAAGATGGGAAAGAGAGCGAATGGGTGATTATACTGAGTTGTTAGGTTTAGATTAAGGTGGTCAAAAGGATGGACTTCAAATGGTCTTGACCTAAATAATAGAGTAGGTAATTTTCTGAAGGAAATGGTTTGAGATAATCCTTGTAGAGCATAATAAGAGCTGAATAGAAGGACTGCTGACCAATAATGAAGGCCCAATTGAAGTTATGCAAATTTATTGTGGATGAAGTCAGAATGATTCAGTGACTTTCTCTAGGAATGCATAGTGGTCTGAGAAATGGACAACAAGGAGGTAGTTGGGTGGATTCTAGAAGTTAAGAATAGTTGTTGGAACCTCTCATGTAATAGTGGGGGCCAGTCAAGAAAAAATAACTAGGTGTCTCAATCACCAGCCTTTTTAGCTTTAACCCCATACACCGGTAGACTCATTTGGTTCAACTCTAGGTACTTTTCTGTTACATCATCCCTCTACTCTCATTCTAGGCTGCTTTAGGGCTGCTAGAGAAATATGAATCACAGAAATCTCTTTTTAGTCTTACTTGACCTCTCTTCACCCTGGGTACTTTTGCACCCATCATCACACTCTCAGCTCCATTTAACTCATAAGGGTACGTAACAATCAGTGCCACAAATAATGATCACATTATCGTAGAGAAACTGGTTTCTTTTAAAACAAATGATGAAGAAGCAAAACAAACTCTTCAAGATAAAAAATTAGCAAAGCAGAATCATCCCTTTATTGACTGGGAAGAGTAGAAATCAGGTTTTTCCTCCAGTATTGTGGCAATTTGCATCGGCTCACTTCGGTTTCTTCTGCTTAGGCAGGGTGTTCCAGGCAGCAGTGGCTGTACTTTCCTCTTTTCATCCTGGCAGTGGCTTCAGTTCAAGTTCGCTCAAGTAGATAGCTTCCTTCTCACTAATGACTACACTACTGACATTACTAACACACATACACAACACACACATACACACACACATCCTCAGGTGACTTACTTTTTATCTTACAAGCTTCTGCTCTGCCAGCTTCCTTAAGATGAGAAATAAAGACAGAGAAATAAAGAAGAATAAACAAAAATGGAGACACAAAGATCGAGACAAATCAAGACTCACAGAAAGACAGAGAGAGGTAGAAGAAGAGAGAGACAGAGAGAGACAGGAGATGGAGAGAGACAGAGAAAGAGACACTCTGATTGGTCGTGCTTTTTAGTCTCTTAGTCCTGACACAAGCTTCTGAAAGATAATAGCAGTAGTGCAGGGAAATAAGGGATTCCAAGAAACAGAAGTATAGATATAGAAAGCATATGAAGCCAGCTTAAAGCTAAAATTACTTTATGATGTGATGTGGAAATTTTATTTGATTTTTGGGTGGTGGTGGTTTTGTTGTTCAAAAATAATTCTTTAGTTATCAGCTTATATTCTTATTTTTTGTCACTTTGTCATGAGGAAAACTTTTTTTAAAAAATCCTCCTCCTCCCAGAACTCCAACATCCTATTGTCTGTGTTCTGAATAAAAATTAATTTATTGTAGCATACCAAAAAAAAAAAAAAGTTTTCCTAAAGGTTACCTTAGGTCATATGCACACCATCTGGATAGACTTCTGGACTTAGAGTCACAGAGACCTATATGTTCAAATCCTACCCCTGATATTAATTAAATATTTAGTCATGGGAACTTTTCTTAACCTCTATGAATATCAGTTTCTTCTTCTGAATAATAATGAAAATAATACCCATAGTATCTAGCTCAAAGAGTAGTTCAAGGCTCAAATGAGATAATGTATGTAAAGTACTTTGCAAATGTTAAAGTGATATTATAAATGTCATATGCTAATATCTGCAAAGTACCTAGTTCATGAGGGAAATAATGTATGTTGTAACAGAATTTAAAACCAAAGTTTAATTTTTATTTTCTCCAGGGAAAATTTCTTACTAAGTTGATTTATGAATTTTTTTAAGTGACTAAAAATATTTGCTCTCTTGACTATGATTTTTCAAAGTTGTAAAATCTGATTTTCCTCACAAACTTTACTAAAGGGTAAAAGGAAATTTAAAGAAGCATTTGCTCTTTGTCCTGGTTTTCAACAACAGATGTATGTAACATTTAACTGGAAGCAAAAACAAATTTTTCAGAACTAAAATAAAACCACAAAAATTATATTCAGATCAAATCCTAGCTTCAAACAACGTGGAAACTTCTGGAAGCTGTTGAAAAAATCACCATATTTATCAAGATAATCTTTGGCAGTTTGGTTCACATGGGAGACACATGAAGGAAGGATTTGTCTGACTTGGTAAATAAATATGCTATGTTTCATGTTTTAAGATGATACTTTGACTTACCGTCACTGAAGACTTTATTTAAGTTCTTTCTCCATTAAATAGGGACTTATTTTTTTATGACATCTGGCACCCTCTCCTCTTGGTCACTGACAATATTGTAGCAATAAGATCATTGGCTGAGGTTAGAGGTAACCTCCTATGCAGCAGAACAGAGTGGAACTAATTGATTCACATGGGATAGGATCTTTGACTTTGCATTGTGCTGTACACTATTTTAGTAAATAACTGTAGTGACACAAATATCTAAGTGTTGGAACATCATCTGGGAAATAATAGTGATAGAGGTAACATAACTTGCAGAGATAACTTACCCTGAGATAACTGAGATACTGTGAGAATCTGGCTCTCTATGAGGTCATATCTATTTTTGTGGAAAGAACACTAGACTTAGAGGCTAAGGTCCTGTGTTTGAATTCTGGATCTGAAGCTTATTATCTATGTGGGCTTGGCTAAGTCATTTAATCTCCCTTTGTTTCAATTTACTTACATATTATTGGGAATAAAAATGTTTACAATACCTACTTACAAAGCATTGTAAATTAATGCAGTAAAGTATTTTATAATTCTAAGCTGTAATTTTTGCATATTAAATTGATACTATTGACTCATCCGATCATTGATTCAACAAGCATTTATTAAATATTTACAGAATTGTATATATATATATATATATAATCTATATTAGATTGTTTTCTGTCTTGGGGAAGGGGAAAGGGAGGGAAGGAGAAAAAAATGGAACTGAAAATCTTATAGAAACAAGGCAAGCCTTCACATAGAAGGTGGTGTTTTTTTTTTCAATTGAGCTGTTGAATTTTAGAGGCTAAATACAAGTTCAACATGTGAGGGTGCGGAACAACTATATTCCAGGCAGAGGGAATGGAATAAGAAAAGACAAAGTAAATACATTGATTATAGGGGTGAAAGGGTTGAGGTAAGAATATCAGTCTGGAGAATTTTGAAATAGAATAATAAAGCCCAAACTAGCGTAGATGGAGTAGGGAGAAAAAGGGGAGGAGAGATAAAAGAGATGCTGTGGATGTGAAATCAACAGGAATGGGTAAAATCTTGGATCTGTGAGCTGAGGAAGAGGGATGAATCAAAGATAACCCAAAAGCTTCAAATCTGGGAGACTTGAAGAAAGATGGCATCACTGACAAAAATGGGAAGCTGAGAAAGAGCAGGGGTTTTTTTTGGGGGGGGAGAAGAAGGAAATTTTTTTTTAGTCATTTTGAATTGGGATATTATAGTTGATTGCTCAGGTAACTGAAGTCTAGTCTATTCCATTCAAGACAGGGCTTACATGTGTGGCTGGCTGATCAAGCAAATTCCAGGATGGAGGAATGCAATCTCTATGAAGGAAGCATAACCAAAAGATCAGGCTATGAGAGTGCCAGAGGTTTGTCAGAGCTCTGAAATCCAAGGACTATTTCTTCTCAGCATGCATTACTATCAAGAAGGCAAGATCAGAGTTGTATCAAAGGAACTGACAGTTTGACTTAAGCCATCTCTCCAAAGTTTTAGTGTTTTTTTCTTTCTTTATGAATACATTGTCCCTGACTTATGCTGGAGTCTTGGGCCTGGTCTTTTGTGCCTTTTCATCACTGAGCCACACCAGTAAGGATATAGGTGTTAAAGTTAAGCTCAGAATAGAGTTTAGGGCTAAAGATAGAGATTTGAGAATCCTGTGCATAAATGATAGCATTTATATAATGTTTAATATTTGGAAAGTGCTTTATAAACAATAATTCATTTTATCTTCACAACAACCCTGTGAGGTAGGTGCACTTCTTATCCCCATTGTACAGATGAGGAACCTGAGGCAGAGAGGATAAACAACTTGCCCAGGATCACATAGCTAATAAATATCTGAGGAGAGATTTGAATATAGATCTTCCTGCTTCCTACTTTAGCTCTTTATCTACTGTGTCACCTATCACCGAGATGGTTGTTTAAGCCCTGGGAATGAATGAGATATCCAAAGAATGAATGTACTCTAAGATGAGACAAAGAATAAGGACATTACCTTGAATAATACCCACATTAGGGGATAACGAAGAAAGGAGCCAGAGGAGAAAGAAAAGGAATAGTTGGAGGGTTTAGAGGAGAATCAGAAAAACGTGTTGTCTCAGAAGCCAGCAGAGTAGAGATTACCTAGCAAGAGGGAATGGTTAATGGTGTCAGATGTTGAAGAAGGGTCAACAAGGATAGGAACTGAAAGAAGGCAATTACATTTGATGAGTAGCAGTGATCTTCCAGAAAGCAATAGCAGTATAATGTTGAGGGTGGGAAGATCCAGTTGTAAGGGTATGAAGAAAGTCGGTGGTGAGGCATTGAATGTAACCTTCCCCTGATGAGAAAGAAAAGATGAAACATTGGTTGGATGGCAGAAAAATCAAAGGAAGGTTTTAATTTTTTTCTTCACATATTAGAGAAACATTAACATACTGAGAAAAATATGAGGATGGAGATCCAGTGGCAAAGATAATAAGATCTAGCCCTGGAAGAGACCTTAGAAATTACCTTGTCCAACTCCCTCTTGCAGTGGAGAACCAGAAGTTAAATGACTTGCCCAAGGTCACACAGATAGTGAATAGCAAAGCCAATAGTTTAACCCAGGGCCTCTTGATTATAAATCTAGTATTTTTTCAATCTTCCATACTAAAGGAAAAGATTGAAGATTTATGAGAAAGAGTTCAATGATTGCTGGAGCAAGGTCTCAAAGAACATGAGAAGACATATGAATAAGGGTAGAGTTAAATGTATCAGCTAACTTTAAAGAGGAGTAGGAATGTCTTTTCTTCTATGACTAGAGGGAGGGAGGTGAAAAAGACCATATGCAGAGAAATTTTGAGGAATGGAAGAAGGATCCTGAGGAAGCTCAGGTCTTATTCTTTCAGTAATGGTAATGGGTTTATACTGAACCAACCGCATTCGATTGTAACACATATTTGTGTAATGGCAGGTCTGCATTTTGTGCCTATTGGGGGGAGAAAAAGTGAAAGTGATTGATCTATATGTAGACTGAATAATATAGTTCATTGGCCACTGACAAATTATGGAATAGAATAAAGGAGAATAAACTTGAAACTTTAAAACAGGAGTAGCAGCAACAACTTTGATTTCATCACTGTTTCCCAAGAGCAGTGACTAAAATCCATCTGACCACTGAAGATTCACATAACACATGTGAAATGCAGATCACATCAGATCTTGTCAATATAAAATACATGTTTTCCTACTACTCTTAGGCTTTATCATATCAGAAAAGTGACCCTTGACTTTTGAGCATCCCAGGTTGGAGAGGCTTTGAGTATGAGACTAGTATGCTCTATCTGTTGTCCAAGAACAGTGTTGAGAGATTTTGGGGTGAAGTTGATGAAATCTTTTTGACCAAATTAACCCATGGGGACTATGTAATAAAACACAGTGGGGACTATAACTTCTCTCAGTGAAACAAGTATCATTACACACTAAAATCAATATTGAAGTAACAAGCATTTTTTTTTAATGTGAGAGAGCTAACAGAAGCAAATGGACCACTAGAAGTTTCCATGTGATCTTCAGTTTATTGGCTCTTAGTGATAAAATAATTCAGCAATAGTGATGTACTTTTTGGGTCAGAATGCTTAGTCAATATCTGAAACAGAAGTTTTCTGGGTTCTTTTTTGGGGGCGGTGCATTGAGGGTTAAGTGACTTGCCCAGGGTCACACAGTTAATATGTGTCAAGTGTCTGAGGCAGGATTTGAACTCAGGTCCTCCTGAATCCAGGGCCAGTGCTTTATCCACTGCACCACCTAGGTGCCCCCTCTGTTTTCTTTTAGATGGTCATTTGGTTGCTATGGATACCAGCTGTATGAGGGGTCTAATGCTAGAAGCAAACAATTAGCCTTTTACAACATGTAAAATAAAGTATTTGATTTCTTGCAAATAAAATAAAACTTTAGGACTCTGGAAGATTTGTCAAATGTGAGTAATATTTGGGGCTTAACTTAAAGAAAAACAATTGGTAAATTTTAAGAGTTAGTAAAAGAACAGTTCATTCTATTTGCCTATTGGAGTAGACTAGATGAGTTTTGATTATATTTGAGTTATATTGAAGTTAGGTAGAATTTTTTTTAAATCCAGGACTTTTCCCTATTACATCTAGAATTCATAATCATAAATGAACACACAATGAGAGCAACATTCTCAAAAATATTTTCCTTGAAGATGGTTAAGCAGAGGCAGGAACTCACCTTAACTCTTCCAAACTCCCCTCTAAACAACAAAAATAATGCCTGAAATTGAATTCTGGAGTGGAAGACCAGCAAAAGGTCAGAGTGGAACAATTTTCCAATCTAAGACAACTTAGGAGATCACCAGGAAAAGTCTGTCTCACTGGGGTGATGGTTGGGTCTGGTGTCTAGTGTAGGTCCTCCACAGCAATGCCAGATGCAGGCCTTAGAGGTAGCTGCATCAGAAGCAGAAGCAGTTTCAGGAACTTTCAGCCTACATATGGTAAAAGAGTCTGACAACTCGTCAGAAAAAGATTACAGGGTTTGATAGTACTAGGTTCAGGACCCTATTGCATGGCCCATACACAATACAATTCAGGGTCACAGTTTCAGGGCAAAGAGGAGTGCTAGTACACTGACACTTATGGCCACAAGGGAGTAGGGACTCTGGTCAAAGTTCCAAGGTAGAGAAGAGTGTTCGTGATTGTTCATAAGGAGGAAGGTGACACTGGTCTTAGTTGTAAGGCAGAAAGGAGCACTAGTACTTATTGCTATAGTAGAGCAATGGAACTAGCCATTACTACAGGGCCAAGAGGAGCATTAGCACCTTTAGGTATGGGGAGCAAGATAACTTCCTGGGTAAAGACCAGAGCAAAGGCCAGGAGACCAGTGACTACACCTCTCCTTAGATCATGCCACATTAGAACCACCAAAAAAATCAATAGACCCCAGAACAAGCTCTGAAAAGAGCAGCATGAAAATGTTGAAGCTTGGGACTTCCTTCTAGGAAGCACATCCCAATTTTGAAATAAAGTTCAGCTATGCCCAGAGCGCTATAAAACACTGCATACCCTTTGATTCAGTAATACCACTACTAGGTCAGTATCCCAAAGAGATCATAGAAAAGGGAAAAGAACCCACATGCACAAAAATATTTATAGCTGTTCTTATGGTGGTGGCAAAGAATTGGAAATGGAGGGAATGCCCATCAATTGTGGAATGGCTGAACAAGTTGTGGTATATGAATGCCATGGAATACTATTCTGCTGTAAGAAATGAGGAGCACATAGATTTCAGAAAAACCTGGAAAAACTTAAGTGGACTGATGCTGAGTGAGATGAGCAGAACCAGGAGAACATGGTACATATTAACAGCAACACTGTGTGATGATCAGCTGTGATAGACTTAGCTTTTCTCAGCAATACAATGATCAGAGACAATTCCAAAAGACTCATGATGGAAAATGCTCTCTACATCCAGAAAAAATTATGGAGTCTGAATACAGATTGAAGCATACTATTTCCACTTTTGATGTTGTTTTGTTCTTGTGGTTGTCCCCTTTTGTTCTGATTCTTCTTTCACAATATGACTAATGTGGAAATGTGTTTATCATATAATATATATCAGATTTCTTCTTGTCTTGGGGAGCTGGAAGGGAAGGAGAAAGATTTGGAACTCAAAATCTTACAAAAATGAATGTTGAAAACTATATATGTAATTAGAAAAAATAAAATACTATCAAGAAAAACAAAATAAGATAAAGTTTAAAATAAAAAAAATACTGGCTGGAAAAACAGACAACAAAAAAAGAACCTGACCATAAAAAAGTTACTATGATGACAGGGAAGATCAAGACACAAATTCAAAAGAAGACAATGATATCAAAACAGCTATAAGCAAAACAAAGGAAAAAATATGGCCCCTGGAGTAAGGAAGACCTGAGTTCAAATCCATTCTCAGAGACACTATCTGTGTGACCCTGGGCAAGCCACTTAAGCTCTACTTGCCCTAATCCACTGGAGAAGGAAATGGAAAACCACTCCAGTACTTTTCCAAGAAAACCTCATGGACAGTATGGTCCTTGGGGTCACAAAAAGTAGAACATGACTTAAGAACAATAATAACAATGATCAAAACAATCTGGTATTGGTTAGGAAACAGAGTGGCAGAACAATGAATAGATGAGGTATACAATACACAGTAATAAATAAACGTTATAATCTAGTGTTTAATAAACTCAAAGATCCAAGCTATTAGGACAAGAACTCACAACATTTTGTGCAAAACTGGAGAGCAATTTTATAGAAACCAACATCTAAAAACAATATATTAAAATGAGGTCTAGATGGATACATAATTTGGACAGAAAGGGTAATAGCATATGCATATTTGGAGGGCATTGGATAATTTTACCTTTTTAATCTAGGGATAAAGAAAGCATTTCTGACAAAACAAGAAATAGAGGGCAATATGGGATGAAAAATGGATAATTTTGATTAGATCAAATTAAATTGCATAAACAAAACCAATATAGCCAAGATTAGAGGGAAAGCAGGAAACTGGGGAAAATGTATATTTTTACATCAAGTTTCTTTACATCTATCCTCATTTCTCAAATATATAGAGACCTGATTCAAATTAAGAAGAATACAAGTCATTCTTTAATAATAATTTGCTAAATGATATTAACAAGCAGTTTTCAGAAGAAATCAAAGCAATCTACAATCATATGAATAAATGCTCCAAATCACTATTGATTAGAGAAATGCAAATTAAAATAACTTTGAGATACCAGCTCACAAGTATCAGATTGGCTAATTTGACAGGAAAGGAAAATGACAAATGTTGGAAGGGATGTATAACAATTGGGGCACTAATGCATTGTTGGTTGAGTTGTGAATTGATCCAACAAATCTGGAAAGCAATTTGGAAATATACCTAGAGGGCTTAACCCTTTGACTCAGCAATAGCACTTCTTGATGTTAAGTCATTCAGTCATGTCCAACTCTTCATGACCAGGTGGACCATTATGTCCATGACGATTTCTTGGAAAATATATTAGAATGGTTTGCCATTTCCTTCTCAAGTGGATTAAGGTAAGTAGAGGTTAGGTAACTTGGGCAGGATAACATAGCCAGGAAGTGTCTGAGGCTCAATTTAAATTCAGGTCTTCCTGACTCCAGGCTCAATACTTTTTCCCACTGAGCCACCCAACTGATAAAGGTTATCAACTCCTAGGTATATATTTCAAAGAGATAAAAGGGGGCAGCTAGGTGGCACAGTGGATAAAGCACCAGCCCTGGATTCAAGAGGATCTGAGTTCAAATCTGGCCTCAGAAACTTGACACTTACTAGCTGTGTGACCCTGGGCAAGTCACTTAACCTTCATTGCCCTAAAAGAAAAAAGAAAGATATAAAAGGAAAAGAACTTCTATGTACAAAAACATTTATAGCAGCCTTTTATGGTTGCAAAGAAATGGAAATTGAGCAAATGTCCATGAATTAGGAAATGACTAAACAAGTTTGGTATATGATTGTGATCAAATAAGATTGTGCTACAAGAAATGACAAGCAGCATTGTTTCAGAAAAAAAACCTTAGGAAGATATGAATTGATGCAAAGTGAAGAGAGCAGGACATGAAAACATTGTGCATAGTAACAGGAATATTGTACAATAATACATTGTGAGTGACTTAGCTATTGTTCTGAAGGACTTATGCTAAAAAATTCCATCCACCTCCAGAGAAAGAACTGATGGAGTCTGAATGTGGATTGAAGGATACTTTTTTTTTTTTTGCAGGGCAATAAGGGTTAAGTGACTTGCCCAGGGTCACACAGCTACTAAGGTGTCAAGTGTCTGAGGCTGGATTTGAACTCAGGTCCTCCTGAATCCAGGGCCGGTGCTTTATCCACTGTGCCACCTAGCTGCACCTGAAGCATACTTTTTTAACTTTTATCTTGGTCTTTATTTTCTTTTGCAACATGGGTAATGTGGAAATATGTCTTGCATAACTTCTCAAGCACAATTGTTATCAAATTGCTCTATCAAAGTGAAAGGGAGAAAATGAGAGAGAATTTGGAACTCAAAAAAAATTTTAGTGTTTTAGAAATTCTTACATGTAATTAAAAAAAAGTAAAAAAACTTTATATAAAATGTTTATCATGTGTGCTATGTGTAAAATTAGTTCTTTCTATATCACAGTTCATAGCATTTCGTTTCCAATTATGGAAGGGAGAAAGGTAGCAGGATATTGGCTTGATAAGTACTTTCCTGCACCAAAAATAAAGTAAACAAAACACACACAACAGATATAAAAAATATACTTTAAAACTGTTTTGACTACAAAATTTATTCTCGTGAGTCTTAATTAGGAATTGATTCTTTAAGTTTAGTAAACCATGGAAACTCAAGATTTTTGGAGGGGAAATCAGAAAACAAATAGGCAAAGTGCCTTCATATCAAAACTTAAGCCACAGTAATAGGAAATTTGGAAATGGTATCATACAATTTGCATCATGGGAGTTAGGGGAAATCCCAGAATTTTATTCCCTCATGCTGCACCCTTTTTATGTGAAGCAATAATGTCTAATATGAAACAGTAGTCCTTATAATTTGGAGTTGTAAAACATCTGCAGTAAGGAAAAGTAATATATCAATGTTAAGAAAAACAGTCACAACAAAATAACAATATTACTCTAAGAATAGTAATCCCCATTAAGACATTTCCTGCTTGGTTTTAGTCACATAGCTTTACACTGATATTTTGCTTTTAGTAAGTAGTGTCTCGGGATTGGGAGGGATGTCATCAATTCTTAACCATACAGATAAACATCATCTCTGACAAGTTATTATCCAGCCTTTGCTAGAAGGCCTCTAGTAAAGAGAAAAGGATTGCCTACCAAGCAAACCCATTTCCCTTTTGTTCTAACATTTTCCCCTTATATTGAACTCAAATCTGTGCCTCTCCATCTTCTCCTCATTGTACCTAGTTCTGCTTTCAGGAGCCAATAAGAAAAAAGAAAATGATTCTTTCACATAAAAGTTTTCCCCATACTTGAGGATACCTATCAGTTCTTCCTAATAAAGCTCTTTAACAATTGGTCCCATACATTTCTAGATTTCTCTCGATTTTGGTGTTTGTGTTCCAAAGATCCTACAGAGTTCTGGTCTTTTCTTCAGAAAAGTTTCAGAGTACTCCATGCCATTAAAGGTTAATGTTTTATCTTGTAGGATTATACTCAGCTTTGTAAAATAAGTTATTTTTGGCTGGAAGCCTTTATCTTAGAACCTGTGATCCTAATTATAATTCTTTGGTATTAGAACTGCTTCTTCTGGATGCTTTCAGTATTTTTTTTCTTTGAAATGGGAGCTCCATATTTTGGCTATGCCATGCATGGGTTTGTTTCTTTTTGGGTTCCTTTATGGAGATGATCAGTGAATTCTTTCTATCCTTACTTTACTTTCTGATTTTAATAAAGTAGGACAGTTTTCATTTATGATTCCCTAAAATATAATATCAATGATTTTTAAAAAATCATGACCTTCAGGGGATTCAGTGATTTTTAAGTACTTCTCCTTGACCTTTTCCCCAAATCTCTTTTTTGAAATATCATATATCTGACATGGGGGTGGGGGCAGAGCGAAGATGGTGGAGAGAAGCCGGCAAGTTGCCTGAACTCTCCTGTGGTTCCCTCAAAAAGAGCATTAAATCAAGCCTCTAAATGGATTCTGAAACAACAGAACCTACAAAAAGACAGAGAGACAAAAATCTTCCAACTTGAGATAATTTAGAAGACTTCAGGAAATGTCGTTCTCACTTGGGCAAAAGGGGAGTGCAGCACAGCTCAACACAGAGCAGTGCAGCACAGAGGGGATCTGGGCAAATCAGCAAGAAGCTTTTGGCCACAGTGGACTAACTGAGGCACCTTGATCCTGGTTCAGCAAGCTGGTGGTGCAGCAGGCCATTTGTGAGATCCACCGGCACCAGCTGAGAGGGCAGGTTGCCAACTGGAGGGCCACCCATGGGACAGGCAACTGGACCTGGCCATCCCAGCACCTGGAGCAAGCTCCAGTGAGGAATCCACAAGCCATAGATGCCTCAGATCAGAAAGCCAGTGACACAGCCCCTATCTCCCAGCACAGTGACTCTTGTCAGTGATCCTTGTGCCCCAGGAGCAGACCTCAACTTTAAAAAAATAAGCTACATGGGGCAGCTAGGTGGTACAGTGTATAGAACACCGGCCCTGGAGTCAGGAGGAACCGAGTTCAAATCCAGCCTCAGAGACTTGACACTTACTAGCTGTGTGACCCTGGGCAAGTCATTTAACCCCAATTGCCTCACCAAAAAAAATAATAATAAGCTACAATATGAGTAAGAAACAGAAAAGGGCTCTTACCATTGAGAGCTTCTGTGTCAACACAAACTCAGATGAGGACAATACTCTCAAATTGCCTAGATGTGAAGCCTCAAGAGGGAAGAGGAATTGGTTTCAAGACCAAAAAGCCTTCTTGGAAGAGCTCAAAAAGGATTTAAAAAACTAATTGAGAGGAATAGGGAGAGAAATGAAAGCAACACAAGAAAATTATGAAAAAAAGAATCAACAGTTTGGAAAAGGAAGCACAAAGATTGAAGAAAGCAATTCCTTAAAAAATTCATTTGATCAAATGGAGAAGAAGGTACAAAAGCTTACTGAAGAAAACAATGCCTTAAAAATTTGAATTGGACAGATGGAAGCTAATGACTCTATGAGACACCAGGAATCCATCAAACAGAATCAAAAGAATGAAAAAAATAATTAATATAATATCTTTTATTTTGTCTTTTGATTCTGCTCTAATACTTCTTGTTGTCTCATTGGTTTAGTTTAGGCCTATTCTAGTTTTCAGTAATTCTATTTCTTGGATAATGTTTACCACTTTCTGATCAAAGCTTTTTTTTCCTTCCAATTCTTTTTTTTGGGGGGGGGGAACATATATAGATATATATGTGTGTACATGTGTGTGTATATATATGTATTCATACACACACACACATATATTTTCATCTCTATCTATCTATCTATCTATCTATCTCTATATATATTCAGTTCTTTAAGCTATTCATGTAATCCTTGTGGAAAAATCCATTTTATTCTTTGAGTTTGCTATTGTTGTAGAGTTATATATGCATTTAAAAACATACTGGTTGGTGTTTTTTTGTTTTTTTTTTTTTTTTTTAGTGAGGCAATTGGGGTTAAGTGACTTGCCTAGGGTCACACAGCTAGTAAGTGTTAAGTGTCTAAGGCCGGATTTGAACTCAGGTACTCCTGACTCCAGGGCCGGTGCTCTATCCACTGTGCCACCTAGCTGCCCCGGTTTTTTAAAATTGTATTTACTTAACTCTGCAGCTTTAGTTCCTGAATTGGAGCTTCGAGCCAGAGCCAGGCTTCAGCTCTTGCTTAACTTTTAAATAGGGTAGTTGACTCTACCTAGTCTTGCTATGGACCCTCTGGATTCTTTTGCTAACTTTGATCTCCCTGTGTTCTTTCCTCCTCCCCCTAGCTCTTTAATGTTCTCCTTGCTATATATGTGGGACCCTTTCTGCCATCTCAGGACAGAGTATTAGGGAACCCTTAGGGCTCCTGGGCCTGGGTAGTTCAGCTCTGAGTACTAATTGGCACCATATAGGTCACTATCTATCACTGTTCCCCCTGGCTTCCAAGATTCTCACCCTGAGGCTTTCTGACTACACCAAAGCTTTTGAGGGGAAGTCTCTACTCTCACTGGTTCTGGATCCAGAGTCCTACAATCGATATGTGTTCTATCTCTGGTCATGCTGGGGTTTGCTTTGCTTGAGAGAACTTCCTTTTCTATTTCCCTTATGTTTCTGGCTGGCTTTTTGTATATTTCTGGGGTAGAAATCATTTACTATGGTTTCTCTTTGTATCATTATTTGGTTTGGTGTAAATTTTAAGATTTTGCTGGAGTAGATATATAGGATTTGAGTAGTCTATCTTTGTTCTAGGTAGCCATCTTGTCACGAGGTCCCCCTTTTTTTTCAAATTGGCACCCAGAACTGAACATTTTATATGTGGTCTAACTAGGCCAGAGCACAGTTGAACTATTACTTCCCTCATTCAGAACACTTCAAATGCAGCCTAAGTTTGGGTCAGTTGTTTTTTGCCTGTCCTATCACAGTATTGACTCATATTGAGCATTCAGTCCACTGAAACACCTAAGACTTTTCAGATGAACTCCATTCTAGCTGTATCCTTCCCATCTTATACCTGTGAAGTTCAGCCCAGTGTTCTAAGGTGTCAGGATCTTTTTGGATTCTGACTTTCTCATCTAATACAAACCCTTCCTGTTATTTGTCATACATAAATGTGATGTGTATATCTATGTTTTTATCCAAATTTTTTATAAAGAGCTAAATAACAAAGAGCCAGGGACACATCTCTGAGACTCTGTAAAGTTCCTTTGTTAATACTGGGCCATTAACCAGTACTCTTTTAACTATTTAATCATTCATGAATCCACTTAAATGTATTATACTTGAGTTCCCTTCTCTCCATTTCATCCATAAAAATTTCATAAAATATATTGTTAAATGATTATAGCATTTGGCTACCAGTCTAGTAATCATATCCAAAAAAAGAAAGAAAATTAAATTGATCTAGCATGATCTTCTGTTGATAAAGCCATAATGATTTCTGTGTTTGTGTCTTCTTTTTCTAAATCTTTTCTAGTCATCTCCTTAGTAATATATTCTAAAATTTTTACCAGGAATTGAAGTTAATCTCCACTGGGCTACAGTTTGCATATCCCTTGCTCTCCTTTTAAAAAAAATTTTTTAAGTTGAGAAAATGATCACCTTTCTCCAGGGATGTGCCCCCTCTTCCATGCTCCACAACCTTTCAGTGATCACTGACTTTGTCTAAATAACCACACCTACCAATTATTTCAATTCCCTGCACAGAATTCTTCTGGATCAAGTTATTTAAAGTGATCTAAAGAACCTAGTTGTTGTTTTGTTTGTTTACTATTTCTCTACTATTATACTTTTATATTCTTCTAGGCTTATGCAGATTTATTATATAACCTATCCATTGTGAATATTAACATGTGCCACTTATTTTAGGTAAAATAAATAAGGGTCAGAGTGTGATGCCCTAAAGTACAAAGATATATTTTGCAAAATAGAGATATTACCTACTTTATCTCATAGGGCTGCTGTCAGGATCAAATGAATCACTGAACATAAAAACACTTTGAAGACTACAAAGCACTATGTGCCAGCTATTTTTTATTACTTCTGTTATCATAATACCTAACATGTATATAGCTCTCCAAAACGTGCAAAGCACTTCACATATATTATCTCATTCTTAAAATGTTTCTTCTAATGAGTGAAAGGAATTGTTGTTCTTTCGTAATGAGTTGGGTGAAAGTGGAGCCTGGTATCCCTGTTTAGTGAGTCACAGTAATTGTCTGCCATATATGATTTCACCATTTCCCTTTTTAACTTTGCAACATACATTTCCCTCCTTGTGGGAATCTGTTTCTCCAAAATCACATACTTATATGTGAGGCTTTCCTGATCCTTACAGTTGTTAATGACCCCTCCCCACAAATTACCTTGTATTTAATTTGTGGCTACTTATTTTATATAGACTGATATTAGTGCATATGGTTTCCCTTAGCCTTTTGAGAGCAGGAGCTACTTTGATTATGATTTTGTGCCCCCAGAAGGTAGTATAGTGTCTGTCACTGTTCAGTCGTGTCCAACTCTGTGACCCAGTTCAGGATTCTCTTGGCAAAGATATTAGAGTGTTTTGCTATTTCCTTCTCCAGATCATTTTACATATGAGGAAACTGAGGGAAACAGAGTTTTAAATTACTTACCCAGGGTCACACACCTAGTAAGTATATAAGGCTGGATTTGAACTCATAAAGATAAGTCTTTCTGACATAGGTCTGGCACTCTACGGCACTTTACTTTTCCACCTGGCTGACCATTCTACCACATAGTTGTCTGTCACTTGGTAGATGCTTGTTGACAGAGGATTTTTGGTGTTTTTTTTTTGTTTGTTTGTTTGTTTGTTTGTTTGTTTTTTTAGTGAGGCAATTGGGGTTAAGTGACTTGCCCAGGGTCACACAGCTAGTAAGTATTGTCTGAGGCCGGATTTGAACTCAGGTACTCCTGACTCCAGGGCCGGTGCTCTATCCACTGCGCCACCTAGCTGCCCCTTTTTTTTTTAACTTGAGGAGTATAAGTTAATACTTTACGTTTTGGATTTCTGTCATTTGGCAGTTAATTGAAGTGGTAGATTAATTGGACAAGCAAGCCAGAATCATGCCAATAAAAATAAATTAGAAAAAGAAGTAAAAATGTTAACTCTTGAGTCTATCCAATTCTGTTTTTAATCTGTGGCATGCTTTTGGGACATAACAAATATCCTGTTTTGGAGAAACAGCAATAATTCAATAAAAAATATTTACTCTCTTAGGTAAGGTACTGTGTTAAGCACTGTGAGAGAGAAATATAACAAATTCCTTTTGTTACTATGAGATATCTAAACTGAATGTGAATTCATATCTACCTAAACTAAAATACTTAAAGTCCCCATTATTGTTGACTTCTCTTTCTGAATTTTCTCCCCATGAACAGCCACTATATTAATTACATGCCACTCATTGTTGTGTTAAAAAGGGAAATTTTATTTAAAATATAAATGTGGGACAAAATCAGGAAAATACATTCACCACATACTCTCTTAACATCATCTCAGAAAGCCCCCCTCCCAATCTCTAGGTTGAAAATTCGGTGCTAAATTTTCCTTGTATTTTGACCCAATAGATGGGGAGCAGTCTATGCAGTTTTACCTTTTCCCAAGTAAACCTTCTTTTTCTCATCACTGCAGAAAAGGACTTTGGGTAATAATGTGGGCTACCATTGGTACTGCCTTTTTCTCCTTGCTATAGAAGTAAGTCTTAGGTGCACAGAGACCAGAAGGGACATTTAGTGGTTCACGTCTCAATACTAACCATCCTGCCCTTCTGCCCCCGATTCTAATCTCTACTTAAAATAAACATGGAGAACATAATGTCCTTTTATCTTCCAGCTTCCCTCTGGTCTTCCTTCCAAAGCCTCTGTGCATCTTGCTAGGAACCTTTAGTAACAGCATGGTAGTAGGAATGTGGAGACATCATTATTTTGTGGGACTGATGCACAGTCTTAACAAAAATATAGTTTTCCAGAAAGACCATATCCATTGCTTTACACAAAAACAATCCCTGCCCTTTAGGCACCTAAGATATTGTTTTGCACATAATATAGATGAATAAGTAACTAAAATAAATATGAAAATATGGGAAGTGTATAAGGATTATCTCAGAATGGTATGAAATAGCCCAGATAAGAACTTTCAGAATGTAGCACTTTCTTTAAGCTTCTGAAATTCAATAAAATGTTTACACTGATCATAATTAAGGTGGTTTGTTACTCTATTTAACAAATTTAAAAAGAAGAAAGAAAATATCTATTGGACTGTGTTCATTGTCCCCCTCAAAAATCTTTGTTAGGTAGAGCAACCTTTTTTAGAACAAACACGGGACCTCTCAGTTTTTTCATTTCTAGCCCTGCTTTTATAGCATTAAAATTAGACACAGTGATGAATGAATTAACTGCCTATTCCAATGTGATCTGAAAAGATAGAGTGCCTTGGGCAAATAATTTGTGGACACCTCTTTGCTCTCTACTTGGCATTCCTAAGTATGGCATATTTAAAGTGATCCAAATTATGTTCCAATTACCTTCTCTCCGGAGCCTGTGGAGTTTACCATTTCTCTGTTCCATGTTGAAGAGGTATCATTCCTATATTTCCTATCTCCCTATTTATCTTTTACATCCATACTTTTATTTAATGTTTTTATATTAATATTAATATAAGTGATTCTTAAACCCAACACTGCTTACACAGAGTACTGTTATATATTTACTACATCACTTGGTGTTGGCCTTAGACATATGTTATCTGAATAGCTAAAGGTTTTCCCAAATGGCACACTACTTAGAATGTATCATCAAATATTTTTAAATAAAAAAAGGTTACTAAACAAAATGGAGATGGAAATGCAGCTTATTTGTAAAAGCTTTTTACTTACCAAGTCATAGACCTTGGAAATATAATTAATTCCAATCAATGGCTGCTAAATAGCTCTGATTAAATCAGACAGCACTTATTTTCTATACTGCTGACTTTTTATATTTAGAAATTGTTTCAAATTGTACCAAAAGTAAATCTTCACAGTAATTTCAGAATTTTAGACAAGACCTACATTTGTAATACATATAACCTGACTCTCATCTACCTCAACCACTCCATTGTGAGAATAAAAGTTTTCTTATCATTTAATTATGTTAATTGTATTCTTATAAGATTTATGAAGCACTACAGGACTACATAGGATAGAGGACCATTTTGTATTTTTCTTTGGAGAAAATGTGCTAAAAATAACATCATTTTTATACCATCTATAAATTTTAAGTTGACTCTTGATAGTCTGAATATGATAATTGATATGCTACCATAGCAACTGAATTTTATAAATCTTGAATAAAACCAGAAGCTTCTTAATACTTAATAGTGTATTTGTGTTGTTAACATGTGTATGAGTATATAGTTTATAATCATTTGCTGTTCTGAATTTGTAACTGAGCAATTAATGAAAAGCTATTCCCTTAAGTTAATGTCCTATCACTCACCTCCTTTTCATGGTCTTACTTCCTCAAAAGTAGCTTCTATTCACTACCTCCACTTACTCCTTATACTCCCAGCAATTTACTTTCTCCAAGATCACCAGTGACCTCCTGATGGCCAAATCAATGGCTTCTTCACAGTCTTTAATCCTCTGACTTTTCTGTAGCATCTGGCACCTTTTCCATCACTTTCTTCTCCATACTTTTTCTTCCATTGGCTTTTGTGAAACTACACTCTTCTAGTATAGTTCCTGCTACTTCTCTGACTTTCCCTTTCTGTTTCACAGAATCTTAGAGTTGGAAATTATCCCAAAGGTGGCTTATCTTCTCAATAATAAATACAAGGTGTTCCCAAAATGCCAAAAATTTGGCTTCCAAGAAATTATTGCAATTTTAAGCCATTAAAGCTTTAATAAATTTATGTATTAATGTTATATACTTACTATGAAATTATTTTAATGGATTTCATTTATTAATAGCTTAAAACCACACTAAAACATATATGTTTTTTTGGAATTGAGTACTTAAATGTATAAGGACTTGTAATTTCATTGGTATAGGGAACTCCTTGATCAAAGAAACATCCTCTATCAATGTAAGTCAGTACTTTCTTATGATTTTCACTGACCTGCCTATAACTACACAGCCAGTATATGTCAGGCAAGATTTGATCTCCACTCTTCCTGGTTCTGAGGTCAGCTCTCTAGCCATTTGGCCCTGCCCCCTCTGTAAAGCAGATAAGACTAATCTGAAATATTATGATTGTAAAAAGGGGAAAGAGTTCACTTTCTCTTTCTCTGCTGAGATAATCAAGGGAATTTATTTAAAGCAGATGACATTTGAGCTCTGGCTTTCCCTACCCCTGACCCTCAAGTATAGACTTCCCCCAAGCTTTGTCCACTGCTCTCTTCTCTGTTCTCTCTCCAGTCTCACCCTTAACCATTTCCTCAGCTTTCATGGCTTCAGTGATCAACTGTCCATGAATATCTTGCAAATAAATGCCTCCAGGTATAGTCTCTCTTCTGTCAGGTTTTTTTTTTTTTCCATTTCATACTACTTGACACATGGCCATTGTTTCCTTTGTTTGCCATCTCTTCCACAAAGTCTTCCTTGTTCCCCTAAATTGAAATCAATCTCTTTCTCCTTAGATTTCTTAGAAGATTTTATCTGGTTCTCTCCTTTATCCTTATGATATTTTGACTTTTCATTATGCTTACCTGGGTACATGTAATCATTCCCCCTCCCCCACAGTGCTAATAAATGTATGTTGAATTTAATGGAACGGTGGTGACATCACAAAAAATAAAGAAGTTGGGGGGGGGGTGTAGTGGAAGATGATGAATTCAATCAGTAAGTCAGTTAAGCACTGTACTAAATCCTAGGGATACCAGGATACCAAGGGCTGAGCTGAACAGTTCTACTCACTTTAGTGTGATCATTTGCTCCTCAGAAATCAAAATCCCTACAGATCCAGGCTTGATTTATCATTTTGTTGATTGTCTAGATTTAAGAAAATGTTAGCAAATTGCAGGGGACAGCTAGGTGGCGCAGTGGATGGAGTGCCAACCTTGGAGTCAGGAGTACCTGGGTTCAGGTCCAGCCTCAGACACTTGACACTTACTGCCTGTGTGACCCTGGGCAAGTCACTTAACCCCAATTGCCTCATCCAAAAAAAATAATGCAAATTGCAGGTGTATGGGGTGTTCAAGGAGGACTAGCACCTCTAGTATGAGAGCTTACCAAGCCATTTGTGGTGTCCATCTTCACTCAAGTCTCACCTGTGGCTTTAAGAAGCTGTAGCATGGTACAGTGGCCACACCTGGGTAAAACCATCTCTATAGTTGGGCCAAACCAGGTTGAAAGTAACTAAAGGGCCTCAAACTTGTCTCTGAGTTAGGAGGATGTCTGTCCTGAGCATGTGAAGACTCCCCACCGCTCCTGCCTCCAGTTGGAATGGGCAGATGAGAACAATTTGTTCCAACAGCCATGAAAGTGGCTGAAGCAGGTGCTATGGAGTACTTAGAGATTGTTCAGATGAAGCCAAGATCATCCACTGCTTCCTGGGCTATCACCAGTCATCATGACTTTTGTCTTCCCAATGGATAGAAATAATTTTGGAAGAGAGAATGAAACTGATGACTTTGTGCACCTCTGCCTCACTTAAATGCAATTCACATATGATTGAAGAAATCACCCCCCCATATCATTGATTCTCTTCAAAATGAAGGGAAAACAACAATAATACAAATTAAATTGAAAATAGTGTGTCATACATTCCCGTCCTCCCTCAGCCTGGTTGTTAAATATTTACTAGCACACTCCTGTACTGCTCTATAAATAGTACTTGACCTCAACAGCAGTTCAGTAGAAGGCTCAGGGAATGAAGTTATTACCAGAATGGAGGCCTGGTAACTGGAGGAGAAGGAGGAGGAGGAGAAGGAAGAGGACGAGGACGAGGAGGAAGAGGAGGAGGAGGATATATAAATAGGTATTTATACAACACTTTCAGGTTTTTTAAGTAGTTTACATCCATTATTTCATTTGACCTTCACAACACCCCTTTCCTTGCCTTTAAAGAGCTTATATTCTCATGGAGAAAACAACAGGTGTAGAGATAGAGACATATAAAATACATACAAAGTAGTTCACTTTTAGGCATATCAATCTAATTAGAATTCTAATCTAATCCCATCTAATTCCAATCTAATAACTGCTGTTTGTCCCTACATTCTCTACCATTACACTGAATATCTGCACAGCCAATCAATACTGATATGCCTAGAGAAATTAACTGAATTGTCCATGGTCACCCAGTTACATTGGGCAGAGCCAGGATTCAAATCTAGACCTTCTGCTTCTATGCCCATTGATCTTTCTAATATATCACATTCCTTCCATGACTACTTTTTTTTGGAGCCTGTATCTCCTAATCTCATCCAGGCTGGTAGCACAGCCAGTGATCATTCTATATAAACCAAATTTAACCTGTGTAAAATTTCCATAGATGTCAAGGTACACAGTGCTTTATCCAGGGTCCTGTAATCATTTGTCTTCTAAGAATACTAAATAGGAAGAAATGATACATGTACTGATTAATCTTTGAAACTGATGAAGTATTTAGGGGAGATTTTAATGGCCAGTTCTTTGTCCTTTTAGATAAAATTAAGTGGAAGTGAAAAATTCAGCATCTTTTATGTGTGTGTGTGTGTGTGTGTGTGTGTGTGTGTGTATGTTTTGTCTTACAATAAAATATCTTTAAAGGAGGAACAACCCTGGTATGACAGGCTAATGTAATTTGAAACAGCAATTATAGTTTTGAGGGCTTCTCAGGTTTAGTATTGACAAGAGCAAATTTTGGATAGGGTATTATTTACATTAGATACACATTTATTAAATACTTACTATCTTTAATTTACTGTGTTAGGCACTCTGAAGATAAACATGAAAAGGACCCTGTCCTCAAGGAACTTATATTTTTCTAGGGATGTGACATTCATACAAATAAGTAAATACAAGGATGTTGGGGTGAGAATCAGCACTGAAAATGGGAGATCACAAAAGGCTTCATGTAGGAAGCTAGGAGTTAAAGGAAGTGATGGACTACTAGAGCTAGAGGTGAGGAGTTAGTGCATTCCAGGTATAGGAAAAGATAATTTTCATTACATTGGAACTTTTATTTTCACTCCTTGTGAAAATAATTAATTCTAATTAACATTGGAAACAATGTAAAAGGAGCAAAGGAGAAGATATTTGTCTACAGAAAATACACAACTTCAGCTGTCTGATGGACTCTGGTTAGGCATTAATGAACCTTTGGGACCAATGCAGTATTTGGGGATATTTTCATGGGAAATTCTCCCCCAAGAGGCAATGAATTAAGTGGAAATGACAAAAAAAAAAAACTTTGTATCTTTCATGGTTTTTTTCCTTTCTTAATATAAATTCTCTTCATTATAGGTCATTACACCTTTGTTCCATGGCTTCTCAGTTTTAAAAGAGGAAGAGCCCTAGAAGAAAGAGAAAATAAAATACTTGTCAAAGAAACTGGTTACTTTTTCATATATGGCCAGGTATTTTCATGGATAATTTTATGTACAGCTTTTTGTATGTCTATGATTTTCCACCTCAGTGCTTAAAGACTTTTTATTTTTTTGTTTCTCAGGTTTTGTACACAGATACCACCTTTGCTATGGGACATCTCATACAGAGGAAAAAGGTCCACGTTTTTGGGAATGAGCTGAGTTTGGTGACTTTGTTCCGGTGTATCCAAAACATGCCAGCAACTCTCCCTAATAATTCCTGTTACACAGCTGGTAAATGTTGGCTCTCAAACTTGATTACTGGGCATTAAAATCAAGAAAGTCTGCTAATAGCCACTAATGTATAACCAGGATACAACTCAAGCTCCTACTTCATGATGATTTGAGATGACATTTTTCCTTTCAGTAGTCATATTTAACTTTAGGTGTATTTATTGAGAGGTGGAGGAAAATTAGAGTATAAAATTTAGGTTAAGATATGTGACATTTAAAAAATAAATTCTATTGAAATATTTTGGGTTTTTTACTTCATATCATATTTCCCCAATATATAGTCTTTCCATTCCCAGAAAGGTATAGCTTATAACAGACAGAGAATTAAAAAAGGGAAAAAGTTGAACAAAACTAACCAACGTATCAAAATTTTCTGCCATTATATGTATTGTTTCACACCCATAGATCCAACCTCTGTTAAAAAGTAAGAAGCTAGGTGGTGTAGTGGATAAAGCACCAGCCCTGGATCCAGGAGGATCTCAGTTCAAATGCAACCTCAGACACTTGCCACTTACTAGCTGTGTGACCATGGGCAAGTCACTTAACCCTCATTGTCCCAACAAAAAAAAAAAAAAAAGAAGAGTGACTTTTCATATTTCTTCTTTGGAGCTAAGCTCAGTCACTGTAATTTCACAGCATTCACTATCACTTTTTTGTTATTATTCTTTCCATTTACATTGTTTTGGTTATTGTGTCTATTGATTCAGTGCTTCTTTTTCTTTTTCTCTTTATATCAGTTCATATGTCTTCCTGTGCTTTTCTGTATTATCATAGCAATTGTTTCTCAAAGGATAGTAATTATTCTATGACATTCCTCTATTACAAGTTGTTTAGCCAATCAGTGGGGTCCTATTTTTTCTACTTCTTTGCTACTAAAAAAAATAACAGATGATATAAATATTTTGGTACATATGGGATCCTTGGGTTGTACACCAAGATCTCTTAACATAATCCCAAATTGCTTTACAGAATGATTAGAGCAGTTTCTAATTCCATCAACAGTGTGATAATGTGTGCTAGTCTTCCCCAAAACTCCTCAACTTTAACTATTTCCATCTTTTGTTATCTTTGCCAATTTCCTGGGTATGAAGTGAATCTTTAGAGTGTTTTGCAACATTTCTTGGAAGGAATGCAGTTGTTTTGAGATCCAAAACTCCTTGTGTAATTTTTATTGCCTTTTACAAAATCTCTGGGTTGGACCTAAGAGGTCAATTAGTCTAACTCATGCCTGAACAGTAGTCCACTTAATAGCATCTGCAAAAAGAGGATGATTAAATGTGGTTTTTAGAAAACTCCTTATTTCATGTTCTCTATTTTTCTTTATTAAAAGCATTGAAGGCTGTTATAACTGTTTTAATGTGCCATTGGGAATGAAAAAAATAAGCATTTATTAAGCCTTTAATAACTGCCAGGCAATGTGCTGCTTTACAAATGTTATCTCATCTGATCCTCACAACAACCCTGTGAGGTAGGCACAATTATTTTCTCCATTTTATAGCTGAGGAAGCTGAGACAGACAGATATGAAGTGACTTGCCCAGGGTCACGTAGCTAGTAAGTATTTAAGGCTCGATTTTAACTCAGATTTTCCTGACACCAGGCCCAGCACTCTATCCATTGTGCTTCTAGTAGCCTCTAATGATGAAATAAAAAACAGGCTTACTTTTCAGAAGTATAGAGGGGGAAAATCTAGTGACTTTAAAAAAAATCAATAAAATAAAACACTTCAAGATTAAGAAGCTGAGATCACTTGGAGAACTGCTGTCAAAGAACACACAGTAGGCATTATGAAGAAGTACATTAAGATGGAATCACTTAATTTTCATAAAGAAACTTGATTAAAAAATCAGAAATGTAACTGATAATCTGATAATGATGGAACCCATGTGCTTTAATGTTGCTGAGCATCCTTAATAGCAAACTCCCTTTGATTATTTAGTACCTAGTCATATTCATGAACTCTTTGAGGCTACAGGATACCATTTCTTTTTTCCAGCATTTATTTCTAAAAAATTTATTGCTCTTCCTTATTTTTATATAGTTGTTACCATATATACCACTTCCTTGCAGTGTGTTTTCTTTCTGTTACAAAGACCAAAAAAAAAATTAGTTAAGCAAAACCTCATCTGAAGCCCTAGTTCCCTATTGTGGCAATAAAAGATGGGGGATTCATTTGCTCTTTTCTGAGGCCAAGATTGGCTATTGTTATTACCCAGCATTCTGTTTTGTTTGATTATTTTTATAATTTACATTTCTATACTCATGGATTTTTTCCCTGGTTCTGGTTCCTTATTTCCTTTGCAACTGCTCATACAATATTTCTTTGTTTCTAGAGATTACTCATAATTGCTGTTTTTCTCACAACACAATGATTACATTTTATTACAGCTTTCTATCAGAATTCCTTTAGCCATTCCCCAATTGTTGGGTATCCACTTAGTTTCTTGTTCTTTGCTAGCAAAAAAAAAATGGTATAGATGTGTATATTTTGCCTTAAATGAAAAGTTTCTGTCTTTGACCATCAGTCATATGTCTAGCAGTGGGATCTCTGAGTTTTTGTCACCATTCCACCCATACATAATTTGAAATTATTTTTTAGAATGGTTGAATCCCAGCCCTACCACAATCCAACTTGTCATTGTACAAAAACTTAACACTTTTGTCATCTTTATCAATTTGGTGTCAGATGAAACTTCAGAGTTATTTTAACTAATAATTTTCTTGTTCTTGATTTGGCTCAATCGTCCATAGTTTGTGATTCTTCTGATAAATGTTTACTCATTTCTTTGACTGCTTATCTATTGGAGAATAGCTTTTGGTTATGCATCTACATTAATTCCCAACATATTTTGGATATCAGAAATTTATTAGAATCATTTGATGAAAATTTTTTCATCCTAATCAGTAGTTTCCATTAGCTGCATTAATTTCATTTGTGCAAAACTTTTCTAATTCTATGTGACCAAAATTATTTATTTTATCTTTTATTATCTACTCTTTTGGTTTTTTTATTAAGAATTCTTCATCTTGGCATAATCTTGAATGTTACCTCCTTTTCTTTTCTTCCAGTTTTAAAAAAATGATGCAACCTTTAACATTTAGGCTGAATATCCATTTTGAATTTATTGTTATATGGTAATATATGCAGATATAATCCTATTTTTACCACTCTTGCTTTTCTATCCTAGTTCTTATTAAACTGAGATATTTGTTCCATTTAAACAGTACCTTCTCTGTCCTAAGAACCAAAATTTCTCAACCTTTCCCCTACAATATTAGACTATTACTATTCAGGAGTGTTCTTAGAATGGGGATCTAGATCTCAACTAAGATGAGGCAGGTAGGTAGAAGAAGGGATAAAGAAGAAAAAAATCTCAAATAGCCAATCCTTTAATTCCATCTTCTTTTCCCTCCCCACTGCCACTATCTTTTCCCTAAAAAGCATATTACCCCTGCAGCTAGGTGGCGCAGTGGATAGAGCACCGGCCCTGGAGTCAGGAGGACCTGAGTTCAAATCCGGCCTCAGAAACTTAACACTTACTAGCTGTGTGACCCTAGGCAAGTCACTTAACCCCAATTGCCTCCCTAAAAAAAACCAAAAAACAAAGCACATTACCTTTTCTAAAAAAAATTGGCATATATAGCTATGCTAATTGTAGATGGGAAAAATAACTTTACTGAAAAGATTTATTGTATAGTCTGGAAATTTTTGGGGGGTTGGGGTGGGGCAATGAGAGTTAAGTGACTTGCCCAGGGTCACACAGCTAGTAAGTGTTAAGTGTCTGAGGCCGGATTTGAACTCAGGTCCTCCTGAATCCAGGGCTGGTGCTCTATCCAATGTGCAACCTAGATGCCCCCTGGAAAATTTAAGGATAAAAGATTATGCCCTAAAGAATTAAAAATAATGTGTATCATATAATTTTATAATTATTTTTATCTATTCCTATTTATTAAGATAATCCATAGTTAACAAATATTTTTCTGGATAATTTATTTATTTAGTCTCAGTTCAATTGTCTTTTATAATTAATCATGAAAAAAAAACAATTTGGTGAAGACGGTGAATGATGGGATTATTTATGAATTGTTATGTAGAACTTTTCAAAATGTGTATTTATCTGTCTTGTTTGCTCTTCTACTTGGAAAAGTGAAAGGATATTTTAATGTATACACACTGCATCAAAAATTACCTAGTTTACTTTTGAAATTTCCATGGTTCTAGGGGCAGCTAGGTGGCACAGTGGATAGAGCACTGGCCCTGGATTCAGCAGGACCTGAGTTCAAATCCGGCCTCAGACACTTAATACTTACTAGCTGTGTGACCCTGGGCAAGTCACTTAACCCCAATTGCCTCAAAAAAAAAAAAAGAAAAAATAAATTTGCAGGGTTCTGCTAATAGTTGTTTTCAAACTGAACAGTACCCACATTGATTTTAGATTAGACTCTACTTAGATTTAAATCTGTTTGAATTACAAAGTAATGACTAATAGTAAAACCCATTTCTGCTTCTACATAAAGTGTCTGATTATGTAAGGTGGGATTTTTCTCCTTTTTGCATATGCACTTAAATTTCTTGTAAATTGTTTCCCCAGGCATTGCAAAGCTAGAAGAAGGGGATGAACTTCAACTTGCTATACCTCGTGAGAATGCCAAAATATCCCAGGATGGAGATGGCACTTTTTTTGGTGCACTGAAGCTGCTGTGACATACTCATTAACACCATGTTTCCTTCTGTTTTCCTATACCTCCTGGAAAGGGGCTGGGGAACTGGAACTGGAACTTCCAAAAAGTGGCTTACATTAGTCTTTTCTGTGAGCCATTTGTCCTGGTTTGATGAACCTAGACCCAAACAGGAAACCTAACAGCCAGCCATGGCCAAATTACAGTCATATGAATGATAACAAATTTAGCCCATTTTAATAGAGAAGGAATTAGAAACAATTTTAAACTTTGTTGATATATTTTGTCCTTTGACTATGTCTTCATATTCAGGAGGTCACATTAACTTAAAATCCTCACTTAAAAAGTGAGGATTCATTCAAATGTCACATTCCATAATTTCATAAAACTAAGTGAGGGTGTCAACAAAATGTTGCCATTGATAAGAATATTATAGAAGTCAATTTTTATGTTGTGTCCATTAGACCAGTTTTTTTCTACTTAAAGTTATATAAAGTAAGACATTCCAGAAACAAAATCATATCTATGAAACAAAAACAAAATTTAAGAGATTTACAATTATAGTAGTATATTAAATAATTTTGTCCAAAACATTGTCTTAAGAGTATTAGAGCCTTGATTTGTTTTATATTATGTTTCTCTTTATATTTAGTTTTATGAATTACTTTATGACATACAAAGTCATAAGAAGTAAACAAAAAATTAAGTATGAGGATGTATCAGAATCATCAGAGAAAATGAAAAGAAGTTAAACAATTTGGTACAAGAGCTTGGACAGACTTTAGGAGATAGTGGAGGATACAAGGGCCTGGTGTGCTATGGTCCATGGGGGCAAGACTAGTCAGACAGGACTGAACAGCTAAACAGCAACAAGTAATTTGATGTGGTTTGGTTACAAATCCCAAATCTAAAATTTGGATGCATGTGCTACGTGAACTGCAGAAGTGATTGCAATTCCAGTGACATAAGAAATGAGCATACTCTATTTTTATAGTTTGATAGCCTGTGATATCCTGTTTCCTATAACTGTTTCAAATTACTTCTACTGTAATTTACAATTAAATGGTACTGAAAATGTTGGTAATTAGCAGTCGTAGCATTCTAGCATGTACAACATGTCACATTTTATAACTGATCTTTAATTGTGTTAATCCGGAAGCCAACACATCTCCTGAGTTTTCTTTCAGTAAGAACCATGGCTAACATTGTTGCAACCTTTTCTCTCATTTTATAGTGTAAAAAAATCAATTGAATTGGTTAAGTTCCCAAATGAGAAGATTTCAAAAATAAGAAACCTTGGTTCCAACTATGCAATATGTTTAAAATTAACTTCCACTCACATTGTTTAAAACTTAATTTAATAGTTTTCATTTAAAAATCAATGCATTTCAGGGGCATCTAGGTGGTACAGTGGACAAAGCACTAGCCCTGGATTCAGGAGAACCTGAGTTCAAATCCGGCCTCAGACACTTGAGACTTAACTAGCTATGTGACCCTGGGCAAGTCACTTAACCCTCATTGCCCTGCAAAAATAATAAAAAAAATTTTTTTTAAATCAATGCATTTCCCCTACACATAATTGAAAAAGAGGAAACTTTGAGTGGTAGACTATGCCTAATGTGGAGTTCTTTGATATATTACTTACATTGTTGCCAATTTGAATTAACTAAATAATTTAACTTTTTATTCCTCATTTTCCCTATATGAAAGACCTATACCAAGTATATTGGTTTGTTCCCATGTGTCACCAAATCAATTTTTCATCTTCACAGTTATAAAACATTTCAAAATTGACATGTTTATATTTCAAATAGATGATAAAATCTGGATTTTTTTCTATATTTGAAAATGATTGAATTGACTATTACACTTGAAAGAGACAACATGACATAGTGGATATGAAGGATGGCCTGAGTCAGGAAGACCTGGATTCAAGGTCTTCGTCTGAAACATTGTCCATGAGCCTCTGGGAAAGTTACTTAACTAGCAGTCAGCATAAGTAGTGTTATTGCCATTTTGCAGATGAGGAAACTGAAGCTCAGAGAAATGAAACGATTTGTCCACAGTCACACAATGAACACATTTTAAAGCCGGAACTTAGACTAACTACATGAGAACCATCTTCACATAACCCTGATCATGAACAACAAAAGATATTACAGTAAAATATAAATAGGATGGAATAGTACGTAGAGAGTTGGTCTCTGAAGTAGGGAGACCTGGCTTCCAAGTCTGACTTTTGACACATAGTGACTATGTGATCCTTTATAAGTCATTTAACCTCTTTACATCCATGGCAACTCTGTAGTTTATTAAGTTGCAGAATAACTGCAGGTCCTTATTGGATGGGGGAAGTTTCTTCCCTGAGAGTTCCTGTACCCATGAAATCACGTATCTGTACCCAAAATGAAAACAAAATTTGCAAGTGAACTAAGATCTGAGTTAAGCTCTTATTTCATACAGTTCAAGATGACATTAGAACATCCTAGTAGGAAATATACACATATAGATATACCCCAGAGCAAGCATCTTTTTAAAAAATGATTTGAACAAATTCTGATAGTAAGGGAGAGCAAATGGCAACATTAAATGTTTTATGTTAATCCATTTTCCAAAAGATTTTGAGTGTGGTTCACTTTGCATTGGTAAATGTGAAAATAAATGGATAAATTAATCAAATTCAACTCAATGACCATTCTTTTAAAGTACTTGCTATGTCATTGTGTTGGCTGTTGTGGGGGGGAATAAATATGGAAGAATGATTGAATCTGTTATCTTTGTTCCAGGAGCTGGATTTTGGCTCTACAAAAGGAAAAGAAAACTTCCTAACAATTAGAGTTGCACAAAAATGGAATGCTCTTCTCTTGGTTTAGTGAATCCCTTGTCAATGGAGATCATTAAGTGAAAAGTGAATGACCCTTTATTATTTGTCAATGTGATTCTTAACTTGGGTAAATGTTGGACTACATGATCCAGAGGCTCCTTCAAATTTAAGTTCTTCTGGCTACTATTATTTTAAAAAACAACTAGCATTTATATAGTGTCTACTATGTGCCAGGAACTTGGCTAAGTTCTTTTAAAATATTATCTTATTTGATCCTCATAACAACTCTGTATGGGAATATTTTAATCCCCATTTTAAAGTTCAGGAAACCAGAGACTAAATGACTTGTCCATGGTAACATGGCTAGTAAGTGTCTAAATCCAGATTTGACCTCAAGTCTTCCTGACTCCAGGCCACTTGTGTGCTTCTCTATTCTAGATAAAACATGGAGCTTATGATCTGGTATGGCAATGTCACACCCATACACACAAGTATAATGCAAAATATGAAAACATAAAAATCATTAAGGAATGGGGGAGGGAAATATCATGGAAGGCTTCATGGAAGACTTGGTGGATGAATTGAGCTTGAAAGGATAAGTAGTAGTTCAACAGAAGGAACTGGGTAGGAGAGCCTGCCAGACATAGGGAATGGCATGAACCAGGCATAGAAGAGTGAGAAAGTAGAGTGTTGGTTTGGGATTTAATAGTTCTTCTAGGTTTCCTGCTATGTGAGTTAATTCTCGAAAGAGGGTTGAGCTAAATTGAAGACGGTCTTGAATCCCAGGATCAGGAATTTGGACTTTATTTCCGAGATAACAGGGGCTATTGAATTATTATTTTGGGGGGCAAAGGCCTGCCTAAATGTAACTATAAAAAGAAAATAATTTTGTTTGATATTCCACTGCATGACAGTTTTCCAAAATAGCTTATAATCCTGTCCTGACACCATTCTGATTTATTAAGGTACTACATCATGTAGCTGCTCTGTGATGGACTAGAAGGTTAATACAGCTTCCTGTGAAACTTCATTTTATATAAGGGAGTGATAAATATCCTAGGACAATCTATTTGAACACTTTAAGGTTCTTGGAAGTGGAGACCGTCTTTTTAATATAATTTCATATGTTAATAAAAGCATTCAAAATTGTTATTCTGATTAATTCTAATAAAATTTTTCACTATAGACATCAATGCTCTAGTGTCTCTTTTTGCTATAATAAAAACAATCATAATAGCAACCTCCATTTATAAGATGCTTTATGGTTTACAAAAATTATCCTCACAATATTCTTTTGAGGTAGTGGACATAAGTATTATTAATACCATTTTGCAAATGAGTAAACTGAAGTTTATAGAAGTTATCTGATTTTTCCCACCTTCTCATTACTAATAAGTACTAGAACCTGGACTTTAACCCAAGTCTTCTGACTCTAGACCCAGTACTTCTCTCACAATATCAGTCTTCAAATAACCCTGATCATTAACAACAAAAGACAGAACCCTAGGCCTAGGCAAATGGAGGGCACATTGAGTGTAGATAGAGAGCTGGTCACAGAATCAGGACAACCTAGTTGCAAGTCTCACCTCTGACTGGTACCAATTGTGTGACCTGCAGGAAGTCCCTTCACCTGACAATTCTGAGAGTATAAGTTGCAAGACAATTGCAATTTTTGCATTGGTAGAGAGTTTTCTCCCTCACTTCCTCCCAAGGAAATTTCTGTAGCCATAAGATCACAAGTCTAAGTCAAAATGTAAAAAAGGATGTTTACATCATTCTACTAGCATATTAAATTTGTAGAGTTAGCCTTGCTTTGTAATTGAAATTATTTTGTAAGCTTGTACCATTGAATTCCCACAAAATACTTTAAGAAGACAGTAGTGGGGGGGCAGCTAGGTGGTGCAGAATAAAGCACCAGCCCTGGATTCAGGAGGACCTGAGTTCAAATCTGGCCTCAGACACTTGACACTTACTAGCTGTGTGACCCTGGGCAAGTCACTTAAGCCCCATTGCCCTGCAAAAAAAAAGTAGACCCAGGGAGCAAGAGGACAAGAATAGTACCAGATGGTATGTAATTCAGAGTTAAATGGAGAAGAGCAAGAGTATATTGTAAAGAGAGTATTGGACTAGAAATCAGAAGACCTGTGTTCTAGTCTCCACTTAACTCTCATTGCCCCACACGAAAAAATACAGTAGTGAATTGTGATATTTGTTGTTGATTTTTATGTTAAATCTAGGTTTGAGGATTATTTTGCCTTGTTTTTCTTTAATTTCTAGACCCAAATATTAACACATATTATACCAGCAAAAACATTTGCTTCTTAGGATAAGTGACAATACTTATCTTTATTATCATATAAAAGTAAAATATTAGAAATGTCTGACTGGTCATTTTCAGATACCTTCAAAATGAATAACATGGAATGGCTAATCCAGTGGTGAGATGTTTGAGATGGCTGAGCAAATTGAATCAATAATACCAGCAAAAAATTAGTCTGTACCAAGTTACAAATAGATAATTAGGAACTATGCTATGTGATACATAGCTTTGAACAAGTTATAAGTCTTTGTTTTACCTTCCCCATCTGAAAAAATCTTCATAGTATTAAATATTTTCACATACAAGCACTATAAATTTGTGAAATGCATTTAACTCTCAAGAGTTGAGACAATAAAAATCTGCTTGTTATTTATTATTATTTTTAGTCAATGTAGTAGTCTGCTAATATAACCTAAGCCTCTCTATTAAATAGATTTTTTGAAGAAGATAGTATTTAGAAAATGAGACCAAAATATTTTTTGGCCAAAATTGGGATAGGACAAGTGTCAAGTAACTATGTCAGGCCACCATGAAGGTGCTAACAACAGATACCCCAGCAGGTATGGTTTGTATTAGCAAATTTCCCCCATATATGAATCACCACTTTTGGGAAATGTTACCACATATCCATTAATAGGAAGTTCTGGTTGTTTTCACTAGTCTTCCTTTCATTTTAGTCTCATAGACATTCAATGTGATGAGACACTTGGTGGGTGTGGTGACAGCAAAAGGCGGGGGGCGGGGGGGGCCGTCGGTATCGAGAAAAGCTATAGGAGAAGGAAATGTCTTACGAAAATTGTTGTTATGTATGCCCATGTTTTCTACAACTCCCAAATCAGTTACAAACACAGAACTAATTACATAAAATCCCCAGTGAAATCCACTTGAATAAATAGGGAATAAAATAATAAATGGTCAAGACATCAGAATAAATAATTATACATGGTCTAACATTATACAAAGTCTATACTCTAAAGCCCTATTTCTTTGCTTATGGAGATAATTTTGGAATGGATTTCCATTCTGAAATGAAGAGGCATCATAGTTTAATGGCATGCTCACTAGTTCTAGGTTCAGAGTATCTGGGTTCAAAAACTATCTCTGTCCCCTTCTATCTCTGTGACCTTGGGCAACTTATAACCTTTTGGGGCCCCAAGTTTCTCATCTACAAAGTGGGGGGGGGTGGACTAAATGGCCTAAAAAGTGACTTTGTTAAAGGGCAGATCTGTTTGTCATCAATCTGCTCAATAAACTCCTGTAGCTCTGCATTACTCCTTGACCTGTCTCCATGCCTTTGTTTTACTTGTGCCTTAGAACACACTCTTTCCTCACCTCTGTGAATTCTTTGCTTCCTTACAGGCTCTGCTGAAACGCTGCTTTCTACATAAAGCCTTTTCTGATCACTCGCTATCTTCCTCCTTCCCCCATAAATTGATCTATTTTGTATTTAATTTGTATATACCTATATATGTTCATGTTCTATCATCAAGGCCAGTATTTCTTTTATCCTCAGTGCCTAGCACAGTACTTAATAAGTGCTTAATAAAGAAATAAGCACTTAATATATGCTTAATAAATGCTTATTGATTATTTGATTGATTGGCCTTAGATGTCCCCCAAATCTAAATTTATGATCCTCTCTGTCTTTTTCTCTATACTCATCAGCTCACGTGGGTTTAATTATCCTCTCTATTGTCATTAATGTCCAATAATAATAGTACATACTATATAAACATTAAATAGCAAGTTAATGAGAATATAGGATATTGGGGCAAGTATTGTGATGTCACTTAAACATGAATAATTGAGCATTGTTGTTCTTTCTGGTTCCACAAGCCTGGACACAATAATGTGGTATCTCAATCTGGTTAAATGGCCCTTCATTAAACTGTAGATCCCAAAGAATAGAGAAAATTTATTTTTCCTAAGGTTTTCCAATGCCTGGAAAATGTTTGACTTGCAATGCTGCAGAAGAGGTGAGGAGCAAATTTCATCACCTATCAGATTATAGGCTAACAGCCTGGTATTCCTACAGGTAATGGGGCTTAATTCTGAGCCTCTGAAACAGAAGAAACCATGTTAAAATGAACATTGAGGGGTGCTTCGAGCAGAGGGAAATCACAAGAGGAAGGCCTAATATAACAGGATGCATATTAGGCAGATATCTGGAGAGGCAGGAAGGACTTTATCTACTTTACCCATATCTCTATTATTCTTGAGTTTCTTTTTCAAACAAGTTCAGAGAAATACCATTTTTCCCCCTGCTGGCAGCTTCCTTAAGGCACTGCCCTAGCTCATACTTCTAACCACCCCCAATGTTCAACCTCTGACAATTGCCTTAAATTTACCATGCCCATGATCATCTCTGTTTCTAGTTACCATATTAGGACTTAAGAACTAAACGGATAGGAGAAAACCAAGAAGAACAAAATCAGATTCAGTATCATAGAATACTAAGGAAATGTGCTTTGCAAGGTATTATAATTGTTTGTTGCTTTTACTGGGCCTGTGATTTCATTATAAATGGGAACTCCTAATGAGGAAATTCCTCTGCCAATATGGTTCAACACCTGTTCTGTATTTCATAGTCTTAGTTGCCTGAAACAGGGAGAGGTGCTTAGAGTAATAGACAGAATGTGTCAGGAGGGAGATGTGAACCCAAACACCCACCATGGCACACTGTGCCCCTTCCTTAAGGGTAATTACAAGATTATGTGCACTCCACTTTGAATCCTGGACAAACCCATCAGTGAAAGAAGGCATCAAATGCCCATATCACTGTGAGGTAGGCTTTTTGAATATGTTCCATCCTGCCAGCCCAGTGGTGATAAGCAGCTCCTTACTGGGCAAGAGGGAGAAAGAATAAGGAGGAAGAATCTATCCATCTGGTTATTTTTGTCAATAGATTCAACAGAGATGCTGTTGCTTTGGCATGAAACTTGATGTTCAGATAGAAACTGCTAATGACAATAAAGAGGAAAAGTCATTGTTGTCCATCCCAACCACAGGCCTTGACTCAGAGCTTGTCAGTTCTGCATTGACTGACTTCCTTCCATTTTTCCCTGTTTCATTTTAAGTATGTATGAAAGCTAAAGAGAATGTGGCCAGCTGATTAGTGCTGCTGCTGCTGCCACCTCCGTATAACCCCTTATGCAATGCACAACTCGTGCCAGGAATAATTTCAGGCCTTGTACATCAGCAATGGTACCAGCCAATGCACAGGTGTTCCTGAGTCAATCCCCAGACGTTCCCTTCAGGGAACTGTAGTTGCTGAGATAACAGTTCTAAATGAACAACCAACTGGGATGTCTAGACAGCCCATCATTAGTGAGTTTATTTCTTCTCCCAAACACTTTCACATAGCCTTTGGGGCTTGGTCTTAAGACTGCATGTTCACTTAAAATTCCACAGAATTGTTGTTTTTATATCAATCATCTTCAATCAGTACCCAGAAAACACATGCATACAGGCAGGGAGATCAGAAATAAAATGTATACTTGGGAATAGCTTTCTTGTCATTTTAATTAATCACACTTAATGGGGCTTCTAAACATAGTGTTATATGCTTAAGCCTGAGTGCGTGTATGATAATCTTTATAATTTACATATGTATTTAAGTTGTGGTTCCTAGAACACATTTAGTAATCTCATCTAATAGGTGCAATCTGTGGCTGCTGGCATGGAATTTAATTACCTGGAAAATTCAGTATCTCATTGATGCTGAATTAGAGGGATTACCATCTGTATTACCCATTTTAATCCTTTATGGAATGTAATTTCTGGTTTGTTGATTTACAAAATAATAATTTTCCTTCCACTTTTTTTAAAAGTAGTGCTTTGTTAGCAAAAATTTTAAGGTATTTCTGTCAATTCAAGGTAAAAATAATGAATGTAGGCACTCTTCCAGCAGAGTTATCAGTAAGGAGTTTATGATTCTTATTAAAGCTGTTTTCCATTTATGGAGTCTGCAGTCTTTATAGACTGATTGCCTTCTCCATGAAATATACCCCAAATGCAGGCACCGTAATTTATTTGGCTCTTTCTCTGTTTAAACAGGCAGCTTGATTTTGTATTTCCACATGATAATATATTTATATGTAGCATTAAAGTAGGTATGGGAAGGGAATGATCTTGTTGAAAATTCTATGGTAGTCATGGAGATCACCTTTCTGTCAGTAGATGAGTAACTTCTTTCTTCATAGGACTTCCAGATATATGGTTGATCATTGCATTGAACAGAGTCCTTATCTTTCAAAGTTGTTTTTCTTTACAATGTTGTTGTTAATATATAAATTGTTCTCCTGGTTCTGCTCATTCCACTGTGTGTCAATTCATAATACCCAGGATTTTCTAAAAATAGTTTAATCATTTTTACAGTGCAGTAATATTTTATTGCATCCACATAACATTATTTGTTAAAGGATTCTCCAAATGAAGACAACTCTCTTAAATACTATTTCTTTGCCTTTCTTGGTTCCCCCCCCCCTTTTTTTTTACAGGGCAATGAGGGTTAAGTGAGTTGCCCAGGGTCACACAGCTAGTAAGTATCAAGTGTCTGAGGCTGGATTTGAACTCAGGTCCTCCTGAATCCAGGGCCAGTGCTTTATCTACTGTGCCACCTAGCTGCCCCCAAAGTTGGTTTCCTTTTAATGGATGATTCAGGAGCTTGACGATTTGTTTAGCTTGAGACTATACCCTCCCCAGTATTATCCTCTCTCTTAGCCCTCCTCTCCACCATGCTGGCTTGTCTTCCTGTTGAATTTGATGTATTTCTATACAAACTGTGTATTTGTATCTCTATGTATGTATATTTAGTATTTCCTTGTCCATCTCAGATAAGGTTGAATGCCTCCCTTCTACCCCTTCTCCACATTTGTATTCTCTTCCTTGCTAAGATTCCAATTATGAGAAATTGCTGAAATAAAATATCCAAAGATAATGGATTAAGTTGCCACCAAACTCTTCAGAATTAAAGTACACATTCTTTCTTTCTGGTAATAATTGGTCAACTTTAAAAATTGAAAATGGACTATCGATCATAGTCATGAAATCCATTGTTTTTGCTAGATTTTTGGGAGAAATGTTTTTTGCAAGTGGAGTTGTTTAACTTTTTGCTGAGTCAAAACAAAATATATACAAAATAAATTAATAATAGTAATGATGGAATTATATCTAATGTTTCATTCAGCTCATATATGAGTATATATCATACTTACTTTGCCATTCTTACCTCCCTGTATTTGAACTTCAATATTTCTTTCTTTCTTTTTTGGTGAGGCAATTGGGGTTAAGTGACTTGCCCAGGGTCACACAGCTAGTAAGTGTCAAGTGTCTGAGGTCGAATTTGAACTCAGGTCCTCCTGAATCCAGGACCAGTGTTCTATCCACTGCGCCACCTAGCTGCCCTCCTATAGACTTTTTTTTTTTTTTTTTTTTTTTTTGTGGGGCAATGAGGGTTAAGTGACTTGCCCAGGGTCACACAGCTAGTAAGTGTCAAGTGTCTGAGGCCAGGTTTGAACTCAGGTCCTCCTGAATCCAGGGCCGGTGCTCTATCCACTGCGCCACCTAGCTGCCCCCCCTCCTATAGACTTTTAAATAGGTGGCAAAGCTAAAAATAGATGCTTTGACTCCCATTATACTGTGCTGCTTTCTATACTGTGTTCTCTGCTACTGTAGCTACACAGGGTATTTAGAATCATCACTGGCATCATGATTATCATAATTTGCATTTATATAGCATATAAAGTTTGTAAAGCATTTTATACATGGTAGCTCATTGGAAGAATGTAGTACTTCTAGAAGAAGTTTCTTATACATGGCTTCCAGTTTTGTTCATTACATTATTTTTTTAAATTGAAGAATAATAACTAATGGTGTTTTCAATGAATGTTAGTGAGGTATTTTAGAATGGACAGTGACACACTGTGATTTATATTCTGGGTCTCAAAGATTTCTTGTGCATAATGCACATAAAGTCTTACCTCCTAGCTAAGGATTAAATCAGTTTGTTTATTTCTACCACAGTTTAAAAAAGAGTAATTTTAAAAAATCAAAACTTTGATACATTATGTTTTTATGAAAAAAGTAAATTTAATAAAATTAGTACATGAAATATAATTGCATTTATATTTAGACATATATTTAATCTATTTTTTGAAATTTTTTTTTGTTCAGTCATTTTTCAGGTATGTCCAATTCTTTGTGACCCCATTTGAGGTTTTCTTGGCAAAACTACTGGAGTGGTTTGCCACTTCCTTCTCCAGCTCATTTCACAGTTGAGGAAACTGAAACAAATGGGATTAAGTGACTTGCTCAGGATCACACAGCTAGTAAGTGTCTGAGGCCAGATTTGAACTCCCGAAGATGAGTCTTCTTGACTCCGGACCTGACTTCACCATGTAGCTGCCCATTTTTTGAAATATTGCTCCCTTAATAGCTCCCTATTCCAATATCTTATTCTGATGTGGAAATGATCCAGGATTTTTAATGGCTATGCCACTTGAGTGCAGACATTTGAAGGCCCTGCCAAGTAGGAAGGGGCAGCTAAGTGGCACAGTGGATGAAGCACCAAGCCTAGAGTCAAGAAGATCTGAGTTTAAATCAGATACTAGCTGTGTGACCCTGGACAAGTCACTTAACCCTGTTTGCCTCAGTTTTCTCATCAGTGAAATGAGCTAGAAAAAGAAATGACAAACTATTTCAGTATCTTTGCCAAGAAAACCCCAAATGGGGTCATGAAGAGTCGGACACACCTGAAAAATGACTGAACAACAACAACATACAGTCTTCCACATACCCAGTCCAATTTTCAAAGAATACTTTTGTTACTCTGGTAACAGTCTTACTATGCTTATAAACTAGTTCCTCAGGTTCACCTGTAGGTTATTCTGATCTAATTCCTGCTAGTTTGGCATCCTGTAGATTGCTGAGGTTTGCTTCCCTTCTGACTAATGTCCATTGAATCTGGCCTGAGTTTCTCTTTCAAGGATTCTATTTGGAGATGATATGGGCATAGAATCAGAGGGGGCTCTCCCTAGAATCAATCAGTGGGGAACTCTCCTTGTGAGAAACAAAATAAAAGATGCAGCAGGCCTAGGATTAATTAAAGGGGGCTCTCCCTGTGAGGCACAAAAAGATTAATCAACCAGATAACAGGGCAGAAATATCTAGGAATTAAGGGGCTATAAAAGTTTATAGCAGGAAGCCAAGTGGTAACCAGGTGTGTAGAGGTCAGGATTATCATACCAAAGGTTCCCTTCGACCCAGTGCTAAGGAATCCCCCACCCCCAAAAGCCCAAAAAAACCTTCAACCCCAGAGCTCAGGAAATGTGATACCAACTGTTTCAGGTATCCCCACCCCCAAAGGCTGTAAGTTTCTGGTTTCAAAACCCCCTGCCCCCCAAATATATGTCCTATAAAGGCCTTGCCTTCCTTCTGACTCTTTGAGGAAATGTTTTTAAACCTTCTCTTCTCTAAGAAGCTAAGTCTTTGACTTTCCTCCCAGCCACATTCCCTTGTGCCAAATCAAAACTTTATTATTATCTCTGATTGGAAAGTGTGTGCGAGAAATTAATTTTTTAATAGAAGGATATCCAGAACCAGTTCTTCCCCCATGATATACCTGTACTGTTTAAGAGAAGACACCTGTAAAATTAATAAAGCTAGTTAGGTAAACTAGAGACACCAAACTTAACTTCCAAATATCAGACAGACCAATGTTTGGGGCTGGGTGAGCAGCTTTACGAGCCCCTCAATTTCCCCCGTCCCCCTCCCCTTTTTGCTCATGGCTTCTGCAACTTGTAAGTTTCTGTTTAACTCTTTCACTACGGTTAAAAAAAAGAAAAAAAATTCAAGGTTGATGTACCTTGGTGATTAAAATAATAGAAAACTGCTATCAGAAGGAATGTTTGAGATTATTCAGTCTAAAATGAATCTAATTCAGGAATTCATTCTATAGCATCATTGACAAGTCTTCTATCGTCTACTTAAATGCTTCCAACAATGGAGAACTCATTATCTCACAAAGTAGTCCTTTCCATTTTGGAAACCTCTAATTTTTATAAATTGCTTCCTTATGTATTCCTCCTATCTATAGTACTTCTCAGATGCAGTGATCCAGACTATGTCTTGCCACTGGACTCAAATGACCCTGGTGGAGAGAGTGAGGCTGATGACTTTGCACAGCCCTGCCTCGCTTAAATTCAATTCACTTGCAAGTCAAGACATCACCCTTCTGATGTCATTGGTCCTCTTCCAGAATGAAGGACAAACAATCTGGCTAGTTCCAGTTGGGCAATGATTCATCTATCCTTCCTTCCTTCCTTCCTTCCTTCCTTCCTTCCTTCCTTCCTTCCTTCCTTCCTTCCTTCCTTCCTTCCTTCCTTCCTTCCTTCCTTCCTTCCTTCCTTCCTTCCTTCCTTCCTTCCTTCCTTCCTTTCTTCCTTCCTTCCTTCTTTCTTTCCTCCCTTCCTTCCTTCCTTCTTTCCTTCCTCCCTCCTCCTCTCCCTCGGTCCACAAAGAGAATCACACATGTAAAGGAATATAAATTTTGATTGCTGAAGCCCCACAAGTGTCAAAAATTAAATATAGTTTTTGTACCTAGCCTACAAAATAAACAAAACCAGAAATGCACATAGACAGATCAGAGAAGGCCCTTCCTTCCTCTCCTACAAGAAGTAAGCACTTCACAGAAAACCCAGTCAAAGAATTGGTAGGAAAACTAAGCACAGATTTATTTCATTCCAATAACAAGCAAGCATGCTTCATGGAGAGACCCCTTCTTAAGAAGAAGCTCAAAAGCTCCCTCTTTCTGATGTATATAAGGGTTTTTTGTGCACTAGTTACAGGGTGTTGTCAGTTTCATTAACATGATGCAAATCCACGCAAAAGCAAATACTATAGCAAGAATGGATGTAATGCAAAGCAGCTTTAACAATTTCAGTTATAACAAGTATGGAGGAAATATAGAAGCACCATGATAAGATTACAGGATTCCAAAAAGGAGTTTGACAAGGATGAGGATGCCCAGAGGTCCCCATAAAATAGGGACTTACTATCCTGAGGAAAGAAGTCACCAGATAGGGACTTATCTGTTAGCTATCTGGATTCAGTTTAGAGTTCAGTTGAAGTACATTTTTGCTCCTATCAGTCTTGGGTTTCATAAAACTCCCTTAGATAATAAGGCAGCTCCATCAAATCCAGGTGGTTCATACACTCATATTAACACAAGATACCTTGGGGTTTGGGGCCTGGATTTTTTCCTCTTCCCTACTTATTTATTCTATCATTAAAAAAAAACAACAACCTGGGACAATTAACTCTTTTGTCCTATGTAGTTTTATTTATGATTTCTTAAAATAGAGCTCTGAACAACTAGGCTTTAATAAAGGCCATTGGGATTCAAATGGAGCTACCTGACCAGATCTTAAACCCAAATCACTCTGGATCTCACTGATTGGCCAATAATAGGTTCCAGCTCAGGCCCCTCCTTGCTCCTTGTTTGGGTTTTGATGGCTCAGAGTGAATATAAATAGTAATTGTTTCTGTACTGGCCAGAAACCCTGAGCTTCTTAACTGTCAGCTTTTGGTTTTTGGTGTTTTGTTTTGTTTTGTTTTGTTTTGTTTTGTTTTGTTTTGTTTTGTTTTGTTTTAAGGAGGCAAACTAGGCCATCTTTTGCCCCAATCTTACATAGCCTTAAATCACCGAATGGGTGTTATCTCAAATAAACTGAGACCTTGGAAAAACCTTAGCTTAAAGAAGTTAAGATTTCCCACTACATCTAAGATATCTCAAGGCATCCTGACCTATGTAGACTAGGATGACTGCAGGAGAGAATGAGGCTGTTGACTTTGCACAGCCCTGTCTCACTTAAATCCAATTCACTTGAAAAGCAATATATTACCCTCCTGATGTCATTGGTTCTCTTTCAAAAGGAAGGACAAACAACACTCACCACTTACCACAGGTCTCTGGAGAATGACCACACTGACATACATCACCCAACCTCAGCTCACCACTTGATTCATTGCTGTATATTTAATTTGTTAATCTCAAACTCTATTGCAATCTATGAGTATGTTGAAGTAATTAAGCCTTCCTTAATAAGTTTGCAATTTCTTCTCAATTAATTAATTAGTTCACCCCCCACTCAAATTTATCAATGATTAATTGTTTAACAAACTAGAGATACATTCTTTCATAATAGTTATAGATCTATAATTGTGAAATTACTAAAATATATACTTTATTACCAAATCAGATCAATAGTAAACATGAATCTCTCTACTATTTATATTGGTCAGGATCAACATCACCATAAAAATCACCTCAAACCCCAAATAGCAGTTGTTGACTTCTCTTAACTTGTTTGGAGACTCAGGCTCAGACCATTCAACTCCCTCCAGATAATTACTAAAATATTTCTTAACATCTAAGTGAAGTTAAGCCAACAAGAATTTTTTAAGCACTCACTATGTGCTAGGTCCTATGCTAAACAGTGGCCTTACAAATACAAGCAGAAAGAAAGATCCTTGACCTCAAGGAGCTTACATTCTAATGGGGGAAGACAAAGAAGCTGGAAAGCAGAAGGGCGGGGTGGAGAAGAAGATGCCTACATAGAGGCATGGTGAAGAAAGTCAGAGATAATCAAGGGTGAAGCCTAGAGAAGAATGAAAATAGAGTTGGATTAAAGAACTCATGATGGAAAATGTTTTCCACATCCAAAAAAAAAAAAAAGAACTATGGATTCTGAATGCAGATCAAACCATACTGTTTCTACTTTTGTTTTTCTTTTTTTTTTAGGATTTTCTCTTGTGTTCTGATTCTTCTTTCACATCATGACTAATGCATAAATATGTTTGATGTGATTGTACATATATAACCTATATCAGATTGCTTTCTGTCTTGTGGGGGAAGGGAAAGGAGGGAGGGAGAAAAATTTGGAACTAGAAATCTTATAAAAACAAATGCTGAAAACAATATTTACATGTAACTGGAAAATAATAAAATACTTTTATAATAAAAAAAGAAAATCTGGTTGGATTGAGCATTTTTCTTCAAATGGGGGTTCCAGCTAGAACGCAGCAATGAGAGGAAAGGGCCTAAAGGGAAGGATATATTTTCCCATGTGAGAGGGACAGGAACAGATTAAACTTCCCTGATGAGGAGGCCATAGACAGATTGAGCTTCCAGGGTGACAAGATTTCTGTGGCATGGTAGAGAAAGTCTAGAGAATTGGGTAAAGCCCCAAGAGTCAATCAATCAATAAGCCTTTATTAAGTGTCTATAACTAATATGCCAAGCACTGAGAATAGAAAGAAAGGCAAATGACAGTTCCTATCCTTGTGAAGCTCACAATCTTTGGGGAAATAGCATGCAGACAATTATATACATAGAAGCTTTATACAAGGTAAGTAGGAAATAATCAACAGAGGGAAGGCACTAGAATTAAGAGGGATTGAGAAAAAACTTACTATAGAAGGTGAGATATTATACCAAGACTTGCAACTAGGAGGTAGAGATGAGGAGGAAGAATACTCCAGGCTTTGTTGTTATTATTCAGTCATTTTTCAGTTGTATCTGATTCTTCCTGACCTTATTTGGGGTTTTCTTGGCAAAAATATTTGAGTGGTTTGCCATTTCCTTCTCTACTTCATTTTACAGATAGGAAACTGAAGTCAACACAGTAAAGTGACTTGCCCAGGATCACATAGCTAGTAAATGCCTGAGGCCAGATTTGAACTCAGGAAAATGAATCTTCCTGACTCCAGGCCTGGCATTCAAAACACTGTGCCACCTAGTTGCCTAGCTGTGTGACCCTGGGCAAGTCACGTAACCCCAATTGCCTCACAAAAAAAAATGAATAAGGAAGTTTCAGAAGGTAAGAGGCTTAGGGGAAGGGGAAGATAAATGAGTTCAATTTTAGATATATTGGCTTTAAGATATCTATAGGATATCCAATTCAAAATAATTGAATTGATACAAAACTGGAGGTCAATCAAAAGATTAGGGCTGGATATTTAGATTTGAGAACCATCATCTAAGGATGATAACCGAATGCTAATTGCTTGAGAGCTGATGAGATCACCAAGCAAAGTAGTTGGAAGGAAGACATGATTGAGGGGCAGCTAGATGGCGCAGTGGATAGAGCACCTGCCCTAGAGTCGGGAGTACCTGAGTTCAAATCCGGCCTCAGACACTTAACACTTACTAGCTGTGTGACCCTGAGCAAATCACTTAACCTCAATTGCCTCACTAAAAAAAAAAAAAAAAAAGACATGATTGATTGGGGTACTTTCCTTCAAATGGCAGTTCTGGAATGAACCAATTGATCAGAGGAAGGGACCTCAGGGACAGGGGGTACTTACAGTGTGAGAAGGCCAGAAGTGGGATTAACTTCCAAGATGAGGAAGCCATTGAGGCAGAGTTAAATTCCAGAGTGAATAGGCTGCTAGGACATGGTAGAGAAAGTCCAGAGTCAGGAGTGAAGTCTCAATATTTCTCCTCAGGACTAGTCTTTTTTGTTGTTTTTCTTCTCTTTCAGTTCCTCTCTCTTTTTATAGAATTCTTTAGAATCTTTAGAGAATTCTCCTTATAAACTTCTCTTTTTAGGATTTCCTCATGTACAGATATTTGATATAGTTCTTGTAAAAAGGAAGCCCATTTTTACATTCTATTTTTTCTCATAGACACATAAATTACTGTGGTTGTTCACTCATTTGTTCAGTTATATCCTACTCTTCATGAACCCATTTGAGATTTTCTTGGCAAAGATACCGGAATGGTTTGCTCATCTTCCTGTTTTCAAATCTGACCTCAGACACAATCCTATGGGCTGCTGGGCAAGTCACTTAATTCTGTTTGCCTCAGTTTCCTCATCTGTAAGATGAACTAGAGAAGGAAATGGATACTGCAGTATCTTTGACAAGAAAACCTCAAATGGGGTCATGAAGAATCAACTGAACAACAAACAATAAAAAATGTTATTAGCTGACATTTATTTGGAATTTGCTGTGTGCTAAGCACTTTTTTTTTTTGCAGGGCAATGGGGGTTAAGTGACTTGCCTAGGGTCACACAGCTAGTAAGTGTCAAGTGTCTGAGGCCAGATTTGAACTCAGGTCCTCCTGAATCCAGTGTCAGTGCTTTATCCACTGGGCCACCTAGCTGCCCCTAAGCACTTTTTTTTTTAGAAACAAACATCTCATTTGATCCTCACAACAACCCTGGGAGGTAGTTATTATTCTTCCCATTTTACACATGGGTAAAGTAAAGGAAACAGAAATTAAGTGACTTGCTCATCACATGTATAGTAATGTCTGAGGCTGGATTTGAATTCAGCTTTTTCTGATCACAGACAAGGTACTCTATGTATTCTACCACCTAGCTGCCTCTAGGAAGAGACCAATTTGTGAAGAGTTTTAAATGGCAGATGATGGAGTTCTTATTTGATCAGTGGTAGGTAGATAGCTACGTGGTACAATGGGAATTGTTTTAGATTTGGAGTCAGAAAGACTTGAGCTACAATCCTGCCTCAAACATGTATTCATTGTTGCTTAACTTCTGTCAACCTCAGTTTCTTTAGCTGTAAAATGAGAATAGTCATCAATAGAACCTATGTTACTAGGTCACCTTTGAAGTTTACAAAAGGTAATTTATAAATGTGGGTGGGAGGGAGGCCAACATAGAACTATACTTCGGAAAAATCACTTGTATAGTTTTGTGAAGAATAGATTGAAGTGAAAAGGGACTTGAGGCAGAGGGGACACTAATATAGACTCCATTTTAATAATCCAGGTGATGAAATAATTGGAGATATATGGGAGATGTTGTGGTGTCATGAATGACAAGATGTGCCAACTGACTGGATATGTAGGGTGAGTGAGAGTGACAAGTGGAGGATGATCTTGAGTTTAAAAGCCTAGGTGACTGGTAGGGTGATGTGCCCTCCACCATAATAGGGAAGCTTAGAGGAAGGGTAGATTTGACATATAGGAGGATATGCCTTTTGTTCTGGACACATCGAGACTCAGATGTCTAGGGGAAATTGACTGTTAAATGTCTAATAGGCAGTTCATTAAGTGGGAGCTCAGGGTAGAGAGTAAGGCTGGCTATGTATTATCTGGAAGTTATTTGCATAGGAATGATAATTGAACTCATGGAGCTGATGAGGTCAGTAAGAGAAAGAGTGAAGAAAGGAAAGAGAAGAGAACCCTGGACAAAGCCCTGAAGTGTACTCAGAGTTAGTGGAATGACAGAAAACTGTCATGATAACCTAAAGAGAAGAGAGTTTCTAAGGGTAGAAAGTGGTCTCGTTAAATGTTTCAAAGAAGTCAAGGAGGATGAAGATAGAAAACAGGTCATTACATTTAGCAAATGAAGGAAGAGCTTATAGGATCATAGATTTTAGGGAGGAAATCGTTGAGACAGGAGATAGAATGCACGGAGATGAGTAAATAACAGCTGTGAAGATCTTTATTGGATGACAGATTTGGAGTGAGTGATCCTCGAAGGAAGAAAAGTAGCTAGTGATGCTAGAGGGATAATCTGGAAGAGGCCACAGGAAACATAAATCCTTATACCCCCTTCCAGACCAGGGAGTTGAGGAGTTCGAGGCAAGGCCCAACTCAAATAGATAGAGAAGAAACAAAATCAGCTTCTATTTGTAGAGTTTTTCTCATAATCTCTATCCATTTTTTATTCTGAAATACTTTTCTTCAAACTCATGTTTTACTTATCTACTTGTTCTATTTTCTTAACTAAAATGATTATCAATCTGCTTAAACATCTAATATGACTTAACGTTTGCTGTGTTTTCACCTCCTCAGCTTATAAAACCTACAGGGAACATGGGCATACAAATGTTCTGTTTTGGGATTAGAAAAAAAGCCATCATAACACATTTAATACAATATTCTGGGAAAATGTTTTGAAGAAAATTGACAACTGTTTTGGAGATTTGTTGTGTATTTCAGGCACAACTCAATTAATTTTCATTTTAGTTTATAATGTACTCAATTTTAATAAAGGTAACATTTATGCATGCTTATAGCAATTTTTGGAAACAGTTATGAGGCTTTAAGCAATTTTTAGTTACTTTTTTAATACATTGTGTGTGAATGTGACCACTAGAGGGCAGAAGTATCATAAACAAAAGTGAATCTGCAGCATTTTATTTTCAAATGCAATAAAACGATACAGAAAAACACCTTTGAATTAGAAGAAAATGTGAAAGAATACTATTCCTTTACTATGAGTTCCACTGGTATCCTTGTGAGGCTATATCCAGAAACTTGGATGGATCCTTTATGGAGAATTTCATGTAGGATAGAGATGTCACACAAGATAGACAAGAATGGATGGGTTGTGATCTTTATCACTACCTTTGGGCACAGTGAATAGAGTACTGGTCTTAGTGTCATGATAGACCTGAGTTCAAATCCAGCCTCCAGTACTTCCTAGCTGTGTGACCCTGTGCAAGTCATTTAACCTCTGTCTGTATCACTTTCCTTAACTTCAAAATGAGGATAATAATAGTACCTATCTCTCCTCAGAGCTGCTGTGAGGATCAAGTGAGATAACATATTTAAAACACTTAGTACAGTGCTTTGCACATAATAGGCATTTAAAGTTTCTTTCCTCGGTTACTGGAGGAAATACTTACCTCAGTGAAATCACAAATCCATTGCTCACCTCACCCCTATTGCCAACCAACAATTCTACTTTTAGTAAAATATACAACCAAAATATACTAACTTAAAGAACCCCAGGGAAGGGGATTACAATCCTTTCCCAGGAATCTTTTCAATTGCTCAATAATCCATACTATCAGGAAATCAAAAACTCATAGAATACCAGAGTCAGAAGGGATATGAGAAGCCATCTAGCCCAACCCATATCTAAATAATCCTCCTTTCAATAAGCATCCCATATTCAAGCTGATTGTGTCTTAGCCTTTCCTTAAAGGTCTGCAATGATCAGGCCTCCACTGACTCTCAAGACAGCTCTAGTTAGTGAGTTTTCCATTATTTCCATTATTCCAATATCCACGTCTTTGCAATTTCTTCTCTTTGCTCTTAGTTCTTATCTTCAGGATCAAAAAGAACAAGCTCAGTCCCTATTCTTCATAACGGATAGTCTTTCAAAACAAAAAGATGGGGGGCAGCTAGGTGGCGCAGTAGATAAAGCACCGGCCCTGGATTCAGGAGGACTTGAGTTCAAATCAGAGCTCAGACACTTGAAGCTTACTAGCTGTGTGAACCTGGGCGAGTCATTTAACCCTCATTGCCCTGGAAAAAAAAGAAGAAAAAAAAAAGATGCATCAGGATGCAATAATAAAATTATAGTAATAGCTAGCATTTACCTGATGCTTCCAGGTTTGTAAAGCATCTTACAATTATTTTATCCACAGAACAAACCTGGAATGTAGGCACTGTTATTATCTCTATTTTGCAGATGAGGAAACTGAGACAGACAGAAGTTAAATGACTTGTTCAGGATCAAATAGCTAGCTAGTACCTGAGTTCAGATTTAAATTCTGGTCTTCCAGAAAGAATGCTTAACTAGGAGTCAGGTGAGATTTGCATATGAATCCTACCTTTGACAACTGTTATCTAACTGAGCTGAGGCAAGCCTCTTCTATCTATTTCATTTTCTTCCTCTTTAAGTGGGGATAATAAAATTACCTACAGTAACTACCACAGCAGGTTGTTGTAAAGATCTAATCAAATAATTATGTAAAACAGTTTATGTTTGTCAAAGGTTAATGATGTCCTAATGTTTATTGAGAGAGACACAAGTCCAGAAGGAGGCACTTATAATGAAATAAAAGGTGGGGTATGAGTGGGGGTGGGGCTGAGAAGAGTTCTGTATGGGCAGCTAGGTTGTATGGTGGGTAGAGTGTCTGGCCTGAAGTCAGAAAGACAATAATTTAAATCTGACCTCAGGTACTAGCTAGCTATTTGATCCTGAACAAGTCATTTAACACTGTTTTGCCTGGGTTTCTTTATCTGCAAAATGAGCTGGAGAAGGAAATGGCAAACCAATATTATATCTTTGCCAGGAAAAATCCAAAGGGGATCATAAAGAATCACACAACTGAAAAACTACTGAGAGATAGATCTCTACAGTGAAAGGCTAGAAGAACCTGTGACATAAGAAGAATCTGTTAAAAGAACCAGACAGTAGAAAAGAGCACTGACTCTGGAGTCAGAGGACCTGAGTTCAAGTCCTTCCTTTGAACTATCTATAATTTTCAACAAGTCATTTAACTGCCATGGACTTGACTTTCCTTTTCTGTAAAATGAGGTTTATATTAGATGGTCTTAGCCCTTTGTGATTCTAACACTATGATTCTATGAAGTGGGAATGATTAGCCTGGAGAATAAGTACTTAGGAAGTATATGATCAAAGTTTAAAGTATTTTACAGGAAATAAAGGATTGTCACATAGAAAGTAGAGTCAACTTGTGTTGAAAATTAAATATATAGTTTTATCTGCCTGTCTTCTATAAAAATAATAAGCAGATCTGAGAAATTAATCTTATAATATCTCCTACAAAGATTGATGATAAACAGAAATATGTCTCCCACAGAACAAAACCAGATCAGAGAACATAATGTCTCCTACAGGATAAACCAGAACAGAGACAGAGAAGAAAACATAATACCAATTTATTTTGTCCTGAGAAGAAACCAAGATCATGTGGAGACCTCCTCCTAAGAATGGAGCTCAGAGACTCCCTCTTTCTGAGGGTATTTAAGGTTTTTTGTCCACTGGTTACAGAATGTTATCAGTTTCAATAGTATGATACAAATTCAATCGAGAAGCAAAAGCAGCTTTTACCAATTTCAGTTATAACAAGTATGGAGGAAATACAGAAGCATCATGATAAGATTACAGGATTCCCAAAAAAGTGGTTTGGCAAGGATGAGGATGCCCAGATTTCCCCATAAAATAGGGATTTACTATCCTGAGAAAAGAAATCACCAGGTAGGGACTTTTGTCAGCTAGCTATCTGGGTTCAGTTTGGAGTTCAGTTGAAGGACATTTTGCTCCTATTAAACTAGGGTTTCATAAAAAATATTTTTGGATAATAAGGCACCTCCATCAATCCAGGTGATCCATACATTCATATTAACACTTGTTACTTCCAGAGGAGAAAACCCAGAGCAAGAAATGGAAATTATAGAGTAGCAGATATTGGTCTCACAGTAAGAAAAACGTGCCTAATAATTAACACTGTGTCCAAGATTTGGGTTCTCAGGATGTGGTGAATTCTATTTCAGTCAACCTTTTTGATCAAAGTTTAGATACACTTATCAGTGATCTGTGGAGAGCTTTCTTGCTCAGATATGGTTTGGATTGGATGTGTCACAGGGGCAATTGGTGATGTGGCTATTCTTAGGTATTCCTTTTTAAAGAATTACACCTTCTCACACACAAATCTTATTAGAATAAAATAATCTTTTATTTAGGCACTAGAGAAAAGAACCAAGAGAGAGAGACTCTCATGAGGAGAAAAAGGTTTAGAGACATGATTCTTTGAAATGCATTTCGGGGCAGCTAGATGGCACAGTGGATAGAGCACCGGCCCTGGAGTCAGGAGGGCCTGAGTTCAAACACGGCCTCAGACACTGTATACTTACTGGCTGTGTGACCCTGGGCAAGTCACTTAACCCCAATTGCCTCACAGAAAAAAAAAAAAAAAAAGAAAAGAAATTCATTTCTCCCCAAACAGACGAAAGGCAAAAGCTTTTATAGATGGTAGATGGGGTGATCACCACCTGACAATGGAAAGTTTCCTTTGGGGGTAGGGGAAGGCTTGAATGAGATGTGGTGGTCTGGACTTCTGCAGTTATCTCTGTCCCCTGGAGCTGATCAGGCAGCAGCCACACCTAATGGGCCTATCCCTCTTCTCAAAGTGTGTTTGTCCTTTAGCTAGTAGCCAGTTTAAACTATAATAGTCCCAAATTCCTTGATATGTCCCAACCCCATAATAGGATGGATTCTTAAACTGGTTCTAACTCTGAGATAATGTGATTTTAGAACAAACTGAGCTTTTTGTACACTGAAACCCAAATCTTTTTTTCATACAAGTTGTTCCTAGACATACTTTCCCTATTTGGTAATTGCAGTTAATTTTTTTTTAACTTAAGCATAGAAATCTATCATTATTAAATGTTCATGTCATGATTAAGCATTCATATAGTTTGATCTATTGTTCAAACTTGTTATGCTTTTTGGGGGGCATCTTATCTCTCAATCCAGTGAATTAGTTATTCTTCCCAGATTTCTATCAAATTTGCTTAAGCATGACATCAATGAGTTAGACATCTAAGTCATTTGTGGAATGTAGAACATAACCAGGGTGAACTCCTTGAGATATTACATTAGAGACTTCCCTCTAGATTGACATTGACTTATTTGTTTTTAATATTTGGTTCTGATCACACAATCTATTTTAAATCTACCAGACTGTATTATCATCTAGCCCATAATTCTCTATTTTGCCCACAAGGAAAGCATGAGATGCTTTGTTAAATGTATTGTTAAAATCTGAGTATGCCTTCACTGAATAAATGTTTATTAAGTACTTATTAGGTTCCAGGCACTGTGTGAAGCTCTGGGGATATAGATATATAAGCAGACAGTTTCTACCCACAAGGAGTTTACATTTTAGTAGGGGCCACACAATGTGGCTGTTCCACCTACTATCCATGCAACATGGGTCAAGTCATTTATTATTTGGGAGCTTAAGTTTTCTCAAATGTGAAATGAGAATTTGGAATAAATTACCTTGAGTCCCCTGTAGATGCTTGATCCTATGCTCATATATAAGTAAATAAGTAATATATGCATATATGACATGTATCTCTCAAATGAATACACAGTGACTTCAAAGCAGATAGAACAACGGGGGAAATCAGAAAAGACCTCTTGTAGGCAGCGCTTAAACTGAGCCTTGAAGATAATTACAAGTTCTAAGAAGTGGAGGTAAAGTGGGAAAATATGCCAGGAATGAGGAATGATTAGTGCAAAGGTACAAAGGCTAGAGGTATATAAAGACTTTTTTTTTTTTGTCAGTGAAGTATGAGGTGAGGTCTTTTACTGAGAGGAATAAGAGACAGGATGGTGTAGGTAGTTTAAGAGAGTGTGTAACGATTGGAATAACGCCACCTGCTGGATACTTACTGTAGAAGAGTTCTGCCCATGAAGCAAAGGTCTTTGAGGGCAAGACCAGGCATCAGGAAGTGACGCGGACGAGTGGGAGGAGGAAGGAAGAGACTGGCGCTCGGTCTGGGGCTCTTTCCTGGGGACGCTGGTGGAGAAGGGAGCTAAAAATGTGCTCTCCCTTTAATAGATAGAAATCTAGGCCTTTCTCTCTCTCTTTACCAAATTCTTATTCTCCTTAATAAATGCTTAAAAGTCTAACTCTTGCTAAAGCTTATAATTTATTGGCGACCACTCATTAGATATTTTAGACAGTTTAGCTAGAATTTTAGCCCTTAACAGATTTTTTTTTTTTCTAGATAGAGCCTTTATTGTATATAAGGTGTTGTTGATTAGAAGGATAGGAAAATAGAAATACAGTACAAATCGTCTTAAATCTAGGCTTAGTCTATATTCCTTATAAAAACTCACCAAACCGATTTAGGCCACCTTTGGAGTGAGTCAGACCGTCTGTGCCGCGCCGCCAGGAGTCCCGCCAAGCCGGCAAAAAAGGCTACTCCCGTTCTCTCCACCCCGGAATAATTGATAATTTTACTTGCCTTTCCTTATTCGGCCATTGGACACCTCTCTTTTGCCCCTCTAAAATCCTTGCACTTGTTCAGTTTAACTCAATTCATTTAAATTCATGAAGTAAACCTTTACTAAGTTTTTATTGCTTGACAAGAAATGTTCTTGCAGTTGGTGATACAAAGAGAAAAGCAAAATAGTTCCTGCCCTCAAAAAGCTTGCAATCTAAGGTGGTTATGAAGGTGGTACAAGATGGACATAAGTAAGTGAATATGAAGAATAAACAAAGAAATTTCAATTGGTAGTGCTGGCTAATAATTGCATAAGAGGGTGGGAAGGGGAGGATGGCAGGGATATACTGGAACCAAATTATATGGCTAGCCAGAGCTGACTGTGAAATTTTATTGTGAGCATTAGAAATAAAACCAGGGCTTGATTAGTATTTTGTTGATTTTCCAGTCTTAAGAAAGTTATGAAAAAAATGTTAATAATATAGATGAAACTTAAAAACATGTTGGTCTTTTCAGAAAGTCAGTTATTAAACATTTACTAGCATGCCTCTAGAGGATGTTGAATATTAATATATGTAATTTAAACCGCCTGTCTCCTACAAACAGAATTAATAAACAGTTCAGAGAAATTACAATATCTTATAATATCTCCTACAATTTGTTTCCATCCTACAAAAATAACCAGATCCGAGAGAACCAGATCTTAGAACTTAATATCTACTACAAGATGAACCAGATCAGAGAGACAAAAAAACAACAACAACAAAAAACCCCAACAACATAATACCAATTTAATTTTGTCCCAAGAAGAAATTTAACATGATCATTCAGGAGACTCTCCTCCCAGGAAGGGAGCTCAGAGACCCCCTTTTTCCTAAGGGTTTTTAAGGTTTCTTTGCTCACAGGTTACAGAATAACTTCATTAGCTTGAAAAAAATCAACCCAAAGCAAATACTACAAATGTAACTCAGTTAAACAATATAGTAGTAGGTTTCTGCCAGTCGTGGACGACCATGGATCAGCGTCTTGAAGAGCCACAGGCCACAATGTGGCTATGCAGTCCAATACGGGAGCAGAAGCTCCTGCTGCAATGAGGACATCGGAAAACTGAGCTCTCTGTTGCCTGTCGGTTCCTGCGTCTCATTCGTTTTTCTTTCTCCAGAGCTTGAAGTCCCATCTTAGCTGCAAGCAAGCTGCTCCTGAGTACTGAACTCCATTGGGCGTGGTAATTTCGGGCAGGTGGGGCAGGTGGGGCTGGTTGGCCTTGGCAGGCAACTTGCCTAGGGGAAGGAAAACCCTGATTTTAAACCTCCACTGCTTTGCAGCTATACCCACATATGGGAAAGGCTTCAGGAGTTAACCCTGAGGAAAAATCAGGAGCCAGAGTCCCTTAGGCAGTTGGATGTTGGACATCACATCCCTCTGGTAACTCCTGCAGTGGCACTGGTACTAAACTGTACTGGCTCTGCCTCTCCTTTGGATCCACCAGTGTTTCAGAGAGGGAAAACCTGCTGCATGGGCAACAGTTTATTTTCCAATTGATCCACCCAGGCCAGTGCCCTGGAGAGGACACTCCAGCTACTCCTCACGGGGTAGATACAACCCCGGGATGTGGCAGTTACCAGTTATAAGTAACTTGCTCATTGAGTTAAACAATACAAATCCCTTTAACAGCTCAATTTAAAGCAGATGGTATGGTGAGATTACGTGGAGACAGGAAGGATATTATCAAAGACAAGGAGGTCTAGATAGTTTATCAGGGGAACAATAAGATCTATTCATTTTCTTGGGAAAGATGATAGTGAATAGGAATTTCCAAGGGGCAGTTAAATTTGTTTATTCTCTTGGGGAAAGTAAATAGGGAGTGTCTGGTTTCAGTTTGAAGTCTGAGCAAAAGGCATTTTGCTCCTATTAATTCAGGGTCTCATAAAATATATTCGGATAATAAGGCAGCTCCATCAAATCTAGTTGATCTATACATTCATATCAACAAGGCAGACCTAACATATCTTCATGAAAACTGGGAGTTCTAAACTGTCAGTGCTAGGGCAGCTAGATGGTGCAGTGGATAAAGCACTGGCCCTGGATTCAGGAGGACCTGAGTTCAAATCTGACCTCAGACACTTGACACTTAGTAGCTATGGGACCCTGGGCAAGTCACTTAACCCTTATTGCCCCACAAAAAAAAAAAAAGGGTAGTGTTAAGGACAGATTGCATTTCAGCCTACACCCCCATTGACAAAGGCCTATGGGTGGGAATATTGTGAATGAAGAACAGCTAGAATGGCTGTTTGACTGGATTAGAGAGTGTAAAATGGGGAGAAATAATGAAATACGAATAGAAAGGTAGGGGTTACTGCGAAATGGCAAACTGAGTTTGTATTTTATTCTAGACTCAAGGAGCCATCAAAGATACTAGAGCAGGGATGTGATATGGTCAGACTTGTGCTTTAGGAATATCACTTTGGCGGTTGTGTTGAGAATGGATCAGAGGAGGAGAGACTGACTACAGTAAGCCTAATTATGAGTTTACTTAAAAAGTCCAGGTGAAAGGGACTGAGGACCTGAATTAGAGTAGAGAGAAGGGAAGGTATGCAAGAAATGGTTTGGAATAGAATCAACAATTCTTGTTCATGTTTTTTCTTGAAGTGGACAAATGATATCAGGAGAGTAATGTCTTGACTTGAAGGTGAATTAAATTTAAGCGAAGCAGGGCTGTGAAAAGTCACCAGTCTCATTCTTTTCTCCAGGGTCATCTTAATCCAGTGGCAAAACATAGGTCAGGACAACTGAAGATGGCCCAAGATGCAATGGGAGACCTTGACATTTTTAAGATAAGGTCTTTACCAGATTTCTGTTTGTCAGAGGCAACACTTTTTCAATGATTAAAGGCTAGGTAAGAAGAAGAGGCAAAAGATAGCCTAGTTTGATTACCCAGAAGAATCAATCTGGAAGACCCTCAGGGTTTCTGACTAGGACAGAAACAATTACTATTTACATTGACTCTGAACCATTAAAACCCAAAGAATGAGAAAGTGAGGCTTGGGCCGGGCCTATTATTGGCTAATCAGTAAGAGCCAGAATGATTTGGATTTGAAGACATAGTGAAGTAGCTCCATTTGAATTCCAATGGCCTTTATAAAAGCTAGGTTTTCCAGAGGTATATTTCAAGAATTCATAATAAAAACTACATGAGAGAAAAGTTAATTTTCCCAGTTTTTTTGGGGAGGAAGGAGAAAGAATAAAGAAGTAGGGAAGAAAAAAATATCTAGCCCCCAAACACCAAGATATCTTGCAAAGTATAAGTGATAAAAATTTATATTCCTTTTGACGGAATACCCACATCTAAGGGTCTGACTATCCATTTGAACAGAGGGAAAGAAGGCGGAGGAAGAAGAAGAAGAAGAAGAAGAAGAAGAAGAAGAAGAAGAAGAAGAAGAAGAAGAAGAAGAAGAAGAAGAAGAAGAAGAAGAAGGAGAAGGAGAAGGAGAAGGAGAAGGAGAAGGAGAAGGAGAAGGAGAAGGAGAAGGAGAAGGAGAAGGAGAAGGAGAAGGAGAAGGAGAAGGAGAAGAAGGAGAAGGAGAAGAAGGAGAAGAAGGAGAAGAAGGAGAAGAAGGAGAAGGAGAAGAAGGAGAAGAAGGAGAAGAAGGAGAAGAAGAAGAAGAAGAAAGGAAAGAAGGGAGGAAGGAAGGAAAAGAGGATGGAAGGGAGGAAATAGCAGCAATGCCAAACTGGAACTGACCAGTTGGGTCCCAACTGCAGCAGCTACTACTACTCACAGATACTTAGCAACAGATTAGATGTGGTAAGAGGGAGAGGAAAGAGTCAAGGATGATTCAGAGTTGAGTTGTGAAGTTGGCTGACTTGAAGAATGATGCTGTGAACAGAAATAGATGAGTTTGAACAAAGGGTAGATTTCAGGGGAAATGAGTTCTGTATTGGAGTATTGGATATATCAAGTGTGAAATATCTATTGGACAAACAAATGAAGATGTTCACCAAACATTTACTGAGTACTAGAGCTCAGAGGAGAAACTAGGAATTGATATATAAATTAGAGAATTATTCACATGATAACAATCATCATTTTCTATGTCAGTTTATGAGCTCACCATAGAATATAAAAAGAAAAGACCTTTGATGATACCCCTGGTTAAAGGCTGAAGATGGATTATGGTTTAGTAAAAGAAGTTAATAAAGAACAGTTGTGGGGAAGAAGGAAGGTGAGTGGGAAGTAAAGAGCAGAGGGCAGCAAGCAAAAACTGCTTTTGCTAGGATTTTGGCTATGACAAGAAGAAAAGATAATAGCTTGAGGGAATGACAAGGTCTGATGAAGATTGGGAAAGACCCCTTGGCTGAATTTTTAATCAGTGAATCAGGAGAGATTAAAAATTAGAGAAACAAAAATATTGAACAAGTTCTTAGAAGAGATGGGAGGGGCTACAAATCAAAAGCACATGTATTCTTCATTCATAGATCAGTTTACTGCTTTTTAATTACATTTATCTGTGTCCCATCTATTTCTGTCCATCCCAATTTTTTTTTAATTAAATTTTGAGAAGAAATTTTCCAGGAAGGCTTTCTTTTAGGAGCTGAAGAAATGACTTTTTTTTTTTAAATGATGATGACAAGAACCTGAGATCAGTCTATTTTTTCACTAAGCTTACCAAGTATCTATGGTTTGAGTTTGTATTGAAATGTGAGGAAGGACAGATAAGAATAATGGAAGCTAAAAAAATAAGACATTTTAGTTCTACAGAAGAAAGAAAGTCACCTGGAGGGTAGATCAAGGAACAGAGTAAGAGATCCTTTATTGATGATCAATGAAAAATAGAAAATGTTCTTGGAGAGCTATGAAAAGTATGTCACTATGAAACTGAAGAGAAATTTAGTATTTTCCTTTTCTAAAAAAGAAAAAATACATAAACAAGGCACTATCCTGATCTGTTATCACTGTTTCCTAGAAATCTGACTGGAAAAAAAACTACAGAACTTTCCTAACTATAAGAAATTTACTCCCCCCTGCCCCTCTCTCCAAGGCAGATGAGCACATCTTTTGTCTCATTCAGGATAAATGCAGGGGACAGGAAGCAATTGATCAGTCAATCACCATGTATTTATTTTTGTTGTTGTATTGAGCATTTATTATTAAGAGCCTACTATGTATCAGGGGAGAGCGCCAAAGAATTTGCCGCATTTCAAGTTTTTTAAAATGTTTTCTGGCTCTCTCCCTTTTGCTCAGAAAAAAATATGATTGGATTGGCAAATCTTTTTGAAGAGAAATAAAAGGTTTTGAGAGTAGTGAAAATACGTCTAAGCAAGATGAGTTCAAATCTACCCTCAGACATTTATTAACTGCATGACCTATGAAAGTCACTTGAATTCCTCTGCCTCAGGTTCTTTAACTGCACAATGGGCATAACAGTACCTACCTCCCAGAGTGGTTGTGAGGATAAAATGAGATCATATTTGTAAAAGGCTTTGCAAACCTTAAAACGCAAATGCTAGCTATCATTATCATCATCAGTCATCCTGTTATAGGATGTCCATGAATCTCCATTTCCCTTTATGCAAATTCTATAAATAGTAGTTCCTTAACAGAAAGCATACCTTTGAGTATTATACAGGTGAATCTATAGAAAATAACTTATAAAACTCATAGAATCATTATGTTTTACAGTTTGAAATGAATGTAGAGCTTGCCTAGTCCAATATTTCACTAGTTAATAGAAATGTCCTTGGTAGTATTTCTGACTTTCATGGGGGCAACTAGGTGGCACAGTGGATAGAGCACTGGCCCTGAAGTTGGGAGGAACTGATTTCAAATCTCACCTCAGATATTTACTAGCTGTGTGACTCTGGGCAAATCACTTAACCCCAATCCTCTTAACATCTGGGGCCATCTCCAGTTGTCCTGATATGCATCTTGCCACTGGACTCAGATGGCTCTAAAAGAAAGAGTGAGATTGGTGACTTTGCATAGCCTCCCTCACTAAAATCCAATTCAGTGCAAGAAATAACATTACCCAAATAACATGGTCCTCTTCAGGAACAAAGGACAAACAACGAAAAATGATGACTTTCATTGAAAAGGACTTTGACTACCTTGCGAGGCAGCCCTTTCAATTTATAGATATCTTAATTTTTAAAAAATACTTTTTAAAATTTCTTTTTTATTATGAACATTATTATGAGGCAGCCTGAATATTTGGTAGAGGGCTGGCCTTGAATCCAGTAAGGCCTCAATTCTGTTCCCACCTTTTACATACTGATTGTGTCACCATGGTCAATTACTCTCTCAATGACTCAAGAAACTCCCCAAGAATATAAACTACAGACATTAACTACAATAGTGTAAAGGAAAACACAGGTATAGACCCTATTATGAACTGAATATCATCAGAAAAGATGAACATTTCAATATATAGAAAAAAAGAAAAAATTGTATATGCAACTCAGAACTATTAGATCTTTTTATGTAAGTAAATTTAACAAGATAGTAATTTCCCTGCTTTTCTCTGTCTTCTTCTGAACTTCCTTCTGCTCTCTTCTGTGTATTTTTTATTTCACTGATGTTCTTTTCTTTTCCTTTTCTTCATCACTATCACTACCCACCAAGTTCACCTTCCCACCAAACCTTCCCCTGTAACATCCAAGAACAACCAAATGAAACAAATCAACACATTGACCATATCCGAAAATGGAGATTTCTGCAACCCTAATTTTTCTATTTCTCTGACCAGAGGTATGAAATATTATTAATAATAAATATTCTGAAGTCATGATTCTCACTGCATTGCTCAGAGTTCTTAAGTCTTTCAGAGTTGTTTTCCTTTACACTATTGTAATTATTGTCTGGCAAGAAAAGATAGAGACTGAAAAGTTGAACGTTGAAATTGAACCAGTAGATGACAGTAATATCTACAAAGACCACAGTCTGTTCTAGGCAAAACATAAAAAGCATCAAGGAGGAGGTTGTGACAGAATGAATCCCTTTACAGATGAAATGCCTTCTGAAGTCAAAACTAAATGTGGAAAAGTTTAAAGTAATTAACATTGACACAATACCAGTCGTCATATACACCTTCAGATTTGTAAAATGGGACATTGTAGATTTGGAAACAAAAGTCCTCTATACATGGTAGATATTAACAAAGCATAAGACCCATCACTCAGAGGCAGAAAAATTAACATTTTATTGATTTTTAAAAAGGAAAATGTGAGAAAATGGGTAGTTGTCTCCTCTCGATGAGGATGTAACAGTCGATCATACCCCTCCTGACCTGCTTGTAGGACAAAGGTCTCAGATCCTTTCCTCCCCCTCTGGCTAACAAAATCCCATGGTTCTAGGTCCAACTGGTCTCAATTAGGTCAATAATTAAGGTTGGGAATACTGTATTCCAGTTAGCTAGTCTTTGCTGGTAGATTGTAACCCTTAAGTAATGAATTAGTGATGAAAAAGGGGAGGGTCTATTCGTGCCAAGAAGTGTGCCAGGCAGTTAGAGTCCATAGGCAGGTGTGCCAAGCAGTGTGACAGGAGGTTAGAGTCTGTAGGCACTGGGTGTGTCAAGCAGTGTGCCAGGATATGCCAAGCAGTGTGCCAAGTGGGGGTGGTTCCCAAGAATTCAAAGGGTTCATTAAAGACTGTGTTGAAGGAACCAAGTAAGATGAGGAATGCCACCTCTAGTGATACAGAAAAAGAAGAAAGTATATCTCCCCCAAATTACCAAAGACAGTCCTTTGGGAGACAAATTAGAAAGCTGGGGCAAAGGCACACACTCAAATGTTAATATTTACAGATTTAGACCAAGAGGCAGAGGAGATATTCAATAAATGGAATGAGAGCAGCCCAATAGACAAAAATAAAGAGGAGGGATTGTGAGAAAATGGGTAACTGTCTCCTCCCAATGAGGATATAGCAGTCAATCATACCCCTCCTGACCTACTTGTAGGACAAAGGTCTCAGATCCTTTCCTCCCCCTCTGGCAAACAAAATCACATGGTTCTAGGTCCAACTGGTCTCAATTATGTAAAAATTAAGGTTGGGAATACTGCATTCCAATTAGCTAATCTTTGCTGATAGATTGTAACCCTTGAGTAATCAATTAGTGATGAAAAAGGGGAAGGTCTATTTATGCTAGAGACCAGGGGATAAAATGGAGCCTATAAGCCTCCATTTGGGGCACCCATTAGCTACATACTAGGGTACCTCCTCACAAGAAGGAAATAAAAGAGCTTTTTGTCACATCACTGCTGAGTTCCAGAGGATTATTGAGAAGAGGATTGACTTTCCCTCAAAGAAAATGATTGGTAGATCTTAGAGCCCATTATAAAGTGGTTTACCTCCATATGCAATCTATGAAATGGCTACTACTTATGAATAGAATCAAAAAGCCCCTTATAAGTAGCATTGAGCAAGTAGCCGAATCATACAGATTTGTTTGTGGAAAAAGTTTGGTTTGTGATACAATTGTTGACACTAGAAATAATAGAAGGCTTATCTTTAAGGAGTTTGGAATTAGTGAGCAATGCAAGGAAATACTAGAAACTTCAACACATTACTGTAGGCTGTAAAAATAATATCTATTAAAAAGGAGAATGACTGTACAGTTAGAATCACATATCAGGAGTTCACTACTTTTTATGGACTGATAGATGACAAATCTCCATATTATACCCATGGAAATTCAGTGAACTAGTCATATTGGGACCAAACCATCACCATAGATCAAAATGTAGCCGAAAGTCACCTGGACATAATATTGATCCATCAAAACTTAAGAACAATATTCTTAAGAGATGTTATCAACTCATAATCTCCAAGATACTTAATAACAGCTAACATTTCTATAATGCTTACTATATGCCAAGCACCATACTAAGTGCTGTAACGATTAGAATGACGCCACCTGCTGGATACTTACTGTAGAAGAGTTCTGCCCATGAAGCGAAGGTCTTTGAGGGCAAGACCAGGAGTCAGGAAGTGACGCGGGCTAGTGGGAGGAGGAAGGAAGAGACTGGCGCTCGGTCTCGGGCTCTTTCCTCTGGACTCGGGTGGAGAGCGGAGCTAGAAATGTGCTCTCCCTTTAATAGATAGGAATCTAGGCCTTTCTCTCTCTCTTTACCAAATTCTCATTCTCCTTAATAAATGCTTAAAAGTCTAACTCTTGCTAAAGCTTATAATTTATTGGCGACCACTCATTAGATATTTTAGACAGTTTAGCTAGAATTTTAACCCTTAACAGTGCTTTATAATTATTATCTCATTTGATCCTCCTAACAACCCTGGGAAGTGGGTGCTATTATAAACCTCATTTTACATATGAGGAAACTGAGGCCAACATGGGTTAAGTGACTTGCCCAAAGTCCCCCAGCTTGTGAATGTCTCAGACTGGATGTGAACTCAGGTTTTCCTGACACCAGGGCTGCTCTATATCCACTCTGTAACTTTGTTGCTGCCAAACAAATAACTGGAACAAAAAAAGCTTTCAAAATATAGAGGCCTAGCTAGGTGGCTCAGTGGAGAGAGTGCTGGGCCTGGATTCAGCAAGGCACATCTTCCTGAGTTTGAACCTGACCTCAGATATGTGCTAGCTGTGTGACCCTGGGCAAATCACTTAATGCTCATTGCCCCTTAAAAAATAGTATGTAAAGCATAAACTATAAAGATATACCAACAGGATAATGATCCGTCCCATGAATGTTTTTATAGAACACCTTTGAAAAAGATGGGAAGAATAGGATGATGATGGTGATAATCTTAATCACCCACTATTTTGTTAATTTGGTAGAGTGGCATTGCCGATCATGATGATGGTGGTGGTGGCGGTGGTGATAATCTCTAAAAGATTTGAAGAACGAGATTATACTAATGATAATATGTTACCATACCAGATATTCATAATCCCCAAGCTATGTGAAATAGAAACCTTTAAAAATATGGACCAAACTAAAGAAAGTGAAAACATGTGGCAATTCAATAAGGTATAGAAATTGTCTCATTGGATATTCACCTCAAACCTGTAAGATGGATAGTGAAAGTAGGAAACTAAAATAATTGGCGATAAAATGAACAATACACCAAAGATAACATAGCTAGTGAGTGAAAGAGTAAGAACTTGAACCCAGTTCTTCTGATTCTTTTGTCTAATTTATTTTATTTATTTTTTTTGTTTGTTTTTTGGTGAGGCAATTGGGGTTAAGTGACTTGCCCAAGGTCACACAGCTAGTAAGTGTTAAGTGTCTGAGGCTGGATTTGAACTCAGGTACTCCTGAATCCAAGGCCGGTGCTCTATCCACTGCGCCACCTAGCTGCCCCCTGTCTAATTTATTTTTGACTGGTACACTGCCTCTTGTTTAAAAACAAACCACCAGCAATCACATGATAATGGCAAAGATGTGGTTCTCCAGTACAGAATACACTATGGGCATCCCAGAGAAAATGACAGTCCATTAATGTTACTTAGCCTTCCTTCAGTATCTTTGAGAAATCCTAATAAAAAGTTGCACACTCCATTTTGCTGCTATTTACATCCTTCATTTTTAAAGCTTTGCCACATTTCAAGAGATTTATTTTTAACTTGTATGCTTTTTTTGGAATCAAATTGAAATGTGGCCATGACAACCACATTAATTAATGTAGAATGAAGCTGAAGTGTTGAGGCAATGTTATGTCACACAAACTAGTTGAAGAGTTACAATAGAGAGGGATGAGCTCTAATCATTTTAGGATGTTTCCTTATATCAAGTCAAGGATTAACCTGGAATTGTCACCTATTCATGTATTTCCATTCTCTGGACCAGCACAGAATAAGCCAAAAGCTTCTAAATGCCATTTTTATATATTTGAATGCACCCCATCCCCATTCTATTGCACACCAAGTTAAACATGCTTTGGATTAAATGATCTCTAAAATCTTTTTCAACTCTAAAATTTGGAGTGAGTCTATGGGTATTTTCAACTAATCCTCCTGTAGCAGGGGAGGGATTGGAACAATTCATTTAAGCCTGGGTACACAGTTGCCCCATCTATGAGTCATGATCTATGAGGCCCCTGATGAGAGATTTCTGTTCCACTTTGATTTGATGATGCAGCAACTCCTTAGTTGTCCCCATGCATGGGGATTATATCAAATAGGATTTGTTTTGTGTCAAAAAGCATCAAGGAAGGCAAATTTTCATGGAGGAACTAAATTCACCTTCTATCCCTACCCCTGGACACATTAGTAAGGTTGTAAGAAGAGAAGTTAAAAAAAAGCCAACCTGTCTTTAGAATGGGGGCAACTAGGTGATGAAGTCGATGAAGTGCCAGGCCTGGAGTCAGAATGATTCCTCTTCAAATCTGACCTCAGACACTAATTAGCTATGTGACCCTGGGCAAGTCACTTAACTTTTTTTTGAATTAGTTTACTCATCTGTAAAATGAGCTAGAGAAGGAAATGGCAAACCATTCCAGTGTCATCTTTGTCAAGAAAACCCCAAATGCTCTCACCCCCAAATATTCTTAGTCAGGAAACAATTGAATTACTTTACAAATGGAGAACCAAGACCAACATTGGTTTAGAGTAAAAATTAATTTGAAAAATCTATATGGACAAGGATGCTAGAAGATTTTGAGTAGTATTGTCTGATAAAACAGAATAAATTTATCACAAGGGGAAGTCACTTCAGAGGCCCAGCTAAGCAAAGTCATCCTGGAGGCTTTAAAGAATGAAGTTAGGGGGCAGCTAGATGACACAGTGGATAAAGCACCAGCCCTGGATTCAGGAGTACCTGAATTCAAATTAAGCCTCAGACACTTGACACTTACTAGCTGTGTGACCCTGGGCAAGTCACTTGACCCCCATTGCCCTGCAAAAAAAAAAAAAGAATGAAGTTAGAAAGAGGACATCAAACAAAACAGAAGGAAAATATCTGCAAGGGTCGTTATGATACTCATTTTACCATCAAGGAAAATGGATTTGAATTCTTTACATTATTGTCCCAAATAGAGGAGACAGACAGGGCATTAAAGAGAACAAAGATAGGGAAAGCATAGCAGGATTAGATCAAGTGTTCATAGAGAAGATATATGCCAGAGGTGACACGACTGAGAAGACATCAATGTATCCATTCGCAAAGTATTTGAAGAAAAGGAAGACCTCAAAAGAATTTTTTTAAAAAATTGGACCTTAAGTGGCCTCTAGGTGGCACAGTGGATAAGGCACCAGCCCTGGATTCAGGAGGACTTGAGTTCAAATCTGGCCTCAGACACTTGACACTTACTAGCTGTGTGACCCTGGGCAAGTCACTTAACCCTCATTGCCCCACCAAAAAAAAAAAAATTGGACCTTAGTTCCAAAGAAGGACATCAAGAGAATATTAACAAATGTTAGCCTTCATGCTTCCCTTCCTATCTGCCAGCCTCCCATTACCAGGGTCCTACTGGACACATCAAACTGGAGATCTTGTGGACTTCTTAAACTCAACATGTTCAAAACTGAACTCATAATCTTTCTCTCCAAAGTCTCTCTTTTTAAAGACTTTCCTATTTTTGTCAAGGGTCCAAGGTATCCAGGCTTACAACCTTCATCTCATCTTTGACTATTCACTTGTAGCCATCCCACATAATCTATTGCTAAATCTGTTGCCAGATTTTTATTTTCTCTACTTTCACATGATCTATCCTCTATTTACCTTTCTCCCCACATGCACAGCCACCACTCCTATATAGGCCCTCATCACCTAACACTTTGCTATGGTCCTTCTGGTTGGTCTCCCTGCATCATCCCTCCCCATTCTAAATCATCCTCCACTCAGCCACCATAATGATCTAAAACACAGATATTTATGTCTATCCCCCACTCAATAAACTCCACTGACTCCTTTGACCTCTAGGATCCAATATAAAATCATCTGTTTGACTTTTAAAGCCTTTCCCATTCTGACCCCTTCCTACCTTTCTGATATTTGATGTTGGAGAAGCGAGCCTAACTGTCTAGAATCAAAGTTCACTTTGGAATGCCTCATGCTTTGCTGTGGGCCTCTGCCCACTTGCTTCTCCAGCTGCTCGGTTCATGTTGCTGACAACAACTGCAGCTGATCATGGTGGTCAGCCAGCTGGACAGTCCAAAATTGAAGATTTCTGCCTATTATTTGAGACGATATATGAATTCTCTCTGGTTGGGAAATTGGGCTCAGTAGTCCTAGCCATGTCCTGCTTTTGGGTCCTTGATCTCAAGACTGATTTTAAATAAAATTATAAAATATGAAAATATGGACTGTATCACTTGTTTATCTTTTTGTGTTCCTTTTCCTCCTAATGCCTCACTAGCACACAGGTCACCCAAACCTTTATGCTCTTCCCACACACCTCTCACTAAAACCTACTCTCAGTACTTAGATGTACATAGGCTAAAAGAGCAAACAGCTACACGATGATAGGGTAAAGAGTCATGTTTTGGAGATGCATGTATGTGTATGTGTATGTACACATGTACACATGTATATGCCTATGTGTACACACATATATATGTATGTATGTGTGTGTATATATAAGTTTGATGCTTTTTATATTTCCCAATATCCCTCCCCATCACATACACATCGAATCCTCTTTTACAACACAAAAAAAAGCAAGTTAAGCAAAACATATTGTCAAATCAAAGACATCTGACAGCACAAAATGCATCATTTATAGGTCCCCACTTTCTGTACAAAAAGAAAAGAAATATAGGTCTATTGGATCCAGACTGGAAGTGTCATACAAAGAAGTAGAGAAGTTGTTTTGTTATTGTTCAGTCATTTTCAGTCTTGTCTGATCCGTCATGACCTCATTGGGGGTTTTCTTGGCCAAGATATTGGAGTGGTTTGCCATTCTTTCGCTATCTCATTTTACAGATGAGGAAACTGAGGTAAACAGGGTTAAGTGACTTGCCCAGGGTCTCAAAGCTGGTAAGTGTCAGATGAATCCTCCTGACTCCAGGCCTGATACTCTCTGCACTGTGACACCAAGCTGCCTGGAGAGGATGGAACTTAAGGTTAGCTCGGGAAGGAAGTTTTCCCCTAGGCAGCTGTCAAATCTAAGTATCATTTAGAGAGCAGGACAGAGTTTGCTAGCTACAGGATAGTCTTGTGTCCTACCCTCCTCAGAAGGAAAAGGAGTTCTGTCCTTGGCCCTAATTTAGGTTGTTGATCTTAAATTTCAAGTGGAAAGGGATTGGAGTGGAGAGGCCTTTCTCTGCATTCCTTAAATCCCATCATGTTGGTAACTAGGTGCTAGTGAGAGAAAATGAGATATTGTTTTAATATTATTATAACTCTAAGCTCTTCACACCTCTATTCTACACTAACCTTAACTTAATTTCAACATTCCAATTATTGTAATACTTTCCTCAGGTTTTGATTGGAATGATTTGATGAAGGTAAGAGTTCTCTCCTTTTTTTTCTTTGCCTAACATTCCTACCTCGTGGAATTATTGGTAAAGCATTGTCAAATGAAATGCATCGATCCTTCATTACGGAGTCATTCATGATTGACTATGCCAAATCAGGATATGGGTGTGCTGCTTAGTGTTTAATAACCAGCTCTCTGAAAAAAAAAATGAATTTATAACATGATTTTAAATTTAATCTGCATTATTATCATTATCTCTGATATTTTTAAAGTCTAGGCAATTAACAAAACAATAAATAAAGCCTTGAGTTGTAGCCATTTGTCCTCAGCTAAAATACTGAAAAATAAATGATTGGTTCTGAAGAGGTAGTAACTGGCTCCAATATGCCTCTGAATGGAGATAGGAATAATCATGTTATTACTTGGCAGTACATGTGAACTTGGAATCAGAACAACAAGGTTTGTTTCCTGTCATCAAAGTTTACTATCTCTGTGGGACCTAGAGCAAATATCTTAAGTTCTCTCATTTGCAAAATGAATTTAATAATGTGTATGGTGTGTATCTCATAGAATAACTATACTGAACATGCTTTATAAACCTTAGAGTACAATAGAAATATGAGCTATTATTATTGACTAAAATGACTTCCTCTCACCCCCAGAACAACCTTCATTTAGTGAGCTATTTAGTCCATATTCTTGGTGGGGTTTGTCAGACTTGGTGGAGAAATAATGAGAGGAAAAGTAAATGTTCTGCATTTTAGCTCTACTTCTGACTGACAACAAGGCTCCGAATGGTTTTTAACTTCTGAGCGTCTCCTTTTCTTTCCTTTGAAAAGGTGACAAAAGAGTGTCTTGAATGGAAGACCTGCAAATTTCATTGAGATTCTTGGAGGAAACGTACCATTGAAGCTTAAAGTATCATTGCTATCATATTTTATTGTTCCCTAAACCAAACCTAGCGTAATCCATTTTAAAGAATACACACATATCACACTCGTCATTTGATTTCTAATTAGCTTTGGAGTTTTATAATGAAATAGGCTAGCTTAATAAGTCCTAAGTCTAAGATGCAGCTTCATCGGATTTCTGTGACCTTTTGTTTAAACTGGACCAGCCATGCATCACTAGACAAAGCCTATTCATTTGTATTTTAAATCATATTAATACACTGTAGAGCTATTACCATTTTAATGAGCATGCTAAAAAGGAGTTTCTATCTTTCTAGAATTTCAAATACTCTCACTTATTAAAGCAAGTAACTTACTAGGTGAAAACCACATCAAATTGTGTTGGATTATATTCTTTCAATACCCATAAATTTTTTAGAGTTATATATATGTGTGTATGTATATGTGCATATATATACATATTCATATACACATATCTATTGATATTGATATCAGTATAGAGAGATAGATTTTATATATATATATATATACATATATATATATATGTATCAATATATGATCTTCTAAGCCCATAGGCTGTAGACTGTTATGATGGATAGCAACAGAGGCATGTGTGGGATAACTGACAAAACCATTGCTATTTGGTTTTGGAAAATGTTTGGTCTTTCCCTTTAGTTATATACACAGTAAATGTTCTGGGATTCACAAATAAAATAATGAAGATCAAAATAATTTATCCACTCATTCCACAAGCACATACTCTGTAGCATGTACTATAAGTACAACAATAAAAATGAAATAGTTCTTACCCACCAGGAAGTTATATTCTACCAGGGGTTACAAAATATAAATATAAACAAAATATATACCAAGCAAATAAATACAAGGTAATAAAGATGGGAGGGGAGGGGGTGGAAGGGAAGAAATATTTATTAATCACCTATTATATAACAGGCATTGTGCTAAGGGCTTTGCAAATATTATTTCATTCAAAAAGTGAGCTATTAGTAACTGGAGGATCAGAGAAGGCTCCAGGCAGAAGGTGGCATTTGGGTTGATATTTGAAGGAAGCTAGAGATTGTAAGAGGTAGAGAGAAGAGGTGGTCCATGCCAGTTATGGGGAGACAGTCTGTTCAAAAGCAAAGAGATAGGAGATGTTATGATATGGATGAGGAATAGCAGGAAGGCCAGTTTGGCTGTACCATAGAATTAATAAAAGGGACAAATATGTATTAAGCCTGGAAAGGTAGGTTGGAATAAGGTTGGGAAGGATTTAAAACCAAACGGAGGGGGCAGCTAGGTGGCACAGTGGATAAAGCACCAGCCCTGGATTCAGGAGGACCTGAGTTCAAATCTGGCCTCATACACTTGACACTTACTAGCTGTGTGACCCTGGGCAAGTCACTTAACCCTCACTGCCCCACAAATAAAACAAACAAACAAACACCAAATGGAGGAGTTTGTATTTATCCTAGAGGCAGAAGAGTGTCATTGGAGTTTACTGATCAAGGAGTGACTTAGTCACACCTTAAGGATATCATCATATTGTTGTCTGTTATCCATTAATCTTGGAAATTTACATATATATGCATCCTGATGAATTGATCTTCTAGTATAAAAGCATCTTTGTAAAAAATCCACCTTATTAAAATAAAACAATAAGCAACATGCCCTAAAGTACTATATGAATTTCAGTTATTACTATCATTTTTTGTCCTTTGCTTTCAAAGAAGACCAATGACATTACCCATGATGTCTTGATTCATGTATGCACTGGATTTAAGTGAGACAGAGTTGCACAAAGTCATCAAAATGCAGTGGCAGGACAAAAGTCAGGAAGACTGGCGATGTCCTAGGATGCAGTGGATAGACTTGGCATCTTTGCTGTGTGACCAAGCTCTAAGTGCTTCACTGCACCTGCTTCAGCTGCCTTCATGATCATTGAAACAAATTGTTTTCTTCCACCCATTCTGCGGGGGAAAGTCTTCACAAGCTTAATGGAGACATCCCCCTAACTCACTGACAGGTTTGAGACCTGTCAGTTCACCTCAGCCTGGTTTAGCCCATCTGCCAACATGGCTTTACCAGGGTGTGGCTGCTGCACATGCTACAGCTCCTTGGAGCCACAGGTGAGAATCGAGTGCCAGTTAGGTGGCACAGTGGATAGAGTAATGGGTCTGAAGTCAGGAAGACTCATCTTCTTGAGTTCAAATCTAGTCTCAGATACTTCCTAGATGTGTGAAATTGGGCAGATCCCTTAACCCTGTTTTCCTCAGTTTCCTCATCTGTAAAATGAGCTGAAGAAGGGAATCTTTGCCAAGAAAACTTCAAATGGGGTCATTAAGAGTTGAACAGGACTGAAACAGTTAAATGTAACTATTACTACTCATGACAACTTAGGCCAATCACTTCATTTCTCTGGGCCTCAGTTTACATCTCATTTACTGAACTGAAATTTAATCACCTCAAATGCAGGGAGCATATCATATATCTTGTAACACCACGCCCCCACCCCCCAGGGTTTTTTTTTGGGGGGGGTTGTTGGTTGTTTGTTTTTATTTATTTATTTTTTTTGCTGAAGCAATCAGGGGCTAAGTGACTTGTCCAGGTTCACATAGCTAGTCAGTGTCAAGTGTCTGAGGCTGGATTTGAACTCAGGTCCACCTGACTCCAGAGCCAGTACTCTATCTACTGTGCACCTAGCTGCCCTGCCCCCACAGATTTTTGAACATAGTAGGTGCTTAAGGAATATTTGTTGATTGACCTCTAAGGTCCCTTGCCAACTCTACATCTATGATCCTGTGAGAGATTGATTATTTGTCTGGTTTTCCTCAAGCTTAATCTGACTCTGCTCTCAAGCACTGAATAGATATGTTCATATGCACTCGAGTGAACTCTCCCCGATGAATTTGAATTCTGTCTCTGATGCTTACTACCTGTATGAATGACCTTAGCCAAATCACTAAACCTCTATGGACCTTGGCTTCTTCATCTATAAAATGAAGGATTTGTGCTATATGACTACTGTGGTATCTTCTTTTTTTTTTTTTTTCTTAGTGAGGCAATTGGGGTTAAGTGACTTGCCCAGGGTCACACAGCTAGTAAGTGTCAAGTGTCTGAGGCCGGATTTGAACTCAGGTACTCCTGACTCCAGGGCCGGTGCTCTATCCACTGCGCCACCTAGCTGCCCCTACTGTGGTATCTTCTAATGTATGATTTACGATTCTACAGGTTGTGGAAACCAGGCAGGCTTGGCATAGGGAGAAATGAAGAGAAAAGGTTCTGCACTGGCAGTTCAAATTGACCATAGTGTTTGTGAAGTCTGTAGGTGTGATAGAAGGTACTGAGGCAGTGGCAACTGAGGAAACAGAGATGCTGGTGTGTAATTTAAAATTCTAAATGTGGGTTCTAATCTGTTCCCCCAGTTTTGGGGAAAACTGACTAAAATCACTGATAAAATGAGTTTAGATTTATAAGGGTTTAATTAAATATAGAAAGAGAAAGATTGAGAACAGAATTCTTACAACCTCGCAATCCTATCTTTCCTCAGCTCCTCTCTGTCTTTCCCTGCCGTCACCACCAATTCAGGAACCAAAAAGCCACAGAGCTCTCTGTGCAGGCCCTCCTTCTTCCTTCCTGTCCCCTCCCAATGACTGGCTGGTAGCCTTGATAGACAGTACCCATGAGCAAATATCACTTCCTGATGCCAAGGAAAAGCCGCATGGCCTTGCCCTCTGAGGCATTCTCCTCATGGTGGTAGTAAGTTTCCAGTAGGTGGCGTCATTCCAATCATTACAATGGCAACCAAAGCAAAATATATGACATGATACTAATGACTGTTTTTTAGCTCCCTTAAAGTTCTAACCACTAGAAGAACATTGATCATCAATGTAGCTACAACTGCCAACGTAACCTTACACATGGCTTCTGGCAGGAAGTCTCTGTCGATCAGAAGAACTGAATTTATAGCAACACACTCCCACTCATCTCAAAAGCAGATACAACAAGAACCAGCAGATGGCTCCCACCCATTGCTGGGTCTATAGCAATTACACAGATCCAGTCTCTCGAGCTTGGTGAAGATATTCATAGTATGATTAATACATATTCTTGCTAAAAAGAAGAATCATTAGAAGAATAGATTTTGGGGGGGCAGTGTAATAAAATGGAAAGAGCACAGAATTGCAAGGTAGAGATTTTGTTGTTCAGTTATGTCCAACTCTTTGTAACCCCATTTGGGATTTTCTTGGCAAAGGTACTCTAGAGTGGCTTGCCATTTCCTTCTCCAGCTCACATTTACAGATGAGGAAACTGAGGCAGAGTCAAATTACTTGCTCAGGGTCATTCAGATAGTAAGTGTCTGAGCTCAGATTTGAACTCAGGAAGATGAGTCTTCCTCATTTCAGACCTGGTACTCCATCCACTGTGCCACCTAGCTACATCAAGAAATTGTTGTTGTCTGTCCTTTGTTGTTGGAAGGTGATGTCAAGACTTTTAGAGAATTGGATTTAAGTGAGGGAGGGCTGTCCAAAGTCACCAACCTCACTCTCTCCTCCAGAGTCATATGGGTACAGTGGCGAGATATACATCAGAACCACTGGAGATAGCCCTGGATGTTTAAGACAATTGGGTCACACAGCCAATAAGTGTCTGAGGTGAGATTTGAACTCAGGTCCTCCCAACTTCAGGGCCAGTGCTCTATCCATTGTGCCACCTAGCTGCCCTACATCAAGAAATAATACAAAGAGTAGGGGTTAGAAAATGTAGCTTCAAAACCCAACTCATACTTCCTATGTGACTTTGGGAAAGTGATTTTTTTCTCTCTAGGTTTCAGTTTCCTCATCTATAAAGTGAAAGATTAGTCCATGAGATACTCCAGGATTCTTTCTTTCGCTAAATGCATGATCCACTGAGGCTTGCAAAAGGAAAAGAAAAAAGATCAGGATTGAAAAGCAGTTTCTAGGGGCAGCTAGGTGGTGCAGTGGATAGAGCACCGGCCCTGGAGTCAGGAGTACCTGAGTTCAAATCCGGCCTCAGACACTTAACACTTACTAGCTGTGTGACCCTGGGCAAGTCACTTAACCCCAATTGCCTCACTTAAAAAAAACCCCAAAAAAGAAAAGCTGTTTCTAAGTTGCACCCCAATTTTAGATTCTGCCAAGTCCTTTTGAAAATGTTTTACAAAGTGGAAATCTATAGTAGCTTAAAGTAGATGGGGAAAAAAACAAACAACCACATAGAATCCTAGCATGTAATAATGATATTTTGTGATGACTAGCCAGAAACTACATACATTTCTTATTAGAGAAAATGACCATGAATAATTCCTCTTTCTGGGAAGAGGTAAAAGACTGGAAAAAAAAATGGAAGTAATGGTTTAGCTCAGCTAACTTTTAAAATTTTAACTATCCCCCATTTAGTTGCATAATAGCAAAATCACAGCTTTAGAATTAGAAGGGACCCCATACTGCCCCCTTAAAATGATGAGTGATTGATACTTGACTGGCTTCTATAAGCATTGGGGAATTTTTGTACCAGTCTTCCTTTTGCAGCAGAAGATGGCATTCTCTCCTTTGTGTTGACTGCCACTAGATGGAGTAGATCTACTAATCTACCATTTCTTAATGGGTTAGAATGTTTATAAAGTACATTGAATGAAATCTCAAATATTCCATGCAAATTTTAACTAACCATCTTGCTATACTTGTGCAGTATGATTTTTTTTTTACCAATGTTTTTCATATTCCTTTAATAACATCGCCATATGTAGAAACTGATTGTGGTACAAATCAAGGAGGAGAGTATTTTCCTAGGAGTCAAGAACCCTGAAGTCGAGTCCTGGATCTCTATTACTCAGCAGCAATTTGACCTTGACCATATTGCTTAAACTTACTATGCCTCAGTTTCCTCATTTATGTATTTTTAGTTTTCAAAATTTGTTTTTTATAAGATTTCTATATACTTGATAATTGATTGGGTGAGCCTCAGGTAACTTTAATGGAGGGTAAGGCAAGGAAGTGAGCATTTATTAAGTGCTTACTATATATACTGGACACAGAGCTAATCACTGAAGTTACAAACACAAGCAAAAAGATAGTCCCTGTCCTCCAGAAACCCATTTTCTCAAAAGAGAAGATAACAAAAGGAATGGTGAAGGTGCCCAGCCTTCAGGATACCTTGGGGAGAAGTGGGGAGGGTGAGCCTAGTACAAAATCAAAGTTCTACTTCTTATAAGGCCAAGAAACAATCTCAGGGTCTGTTTAAGCTTGAGTGTGCCATTGAAGGCAGGTGATTACACTTGGTTGGAAGCAGGAATAGGGTCCTTAATGATTGAGTATTCAATAAACAGAAATGGGTACCATGCCTGTGATTTCAATGGTATAGGGAACTCTGGGGTGAGCAGACTTCCTCTCCTAATGCATGTTAGCACATTCTCTACAAGTTATCATCTTTGGAAACTGCTTAGAGCAGAAGGGTCAAGCACACTGCCCACGAGCCACTTGGAGCCTTCAAAACTCCCAAATGTAGCTTGAACCAGATTAAATTGCAATTGGGAAATATTTGACAAAAATAACATACAATAAAACATAGATAATATTAGTACATGGTTTTATAAGTCAATATGTGACCCATAGGGATTCTTATGTATGTTTTGTTGTTCAGTCATTTTAGTCATGTTCAGCTTTTCATGATCTTGGCAAAGATGCTGCAGTGCTTTATCATTTCCTGATCCAGCTCATTTTACAAATGAGGAAATTGAGGCAAATAGAGTTAAGTGACCTACCCAGGGTCACACAGCTAATGTCTGAGGCCAGATTTGAGCTCAGAAAGATGAGTCTTCCTGACTTCAGTCCTGGCACTCTATCTTTTTATGGTCCAGAGGCCTCTGTTTCTTTATGAGTTTGACACTGCTAGCCTAGAGTACTGAAGAGTTTAACTTTAAGTAACATTTTGCCCAGGGTTACACAATCAATATGTTACAAAGGTTGGACTTACACTCAAGTCTCCTTGACTCCAAGACCAGATCATTTTCCAGTATGCAATACTGCCTGACATATATGTGTATTATATCATATGTATATGCATATATAAATAAATACATATACCTAGTATAGCTGTATGAATACATGTATAAATACATATATGTATGTGTCTATATATACATTCTTTGGATATATATATATATATATATATATATATACAAGTGAAATGTTCCATGCATGCATATGGCTTCCATCCTGATTCCTTCTAAATCAATTTCTTCTTTTCTGAGCTGCAAACCTACATTTCCAACTGTCTTCAGAATACAGCCATATGGACACAATGGAATGTTGAATTCAAAATATCTGAAATAAGCCTTCTTATCATTATCTCCCCCTGCTCCCCACTAACCTAGCTGCTCCTTCTGACTCCACTAACTCTATCTGTGGTAGCCAACTTGTTTTTATCTTTACCCCTCATTTCAGATTCTGTAACCACTCTTTGTTCTAGCCCCTCCTCTATACTTCCACTAGGAGCACTCCAGTGCAGACTCTGATTACTACCCATTGGTTTATTGTAATAGCTTCCTTTCAGTACTTTCTTGCCTCCTTTCTTCATGCCAAGTCTTGTCCTCCTAATTCATCTTTCATATGGAGGTAGAGATCTGAATACATCACTCCTCTACTCAAAAGTGTTCAGAGGCTCCCTATCATTTATCAAATAAATCCAACACTCTTCTGAGTAATATTTAAGGCCTCTACAATCTACCACAAGTCTCCTTCCTTTAAGAGAGGCAGAATGTATAATATACAGAATGCTAGAATTGGAACCAGAAAGACTTGGGTTCATATCCCACCTCAGAAACATAAAAGCAGTATGACCCTGGGCAAGTCATTTGGCCTTCTGGGCATAAGTGTCAACTGTACATTAAGGGAGGTTAGAGTCAATGGCCACTAAGGTCCCTTTCAGTATAAATTCATGATGCTATAAATTCTTTTGGCATCCTCATCTATCAGAGCTGTCTCCTTGAATTTATCTTCTTTATAACTTTCTAGTCAGAAAATATTTTTCTTCATTTGATGTGGCATAGAATTTTGTATTGCTCATTATAATCTATTCTACATTGTTGTTATTTCATTGTATGGGTTTTTAATGACTAACATTTCCACTGCTATGTGTAAAGCCCCTGAAGGTAGGAACTATATTTAATTATGTGTTTTCTCTCCACTTAGGTTCTAGTGTAGTGTATTGCAATCAGTAAGATCCGAGTAGTCAAATGGATGAATTGAATCCAACCACCTAATTTTACAGGTGAGAAAATGTGATGAAAATATGGTTATTCAATATTAGAGGATGTGCAAATGTATAACTATTTAAATGTATTGCACCTGATGAGTTCTAAAAATTTTTATGACATTACTAATAAGCTAAGGAGCTGTTAATTTCTTTCTCATAAAAGCGATTTTATAGTTCTATTCTATTTCCTTAATAATTTTGTGATTTCCCTGTGAAACAAGTAGTAAGAAAGGAAAATTATCCTAGTACTACAAAATCTACTATTCCCTAAACTATCCATATGGTATGAATGATGCTAATGAACAAATGTGTTTGGAAGGATACAGGACTGTAGCTTTATAAATAACTCAGAGACATTTGAATTCTTAAAAAAAATAGATGTTTCAGGAAAGTTTCAAGAAAAAGGTTTGATGATAATTAAAAGCTTTGCTTTGCAGAGAAAAAATGACATTGCCATAATAATATCACACTTTTCTGCATCTCCACCCTTGATTCTAGTCACTAGACCCAAAATGACCAATGCATCTTCTATCCTCCCAAACCATTTCTTCTTTTTTGTCCATTGCCTCAATCAACAAATATTTTCTGAGTGCTTACTATGTGCAAGGTACTGTCAGATATACGAAAGCAAACAAGGCATTATCGTTAGCTCCAAAGAGCTTATGATGTAGTTTGGAAGACAAGTTACACATCTAAAAATACAACTTAAAATGCAAAGAATTAAATAATAAGGGCATAAAGACACACAGAGTAAATGTGTTAAAATTCAGAGACAAATTTAGACTGGGGTGATCATAGAAGGCTATATATTCATAGATGGGATTTGGACTGGATCTTGAAGGTGATTAGAATATAGATAGGTTTGAAGGAAGATAGACTTCTAGGCCTTCCAAGAAGGAGCAACAATATGAATAGACATGAAACCATAAGACTTGTTTAGGAGCAGGTAATATAATATGGTTTAGTAACATGAACTAGACAATATGTTCTATTAGGAAACAAACTCTCATACCTCAATTTTGTATGTCCTCAGAGCCTCAGTTATCTCTTCAAAGACTACTACTCAAATTATTATGCTAAATCACAACACTCCAGTTCATTGTAAGTTAGTTGAATTACATTGAGCAGACCAGTAGGATTAGAACAGGTAAACTGGGGACTAGAGATAGGCATTTTCTTATTGTGTTTTACCCTTTTATCTTTCCTTAGCAATTCACTCTTATTTTGTATCTTTCTGCTTTTAGAGGTGGCACTAGCTTGGGGGAAAAAGGTGGTGGTGATATTAAGTTTATAGCTTCGTCTTCCTTTATCCCTGTTTTGACTCCAGAAGATGGTTACATCTGCGTTGTTGCCAGATCCAGCTCTTTACTTAGAGAATAAGTTGTTGGTGGCCAGAGATGGAAATGTCTTTTCAATATTCCTCTATAGTGCCCAATATGGAGCTTAACAAACTTGCTTTCATCTGACACCTCTCCGTTTCTCATTCCTTCCATCTTTTGGAGTTTACTGTCATCTGGCTCCTGCCTGATGATACTGCTTCTCTCACCACCCTTTCTAGTGCTGACTGGCTCTATTTTTACTTATACCATGCCCTCCTCCTCCCATCCCTCACTCACTGGTTATGGTGAAGGAGTGGGAATACTCCTTGCTTGCCATTGACACTTCTGTTCTCTCCCTTTACTGCTTCCACTTAGCAACCTCATCTTCTTGAGATTAATTCAATTCACATTTATCATAATGATAGCTAAAATTTATATAGTGCTTACTATGTGCCAGGCACATTTATTATTATTACTCACATTCAACTCCTACCATCTACCTCCTTTGCTCCTATCCATATGTTGCTAAATGGAGCTGGAAGAAGTAATGATTCTGTGTTCACTGGGTCCACTATAAATTTATGGTAGTTAATCTCAACTCAACCCTTACTACAGCAAGATAATCCTACTATCACTACTCCTTAACTGATTTCCTTTTACATACACTACAGTTGCTATTCCAGATCTTTTTTTTCTTTCCTTATCTCATGCCATTTCCCCTCTCCACTCACTGTTGAGGATCCTGCCTCATATTTCCCATACAAAAAACCCGAGTCAATTCACTGAGACCCCACCACTTCTCTTACCCCTCTGATATTATCTATTTTCTCCTCCTTTACCCCAATCTCTAATGATAGGAAGATGACCTTTCTACTTGCCAAGCCCAATCTTGCTACATGTACCTTTGATTCTACCTACTACTGTCTTCTTTGGGAGTTTGTCACCACTATTATCTCTCTCTTACTAATCTTCAATGTCTCTTTATCTTTTTGCTCTTTCAATGTCATCCATAAACACACCTGTTCCCCTTCCATCTTTAAAAGACAAATCAGGGGCAGCTAGGTGGAGCAGTGAATAGAGCACCAGTCCTGGAGTCAGGAGGACCTGAATTCAAATCCGGCCTCAGACACTTGACACTTATTAGCTGTGTGACCCTGGGAAAGTCACTTAACCCCAATTGCCTCACCAAAAACAAACAAAAAATGACAAAAAATGACAAATCAATGCTCTTCATTATATTCAACATGGACCTCCTGCTATTGTGCTAAATCTATCTTCTCCATCTTATCTATATTTCTTGATAAAGATAGAATCAGTGTCTCCACTTCCTCTCCTCTCATACTATTTGAAATCCCCTAAATATGGCTTCTGATCTTATTCACAGCTCTTTTGAATGTTACCAAAGACTTCTTAATAATCCCTCTGGACCTCACATTCCTCCTCCTCCTTCTCTTCCTCTTCCTCCTCTTCCTCTTCCTCCTCCTTTCTCTAGTGCATTTTTCATGAATTATAGTTTACAATAGCCATCCACATCATTATACTGACTGGAAGCTCTAGGAGAGCATGTATGGTGATTAATCTAAACTCTGCAATCTTTCCCAGAACTTAGTACAGTGCTCTAATATATAAGTGCTTGGTAAATTTTATTGAATTCAAATTTGAATCCTAATATTCTTGACCAAATTCCAAAGTCAGTGACATCTAAGAAAGCAAAGGGGTTCTAAGAAGCTATTCCCTTCCCCTCATATTAATCTATCCTTTATTTTATCTTCAGCAAACGGGATACTTGCTTAAAGGTAGGAATCGATTTTGCTATTTTCACTCATGCTGGCAAGGAACATGGAGGCAAAACCTGATGAAGTATTTGGTTTGATAAACTGTCCAAAATAGAGCTGGTTTTGTTAAAGGAGAAACTGCACTTTTCAAAACAAAAACATAATTGAGACTTGATAAGGGAAAACTAATTACATAGTAGTTTTCTATCTGACCTGGCTCATGAAGCTTTATCACAGCTTAGTCTTCTCATTATTAGGATGAAATACTTCTCAAAAATAAATTAGCTGCGGGGCAGCTAGGCGGTGCAGTGGATAGAGCACCGGCCCTGGAGTCAGGAGTACCTGAGTTCAAATCCGGCCTCTGACACTTAACACTTACTAGCTGTGTGACCCTGGGCAAGTCACTTAATCCCAATTGCCTCACTAAAAAGGAAAAAAAAAAACCAGTTTAAAAATAAATTAGCTGCTATTATAATACATATACCAATGTTTCTAGGGAGCTTCCCCAAATATCTCTGAAGCCAAAGTACAAAGAAGAAACCCAGAATGTGTTTAAACCATATTGACATCCTTTGGAAAAGGATCTCCCTAAGATAATTCTTCTGAAATTCTGCATTTTTGGATGACCACAGTCAGCTATAGGAATTATCTATCATTGTGCCCCTTTCTTTTACCAATGCACATTTCAACCAGTTATGTGACAGTTGTGGTGTGTTACCAGAGGCAACTTAAATGACTTGTCTTCAATTATACTCTAGCAAGTGAAAGAAGTAGAATTTGAACTCAGGACTTCCTGACTCTATGCTAAACATCCCTTCCATGATGTCATTCTTCCTTTTAAACTATAATTCCTAGGACCTGACAGTATTTCTGTTGAACTCTAGAGTCTCTTATAAATCCAAATCTATAATATATGACAATTTGGGAGTCGTTTATCCTCCCCGGCTTCAGTTTCTTCATGTGTAAAATGAAAGGGTTAGTCTAGATGGCCAATAAGCTCCCTTCTAGTTCTAGATTTGTGATTCTTTGACCTCACACTAAATCATCAAGTTCAAATGTACTTAATGAAAAATAATCATATTCATTTAGAAGTATCCCCAGGAGCTTTGAAATTTTCCCCTTATTTTTTAAATGAAGGGGCAGGGTGCTATCTATACTTGGAAAAACTTGTGTAAAAGTGGCTATGAAAGCCATTTACCATATGATAATGTTTATTAGTACAAAATACCAGCAACAATAATCCATTTACCTGGATCTTTTAAAAGTCTCCAATTGGTTCTTGGATCATCAATAATTATAAATCACTATGTACCAACAATAACAAACAAATTTTTAGGGCATGACTATCTATCTATCTATCTATCTATCTATCTATCTATCTATCTATCTATCTATCTATCTATCTATCTATCTATATTTATGGCCACACTTAAGTAATTTGTGTGATTTCAGAGAGGAGTGGGAAGGCATTTCACCATAAATTACTTAATCAATGACTTTTTTTCCCCAGGGCAATGAGGGTTAAGTGACTTGCCCAGGGTCACACAGCTAGTAAGTGTCAAGTGTATGAGGCCAAATTTGAACTCAGGTCCTCCTGAATCCAGGGATGGTGCTTTATCCATTGTACCACTTAGCTGCCCTTAATTAATGACTTTTAAGGTAAATTTCCACCACTAGGGATAAATTCTTTTAGGAATAGAACATAGTTCTTACTAAACCATACTTGGCCGCTGTCACAGAGAACAAATGAAAACTTGTTCTGGACTAATTCTGGAAAAACAAAGAACAACAACAAAACCCCCTGGATTCCTACACACAATATTTCAAAGCCTTCAGGTGAGAGAGGAAGGGTTCTGAAACTTGATGAAATTTCTGTTTACCTTTCTGTATTTCTGTTCCCTTCTCTTTCCCCCTCCTTCCCTGCTACCCCACCCCCTGCCTTCTCATTCACAGAAGCCAATTTCTTTCATATACTGCCTTCTGGCTATACAAACTTCCACTCAGTAGCCTAGTCTGCCCTCTGAGAAGTACCTTGTAATTCATAAACATCTCTCCATTCTATACTCCATCTCCCTCCCCCTCCCTCTCTCCTTTATCTTCCTTCACTGCTGCAATTCATTCTCTCACTGCTTGCAATCTCACCTGTTTTAGGAAGAAAGCAATCTGATTAAGCTAACCCATACTGAGGTGTGAATAATTGATAGCCTTGTCCTTAACACAATTGGAGCTGTTTGTCTATAGATCTAATTGGTAGAATTTCAGGTAATTTGGGGGAGGAATATTTGATTAAGTGTTTTCAATCATTCACTCACTTTATTATGCCTACAGACCCTGGGTAGGGGCAGAGCAAAGAAGAATTTATGGCCCTCATCCCTTGTTTTCAGATGGGGCTTTGGGATAGGGAATCAAACAGAGCTAGAAGGTGCCCTGAGGCCCTTCTTGAAAACCTCTAAACCATCATCATCCTGATAGGGAATGGGGGAGTTAGGAAAGGGGAGGAAAAATTAGAGTTTGTGAACATCTGACCACCCTCTTGCAAGAGGAGGAAGCAGGGCTACAGCCCCACTTCATAGTCCCCCCACTACTAATTTCCTGACTTGTCTCTGAATTTTTACTGCCCATTCAATCTCACTCACAAATTCCTCAATGAAGAAGAACTGAGGGAAGCAAAGCTAAGGGTAGTTAGAGTAAATTACCTCTGGACTCTGTTTATCTGGCTACTCCAAACACCAGCACTTAAATTCAGTCAGGTACAACTGAGAGTCAGGTACTCTTAGGGAATTGCAGGTGCTCTTTGACAGATTCAGGAAGACCTAACTATCATGTTTCCCTAATTAATAGTTGGGGGTGGGGGGAGTGTGGGGAGAGGTAGGTGGCACAGTGGTTAGAGCACTGACCCTGGAGTCAGCTGGACATGAATTCAAATCTGGCCTTAGACACTTGACACTTACTAGTTGTGTGACCCTGGGCAAATCAGTTAACCTTGATTGTCTCAAATAACTGGGGCCATCTCCAGTGGTCTTGATGTATATTTTGCCACTGGACCCAGATGGCTCTGGAGGAAAGAGTGAGGTTGGTGATTTTGGAAAGCCCTTGCTCACTTAAATCCAATTCATTGCAAGTCATGACATCTGTCATAGTCCTCGTCAAGAGCAAAAGACAAACATTAACAATTTAGGGACCTTCAAAGGAGCTCTCTGCTTTGCTCACTTCTGCTAGCAGCTGACCCATGAGAAGCTTAGCTTGGCTTCATAAAGATAGTAATATAGTCATTTGCATGAGCCACTTACTATTTATGCCTAATTAACAGGCAATACTGCAGCATGTTACAAACTAGGGAATTATGCAGAAAAAGCCATTTAAAGGTTATCATATTTTTGAAAAAGAAGAGAAACTGGTCATGTAGTCAGAAGGGATGTTGTTGCTTGTCCTTAGTTCTTTATTTTTTCTTTTGCAGGGCAATGAGGGTTAAGTGACTTGCCCAGGGTCACACAGCCAGTAAGTGTCTGAAGTGAGATTTAAACTCAGGTGCTTCCAACTTCAGGATCAGTGCTCTATCCACTGTGCAACCTAGCTGCCCCAATCAGAAGGAATGATCAAAGGATAGTCAGAAGGGATAACCAATGGACAGCTGTAAGTTTGCCTAAAAGACTGAATTCTGTTCACTGTTCTTCACACAACATCATGTATGTACATTTCTTTTTAAAGTAATGGGAACATTGGCCTTAAACAGGACAGCATAAAAGCCTAACTGAAAAGAATTCTTTCATTTCTTCCTTCCTAGCTTTTGGAGGGAAAGTGGCATTTCAGTAAAGTTGCTTAGTGAAAAGAAGGGACAGTACTTGATATCCAGTTTTGATCAGCATAAGGTCTTAACCTCTGTGTGTGCGTGAGTGTGTGTGTGTGTGTGTGTGTGTGTGTGTGTGTGATGGACTAATTTGGCAGTCTGATGAAGCCTATGAATCTTTTCTAAGCCTCATGTTTTAAAATCCATAAAATGTAATACACAAGATTGCAAAGGAAACCAATTATATTGAATTCAATCATTAAAACATTAAAAAAAAAAGTTCAAAAACCCCTGGTTAGGAAACCCTAACCTAAACAAAGCCTCTTACAGTTTAATGGAGTGAAGGCTTCTGTAAATGGGGTCATCATGGATTCAACTTTGGGCTGGTGGGCAGGAGTATTGGGCTGAAAAAGAAATTAATATTATCAGAAATAAATGAGAAATAGCAATCCTATGTAAGAAAGAAGTGTGTGTGTGGATAACTCTGTGTAGTCTGAAATACCCAAATTAAACGACATATGAAGAAAGATGCTATCTGCATCCAGAGGAAGAACTGAGAAATAGAAATATGCATGGAATACTTTTACATACACATACATACAGACATGTATATTCATACATATATATATATATATATATACATATACATATTGTGTCTAATGGTAGCTATCTCTGTGGAGTAGGGAAGAAAAAAAGAAATTTACATGACAATTTTGTTTTATATTTGAAAGGAATAAGCAAGTTCTATAAAGTATATTGGCAGTTCCATGGGTAATCATCTTTTTTAAAAAATTGTACCATGTTCTGGAATTGCTTGTTTTATTCCATAAATTAAAAATAAAATATTTTTTTTCTTAAAGGAAGGAACTAAATTAGTTCTGAGCAATCATTTGAAATGAATGTTTTGTTCCCCTTTCTTTCTCTCCTTCCCCTTTGAGAAGTGAAGAGTTAAGTAGCTCACATCTGCTTGATTGAATGCCTATGGAAACTAAGTCTTGGGATTGGAGGAAACCTCAGAAATAATCTAGTCTAAAATATTCCTTAATAGAAATCCCCATTACAATACTCCTGATGATTGGTAATGCATGAAAGCAGCCCTTTCTGCCTTTGAACAGATTGCTGAATTTAGGCTTGGCAAACATTTTTCGTTCACCCAAGAGCTGCTGAATATTTTTCAGAAGATACACTCTAGACCAAAACACTGACATTCTTCAGATTTATCTCCCCCCACCCTCACTACCTGCCCCAGAGTTCATCTGCATCTGGACTCAAGATTGTCCTGCATTTGAAGAAGGTCATAAAGTACAGAGAAGTGACTATCAGAATGAGGCTTTTTTGACCCAGCTAAATGTTGCAGTGATTTGGGAGAAAATTGTATTTTATTTGGCCATATTCTACCAAAGTCTATCACCTTGGATCCACAGGAACAAAGACACTATCAATCTACAAAGTGTTTGTAGATAAAGAAATATTAATTAAGTATTATTATGTGCCAGAAACGGTGCTAAGGTTCTGGAGATACAAAGCTCATATTCTTATTCCCCAATGCTAATCCCAGTATTCCCTTTTCCAGGCTAAACATCCCAAAGTTCCTTTTATAACCTTCTTATGGCATGGATACAGGGACCCTCACCTTCCTCTGAATATATATTCACATACAATTATACACGCACATATATATTCAATTTTATATACACATACAAACAATATGCATGCACATAATCATATACACACATGCATGTTTATGTATATAAACAAGATATAATATATGTATACATATGTGTACATATACACATGTATGTTTATGTACCTATACATATATGTATGCCTGTGTTTCTGTATATGTGCATGCATATGTTGTATATGTGTGTGTATATATAAATATATACTCAGAGAGCTATATGCAATATATAGGTTATGCATACATGTATGTATATATATTTGTCAAATTAGTTTTTTCATTTGGTAAAGACAAAAATCTTACCCTTGTGAAGTTGATTTTTTTAAACCATGTATAAAAATATTCCCTTTTCTTTTCTGAATTTCATCTTGTTAAGGTCATCCTAATGCTCTAGCCCATTGAGTTGTTTTTGGATCCTGACTGTCATCCATCGTCCAACTCTCCCTCCCAGCTTGGTGTCATCTAAGAATTTCAGAGCATGCCATCTTTGTCTTTTGTAGAGTGTGTTGACTAGCTATTTTCCATTTCCAATAAGAACAATAACAAGAAACTGCCTAAAATTGAAGCACTGGGGATTCAAGTTAGCACTAACAAAAAAATCCTGACTGGTTGGTTGAATATGAGAAGGGTTAGATAAGAAGACTGAAATCTCTTCCTTTTAATGCATTTGAAAACTGGATAGAGTCCTGTTTGGCATAGTTGAGTGTGAAATTTCTTGAAGGCATGAAGAAAAGGGAATGGATTAGACAACTTCCAAATCCCTGTGATTTTATGGAAGTATGAAATCTGTCTTGCTTGATTCTCTTTGAGAATTAATGAATCTTTGAGAGGTCCAGGTACAAAAGAAAAGCTTTGAATTTGAAGTTAAAGAACCTGGGTTTAGCATCTAATAAATATGTGTCAACTATTTATTCTTGAGTCCAGTGACACTGGCCTTCTAGCTAGTCCAGGAAAAGGGAAGCATCTCACTCAGCTCTGGGAATTTTCTCAGGCTGTCCCCCATGCCTGCAATCCTCTCTCTTTTTATCTCTGACCTCTCTGGCTTCCTTTAAGTCCCAACTAAAATCCCATTTTTTACTAGAAGACTTCCTCAACCCTTAATTCTTTTTTGTTGTTGTTGTTGTTGTTGAGGCAATTAGGGTTAAGTGACTTGCCCAGAGTCACACAGCTAGTAAGTGTTAAGTGTCTGAGGTCGGATTTGAACTCAGGTCTTCCTGAATACAGGGCCGGTGCTCTATCCACTGCACCACCTAACTGCTCCTAACCCTTCTTAATTCTAATGACTTCTCTCTATTAATTATTTTCCATTGACTATGTATATAGCATGCTTTAAATATGTTTGTTTGCATGTTGTTTCCTCCATTAGAATGTAAGTTCCTTTAAGTGTTAAGGGTTAAAATTCTAGCTAAACTGTCTAAAATATCTAATGAGTGGTCGCCAATAAATTATAAGCTTTAGCAAGAGTTAGACTTTTAAGCATTTATTAAGGAGAATAAGAATTTGGTAAAGAGAGAGAGAAAGGCCTAGATTTCTATCTATTAAAGGGAGAGCACATTTCTAGCTCCGCTCTCCACCAGCGTCCTCAGGAAAGAGAAGCGAGACTGAGCGCCAGTCTCTTCCTTCCTCCTCCCACTAGCCCGCGTCACTTCCTGACTCCTGGTCTTGCCCTCAAAGACCTTCCCTTCATGGGCAGAACTCTTCTACAGTAAGTATCCAGCAGGTGGCGTTATTCCAATCGTTACAGTCCCCCCTGTTGTTCCTCAAGAAACAAAATGTTTCCTTGACGGAACAGTAAAAAGAATATAATAACTATTGCTAACTAATAATATGTGAACAACAATATAGAAAAGGAAGAGAGGAAAGTTTTGTCCAGAGGGGCGATTTTTTTTTTGTCCTCATGAACCGACGCTTTGACATTAGTCTTGCAAAGGGAGGGCCTCTGCAGAGAATACATGTTACAGATGGTGTATATTATAACAGAAAGAGAAAAAAAAACAACAAATCAAAACTGTTCATTTAAAGTCTCTGAAAGTCTTTTCTCAGATGTCCTCTAGGTGTAGTCATGGAATGGAAGTCTTTTCAGGGGTTGATGTGTGGATACTGGTAATCAGCCAGAAAATTTCCTACAAAATTGAGCTTAACACAACTTTAAAATAGCTTTGTCAATAATCAAATCAAACAATGAAAGTTCTCAAAAACATGTCTAAGGGAATTCATAATCTTAGTTGTTACACATGAAACATATAATAAAACAAAAATTGAAACATTCTTTAAAATTATAATATTACTATAGTCCCCCCCTTATGGAGGGTAATTGAGAAGACAATTGCTGCAATATTAATTAATAAAAATAATTTTTATCTTTGTTTTATCACTTTTTGCATCATCTGCCTAATTATCCTCATGCCATTATGAGAAATTAAAAAATCTAATATAATTGGTAACAGGTGTCAAGGCCAAATTCAACACTGTATTTATCATGACACCTGAGATAATTATGGGGGTTACCATAAAAGAACAGAGAAATGATGGGATATGAGCATTCCCACACTGGAGCAATATATACTGCCCATGCAGTATGCCAGGTTTAAAATAGGTGGATGGAATATATGTCCATGCCACCGAACATATTGGAAGAAACTGAGTCAGACTTAATCAGATGCATGGGATTGAGATGGTCCATGGCATCAGGCAATTCAGCAGTACTCAAGATTTAAAGGGTTAGGGTAGGGGAAATTTCTTACCCAACCGAAAGATCAGAAGTGAGGTTCAGCTTTCCTCTTCGTGGTCAGCCATCTGTTAAGGGTTAAAATTCTAGCTAAACTGTCTAAAATATCTAATGAGTGGTCGCCAATAAATTATAAGCTTTAGCAAGAGTTAGACTTTTAAGCATTTATTAAGGAGAATAAGAATTTGGTAAAGAGAGAGAGAAAGGCCTAGATTTCTATCTATTAAAGGGAGAGCACATTTCTAGCTCCGCTCTCCACCAGCGTCCTCAGGAAAGAGAAGCGAGACTGAGCGCCAGTCTCTTCCTTCCTCCTCCCACTAGCCCGCGTCACTTCCTGACTCCTGGTCTTGCCCTCAAAGACCTTCCCTTCATGGGCAGAACTCTTCTACAGTAAGTATCCAGCAGGTGGCGTTATTCCAATCGTTACATAAGACAGGGACTGTCTTTTACTTCCTTGTATTCCCAATACTTAGCACAGTACCTTGCACATAGTAGGTGCTTAATAAATATTGATCGATTTTCCCTCTGTAGGCTTCAGCTTCTTCCTCTTTAGGGATAGCTAATCATCTAAAAGAAGTTGTTGCCCCTCTCCTCCTGTTCCCCCTCCCCCCCCCCACTTAGATCCCTTCTAACTCTAAATCTAAGCCCTTTGGTGTTGAAAAGATCACTTCCTTTTGTAAAGCAAATGCTTTGGGAGTACTAACTAGCACCTTAGTGTAGAGTTGTTTGGGTGTTTCAAGGAGGGAGGGAGACCTTAGAGAAGAGAGAGCAAGATGGCGGATTTGTGTTTGAGCTCTGGCTTGGCTGTTTGACAGTGGGGATTGGACCTTGAAGGTCTCTTCCATCTCTTCCATTCTATTATCTCCTCAGAGGAAGGAGTGACCTCAGTGAGTACTAAAGAGTTCCATGGATTCACCTAGTGCTAAGTTGGAAAAAAAAATAAACAAAAACAGGTGACAACAGCTGACACTAGTTTCAGATTGAAACTTAAGCCTTCAGCTGTTGATGATGTAAAGCAACAGGTGAGGTCCTGCTTGGGCCTATGTATAGGATCTCCTCTGTTGGATGCGTGAGGGATAGTTTTGTTTGGAAGGGGGTGGTGGTGATTGATTGACTTCCATCTCATTCACCAAATATTAACCCAGAGCTACTAAGCTATGTGCAAGTCACTGAGGAATGTGAAATGATGAATAAGGCATAGCTCCTGGCCTTAAGGAATTTGCAATTTGGTTGGAGAAATGAGAGGACATAAATAACTTTAATATGACCTAAGGTATTAGAGATGTACTGTTATGTGAAGAAAAAACACTAACTTTTGAATTCAAATCATCCCAACTCTGATTTTTATTAACTATATCACCAAAGACAGGTCACAATCTCCCTGAACCCCAATTTCCTAGTCCATAAAATTGGAATACTAGCACTTTGTATTATCTATCCCTCATTATTGTTGTGAGTAAAGTGTTTTGTAAAGCTTAAAACATTATATCAATGTTGCTTTTTGTTAGTTCAGAGTAAAGGGGCAAATAAGAAGTTATTGTCATTGTTTTTTGTGACCCCAAATGGGGTTTTCTTGGCAGAGATACAAGAGTGGTTTGCCATTTCCTTCTCTATCTCATTTTACAGATGATAAAACTGAGGCAAACAGGGTTGAGTGACTTATCTGGGGGTCACACAGTTTAGTAAGTATCTAAGGGTATATTTGAATCAGGTCTCCCTTATACCAGGCCTGGCAGTCTGTACAATGTGCCATCTAGCTGCCCAAGTAATAAAATACAAAAAAGGAAAAAATTCTACCTAGGTGGATCAATGAAGGATCATAGATGCAGAGCTGAAGGGAGCTTTAGAGGCCAGCTAGTCTAACCTTTTTTTTTTACTTTATAGATGAAGAAAGTAAGATCTATGGAGGTGATATAACTTATCCAGGTCACAAAAATAGCAATTGACAGAGATAAGAGTTTATGACTCCAAGTCAAGAGCTCTTTGCAATTGGAACTTAATCCTTGAAAGATTGGTATATTTTCAACAGCTGGAAACATGGGATGGCAAAGGTGGAGAAGGGTCATTCTAGGCACAGCAAACATCATAAAAGAGGTCACAGAGGCAGGAAAGAGTGTGACAAGCCTGGAACACAATGATCTTTGAAGATCATATGGTATACGCAAAAGAGTAAGTTTAAATAAGAAGTAAAAAGAAAGTGATTGTGTTTCAAAGATTCTACCCAACTATGATCTTTTTATCAGGAATGCTTAAAAATACCCCTGCAATTCTATAAAAGTGTTTTGTACATACATACATGCATACATATACATAATGCATGGTCATATGTGTGTGCATATATACACAAAGACATGGGTGCATGTTTATATCGTGTATTTATTTACATGGACACATGCATGCATGCGTGCATGTATTTATGCATATACATATGCATGTATTTCTTTGCTTTGACACACATGTTTGTATGTGTGAATATATACACACATATCCATATGCACGTATATTTTATATCTGCATCGGCACACATGTATATACATATACACATCCTACACACACATACACACAAAATGCAATATGCACATGCACACTTACGCAATACATACCGTGGAGGATTACAATTAGTTTTTCAGCATAAGCTGTTCTTGATTTTAAAACTTTTTCTTTTGCCCTTTGATTTGTCAGATTTTTATATATCCTTTCCTTTTTTCATTTACTGTATTTTTACAAATTGTTTTTGTTATTCAGTCATGTCTGAACTCTTCCTGATACCACCTGGGGTTTTCTTGGCAGAGATACCAGAATGGTTTGCCATATCTTTCTCCGACTCATTTTACAGATGAGGAAACTGAGGCAAACAGGGCTGAGTGACTTATCTGGGGTCACACAGCTAGTAAGTGTCTGAGGCCACATTTGAACTCATGAAGGTGAGTGTTCATGACTCCAAGCCTGGCAGTCTATTCACTATGCCACCTAGCTCCCATGCATATAGTCTTGTGCAATTTTGACTGTGGTTCCTTTGTCATTTAAAATCTTTCTGGCTGCTATGAAGATATTTTTCTTTCTTTCTTTTTTTTTTTTTGCAGGCAATGGGGGTTAAGTGACTTGCCCAGGGTCACACAGCCAGTAAGTGTCAAGTGTCTGAGGCAGGATTTGAACTCAGGTACTCTTGAATCCAGGGCCAGTGCTTTAACTACTGTGCCATGTAGCTGCCCCTGAAGATATTTTTCTATGTATCACTTGGAAATTCTGAATTTTGCCTGGACATTTCTGAATATTTTGAATTTAGGGTTTCTTTAAGGAGATAACATGATTTTTTCCCCTCTTTTCATTTTGCCCTCTGGTTCTCATAGATCTGGGCAATTATCTTTTATGATTTCTAGAAACCTAGTATCTGTTTGTTCTTAGATCCCATTTTTTTCAGGGATTGCAATGATTTTTTAATAATTAATTTTCATTTCATGTTTTCTAGGTGAGTTTTTTAAATAGTAGATAAATCCCATTCTATTATAGTATTTCAGGGGTTTTTTTCATTTTCTAAATAAGGTTTATTTTTTCCATTATATTTCCTCCTTCTCCTCCTTCTCCTCCTCCTCCTCCTCCTCCTCCTCCTCCTCCTCCTCCTTCTTCTTCTTTTTTTGGGAGGCAATTGGGGTTAAGTGAATTGCCCAGGGTCACACAGCTAGTAAGTGTTAAGTGTCTGATGCCAGATTTGAACTCAGGTACTCCTGAATACAGGCCCAATGCTCTATCTACTGTGCCACCTAGCTGCCCTGCTCATCATTTCTTACAGTACAATAGTATTCCATTACATTTGTATATCACAACTTGTTTAGCCATTCCCTAGTTGATGGGCATTCCCTTAATTTCCAGTTTTTTGCTACCACAAAGAGATGCTATCTACATCTTAGGGAATGTTTTTTTTCTATGTTTTTCTCTCTAAGCTATTTGTTTTCTTTCATTTTTTCCCTTAAGAAATCTAATTTTATTTTAATCTTCGTTTCTTCCAACTATTTTGGACTTTTGTTTTGACCAAGCCATTATTTCTCTGAGATTCTACTTAGATTTAATTTTTCTGTTTACTCATGTCTCCAGATTTAGTTCCTGGATTAGAACTTTCTGTCAGGACCACATTCTGCTCCCCTCACTCTTGCATTGGGTTACTTACTATGTCCTGGTTCTGTCCTTGCTACAGTTTTGGATAGAGTATTGTCATCCCTGTCTTCTATAACCCTTGCCTCTGACAGGAAGATAGGACTAGGACTCACTCTTTTCCTCAATCTCTGGCTTTTGTCTCTATCTCCTGGTGTTCCATCACTGGTGCTGGCCTTAGTCCCTTTTTGTCTCATTATCCTTACATAGTCACTTACTTGGAATTAACTTTGTCCCCAAAGTTCTCCTGGAAGGCCCCAACTAAATATCAGAGATCTAGGTGGCTTCAAAGATCCTAGAGGCTCCGAGGATCGGGCTTCCCCAGAAACCCACTGGGAAATGGCTTTGTCTCTTTCTGTGGTTCTGAAGGCAAATGATTTTGAGTATCATGAAGAGCCCCATGGCATGCCTAACCCCATTTGTGTCTACTGATTTTGAGCAAATAACTTTACCAGAGAGTCAATTCCTTCAACTGAAAAATGGGGTTAAAGATATATGCAATACCTATTTCTCTTAGTTATTTAAGGAAATTTTTGTAAATTTTAAAATGTCATAGAAATGGTAGTTAACGTTTTCAGCTTTTTACATATCTCTAGGGGCAGCTAACTATCACAATGGATAGAGTGCCAGGTCTGGAGTCAGGAAGACTCATCTTCCTGAATTCAAATTTGGCCTTAGATACTTCCTAGCTATGCGACCCTGGGCAAGTGACTTAACCCTCTTTTGCCTCAGTTTCCTCATCTGTAAAATGAACTGGAGAAGAAACTGGCAAACCATTTGATTATCTCTGCCAAGAAAACCCCAAATGGTGTCCAGAAGAGTCAGACACAACTGAAAAATGACAGAACAAAACCAAAATAAACTATATCTATAAAACCTTGTCCAGTGCCTAGGAAGTTAGCAAACATTAATTGAATTGGAAGAAGAAGAATCATTTTTTACATTAGATTATGTTGATGGTATATGCCTAAACAAGTAGCTGAAAAGTTTTATGGTTACAGGGGAACCTGCCAATTATCTTTCCTATGTAACCCAACGTTAGCAGGTTTAATATGTAATTTAAATTTAATTATCCTTGAATCAGATTGACTTTAAGCTTTTTGATGGCAAGCACTGTATAATTTTCATCGCTGTATAATACTGACAGTTTAGACCATTGCCAAGAATAAAATAGATGATTAATAAATTATTGTTTACTTACTAATTTTGATATTGGGACTCCCAGAATTGGTCTTTGGGAAAATTGTAAAGTTTCCCTTTAAGTCTCTTCTAAAACCTTTTTTTCAGTGCCTTTCTCTCCTTTTTAGTCGTCTCTTTGGCTTTTCCTCACAGAATGGTAACAGTGTGTTTTTCTTCTCAGTAATATTGGTTTTAATAGTGGACTCTGTAGAGGGGAAACTGAAGGAATAAATCTCTAATAGTAAAACTTTGATGGAGAGACAATTTTTAGCAGGGAACTTGCCACAGTTCTCAAATTACAATTTTCTTTATGGAATACTAGACTTAGAACTGGAAAGAACTTTTAAGATTATGTCTAAAAACTTCATTTTACAAGTGAGGAAATTGAGGCCCAATGAGGTGTAGTAGAAAGTTATTGAAGTAGTAAACAGCTCACTCAACAAGGATTCAAACCTATATACTCCAACTTGAAATCTAGTTCTTTTTGCTTTCTTTCTTTTTTCTTCCCTTTTTTTTAAAACCACCATTCCCTACTCTATCTATTTTGTAAGGAAAGTCTCAGAGAAGAAGGTTTTTGTCATTTTTTAAAATGAAGTAAAGTCTATTTTTAGTAGGTCTTGGAAGAGGAGGTCAAAGGGTAGTAAGAATATGAAGGCAGAATGTACCAGGCAACCAAGTGGTAGAAAAGAGTTTGAAAGATGGAAATCAGAACCTCTAATGCATTGGACAGCGATTATGTTTATCTGATAGGAAGAAAGTTATAAAAGGGAACAGGAATGGTAAAACAGAATATTGTAAGGTTTCCTGGTAAAGGGTTTTGGAAGTGATGCAGTTAATGGCCTGAAGTGTTCATTTCAGCCTCAGTTTCTAGGTCATAGCTTAATAATGTACTCTTTTAAAAATCCATTTTATTTGATGTTACAAATTCAATAGTCATTAGGGATTCACTTAGCCTGGAGAAACAGTGACTGAAAAGTGATTTTTATCATGATCTTTAATAGTTACAATACAATGGCTAGGGGCCAAATGTTCTTTATCTTCTAGGAGAAAGAACAGGACAATGGGAAAGGAACCAGGAACTCAGCTTCTGTCTTTCCTGACCAAAAGGGTGACTAGGATTGCACACAGACGGAAGCTGTGTCAGTTCTTTCTCTAAAGATTTAAGAATGCTTTTGCTGGAAGGCAAATGGATTAGTTTCCCTATTTATCATGGTTCTTTCTATCCCTTAGACTCTATGATTCTATATTTAAAGAACCCAAGGCCCTCTTTGTTCGTTTTCAAAGAACCAAGAATTCTATGGTGACTAGAGGCAACTGAATGTCATATTACATTGTGTTTCTGCAGTTGGTTAAGATGGAAATAATACAACTCAAGAAATACTTGTCAAATGTACCTCTTTCTTATGGAGTCCCCAGAGGGTCAAAGCATGCCAATAAATGAATTTAACCTCTAGCTGGAGATTCCAGAAAGGGCTCTCTGCCGAGTAAGGTACTTATGTGCAAAGAGATATACACAAATGTTCAGAATTACATGGTGTCAAGGAAGACAAATTGTTCGAAGTATCCAACAGATTTTAAAATCCTGTGTACAGGAAATAGGGCAATAAAATATATCCTGTCATGGGGCCTAGGTAATTGAAGAATCACTGAAATGAAGCCAGAACAGCAGGAGAGGCAGGAAGATGAATGAAGCTCTCCTCCTCATCAATATCATATTGACAGAGTACCCACAACATGGACGTTAGAAGGAAATCTGTAAGTGTGGCTGATGGATAAACCTGGGAGCTCTCTTTTAAGTTTATAACATCTTTAAAAAAAACATACATGAAACATACAGGTATTTGTTTATTTTAGCCACTTCTGGTGTAATTCTGTTCTACAATGGGTCTTCTTTTCCTGAAGAGTTCAAGTTGGTGTGTATCTCTTTCTAATTTAATTTGTTACTCACATATTAGCCACCACCAAGCAGGGGAAAACTTTCCTGAGCAAACATTTTATTCTCCTGATCCTATCCATTAGATTATGTTGATCTCTGACAGATGCAAGCAGAACAGGGGGTCATGTAGGAAGACATCAACACAAAGGGAGGGTGATACCCTGCCCAGGCAATCATCTGCTTCTTGTCATTACTTCAAATGCTAGTCACCTAGCAACAGGCAGTACTGATACCCAGGGTAGCACCATGTGATTTCTTCCTTTGTCTGCCATTGCCACTAGCCCTTGATTCTTTATGATAGGCAAGTCCATCACTGTTTCTCTTTCTTACATTTGCCTCACTTAAAAGCCATTCTTTAGGACTGCAACTGTGCCCACATCTGTTAGATCCTTGAGCACCTGGAAGGACAGAAGTAGGTTCAGAGAATGATGACTCAGCAAGGAGATGAAAATGAGGATGCATTATTGTTATATCAACTCTCATAACTTATGGGGTAGAAGTGTAACCAATGAGCACTATTTAGAGTTTGAATCATGATGGGTTCTCACCAGGTATTTTCAACATATAACATATGCCCTGATTCAATTCTATGTAAGCATCAGGCAATGTGGTACAAAAGAACATGTACTAAATTTAGAATCAGTAGAACTGGGTTTGAATTGTGGCTCATATATATGCATGTACATATATGTATACACACATACACACATATATATACATACACACATGTATATATGTATGAACTCTATGATCTCATACCAGTCATGTTACCTCTCTGGGATTCAGTTAATGAGAGGAGTGGGTTAGGTTCCTTTCAATTCTATATCTATGATCTTTTGTTTCCATATCTTACCACATAAACTGATTATTGAGCTCTCTCATTTAGTTGTTCTACCATCAATTCAAATGCAAAACATCCCAAACCAGATTCATCATCCTTATCCCCCTTAAACTTTTTGAAGATTTTGAAATAGTTTTACATCTTCTCTTGCAGCATTTTCTTTCCTGTACTGGCTCTGGAAACATAACTCTCTCCTGGTTCTTCTCCTAACTCTCTCAAAAACTCCTTTGCTACCTCATTCATTTGCTCCTCATTTTTCTCATACCCTTAATATGAATAGAGTTGTCAAATGCTTACTATGCACCAGGTACTTCACTAAATGCCAAAGCATTCACCCAGGGTTTCTCCTTGGCTGAATTCCCCCCCCACACACACACACACATGCTCTCTAGTTCCATTTTTTTTACTTCCATGACTTCCATCACTACCTCTGTGTAGATGATTCCCAAATTTAAATCTCTACTTCTGACCTCACTCCAGAGTTCCACTTACATATGCAGTTCTCCCATTGAACAGCTCTCTGTATGTTCCAGAGGCAACTTAAGTTCAGCATTTTCAAAATTGACTTTTTGACTACTTTTTTTTCATGCTGTAGACCTTGGTCTCCATTATTCACGTTGGTGGATATCTTTGATTCTTCTCTTTCCCTCATCTTTCATATCAATTGACTACCAAGTTACATTGATTTTTACTTTCACAATCTTTCTATCCTTCCCATCTTTTCTCTGACCATTGCCACTACAATAGAACGAACCTTAATTATCACATTCCTGAAATAGCACAAAAGCTTTTAAGAGGCCTTGTTTCCACTCATGCCCCTGTCCAATTCATTCTTTTTTTGGGGGGGGGGGGTTTGTGGGGCAGTTGGGGTTAAGTGACTTGCCCAGGGTCACACAGCTAGTAAGTGTTAAGTATCTGAGGCCGGATTTGAACTCAGGTACTCCTGACTCCAGAGCCGGTGCTCTATCCACTGCGCCATCTAGCTGCCCACCAATTCATTCTTTATAGGGTTGTCAGAATAAATTTATTTTATGCATAGATTTGGTCATATCACTTCTCTGCTCAAAATGTTTAATGGTTCCCTTTTGTTTACTGAAAAAACACTCAAACTGCTTTGACTGACATTTGAGGATCTCAACAGTGTGATTCCAGCTCAATTTTTCAACCTTGTCTGATATTATCTGATCTAGTAAATCTGGATTATTCTTTTCCCCAATTGGACAATTTGTTCTCATATTTCAGTGCTTTTACACATGTTGCTCCCTCTGCCTAGTGTATCTTTCTCCTCTTTACTTAATTGAATTCCTATCCATCATAAAACAAAGTATTTGAGAAAATATCTCATACTAGTTTTATGGAAAAGATAAAGAAATGTGGGCTATAAAAATAGGACAATTGAACATATTTAGAGCTCTTTGGATGGCTGGAGTCAAAGAAATATAGGCTGAGAGGGAGCTTACAGGCCATCAAGTATGATACTTACTATCCAGATGAGGAAGCTGAGGCATGGTGATTAAGTGACTTGACAAGGGTCACATAGCTGGTAAGTACAAATCCAAGTTCACTTTTCTCATCCATACTAATGCTGCCTCTAGGAGTAGTTGTTAATGATTCAATGTGAATTTGGTAAAAGGTCTCAAGTAGAATGCCCCAGGGATCTTGATCTTAAACTGGGAAGGCAGAAGCAAGAACAATGAGTAAAAAACAAACAAAAAAAAACCCAAAAAAAAACAACCAAAAAAGTTGCAAAGAAATTAATTTAGACTTGATGGAAAGAAAAAAATAACTACCTAACAGAGCCATCCAAAGTGGAATGATCTTCTTTGGACAGTAGAGGTTTCTTTCTTGTAGGCTTCAAACAAAGACTAGATGAACCCTTCTTGGTATGTTGCAGTGGGGATTGTTTTGGGGTTTTTTTTGTTCATTTTTGGTTAGGAGTTGAAATAGATGGATACCAAAGTTTCTTCCAATTTTATAATTATGAGATTTTGCGTTATTGGGTTTTAAATATTTTAACATTTCAGTAGATCTGTAATATTATCTGTGCTGTTGGATGTCATTTCATCTCTGGGCCCCTGAGATGAGTTTCCTTGTCTGTATAATAATCAGGTTGGACTTGATCTTTAATATCTATTTCATCTCATAATCTTTGATTGTATGATTCTTCTAATTGTACAGATAATCTGTCTCTGTTTTTCAATCAGTCTTAGTGTCAGTATATTATTTGTCTGAATTAGACTGCAGAAGCAAATCTTGGCTAAACATTATATTCCCCCAAACCTCAGAAGAATTCTCTACATGCAGTAGGGAATTAATGTTTGCTGCTTGACTTTCAAATTTACTCTTCCTAATTATATCCCAATTTTGATCAATGGCACCATTATGTCTCCAAGTCATTCAAGATTTAAAACATGGTTATTTCTGATTAATCACTCTCCTTCTTTTCCCATGTCTAATCATCCTGTCTATTATCTACAATATCTATTTGTATATGTTTCCTCCTTTCTGTCTTGAGAACTGAGACTCTAGTTCAGTCCTCATTACCTCTTGCCTGGGATATTGAAATAGGCTCCTGAATGGGAGAAAAGACCACCTACTTAAAATAAGTACCTGGAGTCAGAAAATGAAAGCAAAAATAGAGTTTATTTCTTTCTTGAGAAAGGGTGCACACCCAAGTATAATAAGCGTGCACAAGTTCAGAAACAAGTATTATATATGTTCCTAAGGCAATACTCCCTCACACCTCCATCTGACTCCCACTGGCTGGTTGTCAGGATGTACACTCTATACATGACATCTAACCCAATGGGAGAATGGCATGATGTATAGCATACTCTGATCATGAGCTGACCATGAGCTCATGCTGGGGTTGGGGTGGGGGGGAGAGAAGAGGGACTAAGATTCATGGTATAGCCGGCATGTCCCTGAAGTTACACAATGGCAGGATGTAATCTAGAAACTAAGGAAATAACAAAATATATGATCAGGATATGGTTCCTCTGAGAAGAACATACTATTTTGTCTCTCACACTCCTAATTGCTAAAGTTGAGAATACCTATAAATAGGTGTATCATTTGGGCAGCTTTCTGAAATTTTAAATGAACCCCTGGAGAATTAAAGAACTTGAATTATTGGCTGGAAGGAAATAGAACCCTCTTAATACCTAGCCCAGTACTTCATACCCATTCAATTGATATAACCTTTGACTTGACTTTTTTTTCTTTTTATTCAAGAAAATTATTTGACTGTCTTTTTTCATTGAATCACCTAGTCTGTCCCTATGTTTCAATCTTGTGTTTTTTGTCTCTCTCTCTCTCTCTCTGTATGTATGTATGTATGTATGTATATATATATACACACATATATGTATGTATATATAATATATATATTGACAAGAATGCTACACACATTTATACACAAATAAGAATATATTATGTGTGTGCATATATGTATACACACACATATATGTATATATAATTGGGTATAAAGATGTATGTGTCTTAACCTTCACTTTCTCCAACTTTTCACAATTTTATTGTTCCATTTGGCATCTGGTACTGTCTTATTCTTGAATTGTTTCCTATATTCAGGTTGTTTCCCTTAATAGACTTTAGATAAGCTCTTTTCCCTTTTGTGCAGGGATTTTTGTGTAATACTGCCTTTGTACACTCCATAATTCCAACATCAAGGCTGAGGACATAATAGGTCATGGTCCCAGGGCACAGGTTGTATGGATGGAATGTTTCATATTAATTGTCATATGTATAATATTTTGATCATAAAATTATATTGAAGGGGGATTCAAGTGAGCCATTCTTCAAGAGAAGGAGATGTGAAGCAAGAGGTATTATAGATATGTAGAAAATTGGACAGAGATGGAAGATTTATCAGTCATCTTTCTGGGGGCAGCTAGATGGCACAGTGGATAAAGCACCAGCCCTGGATTCAGAAGGAACTGAGTTCAAATTTGGCCCCAGACACTTGACACTTACTGCTGTGTGACCCTGGGCAAGTAACTTAACTCTCATTGCCCCACCAAAAAACCCCCTCAAAAAATCAGTCATCTTTCTGCCAAAGGCAATGAACTGGATATGAAGCATGAGAGTGAGAGAAGAATTAAATATATTCCATGTTTACAAATGTGGATGACTGCAAGAATAGTGGAACCTTGAACAGAAATAGGCAAATTTGGGTGAGGGGTGGGTTTTCAAATATCTAAGAGAAGGATTATTTCCTGTTTTCAAGAAAGAAGAAAAAGTTTGCATTTTCTTTAGAATGCAGAGATGAGTGAAAAAGAACACAAGCCAAGAGGAGAGTAGTGATGAAATAGATCAGGAGTCTAGGGAACAATACTTGCTGAAAAGGAGGAGGTGGTGGCCATACAGGTGCAGGAGATCCATGACACTATATAGACCTTCAGTACATTCATGGAAGGAATCTTGGTGGCACAAAGGATTCAAATCTTCCTGCAGACCCTAAACAAGCCACACAATCTCTTTCACCCTGTTTCTTCTTCTGTAAAATAAGAGAATTGGACTTTATAGTTCCCATGGTCCCTTCTAGTTCCAAATCTATGGTTCTTTAGTTGCTTGGTAATTTTTGTTTTTTTGGGGGGCAATTGTGGTTAAGTGACTTGCCCAGGGTCACATAGCTAGTAAGTGTCAAGGGTCTAAGGCCAGATTTGAACTCAGGTCCTCCTGAATCCAGGGTTGGTGTTCTATGCACTGTGCCACCTAGCTGCCCCTGCTTGGTAATTTTTAAAAAATCATTCTTAGTAGAAGACAATATGGTACTAATTTAAAAATTCCTCAGTGTATTCAATTTAGAATGGGAAAAGAGCACTTTACATAGTATGGTAATTTTTTGACTAAAGCTGTAGCATGTACAGTGGCCATACCCCAGTAAAACTGTCTTAGCAGATGGTCTAAACCAGTTTGAGGGTAATCTATAGGGCTCAAACCCAATGAGTTATGGTGATGACTACCTAAAGCATATGAAGAAGCCATGAGGTGTTTGAAGCAGGAACTGTGGAGCTTGGTCAGACATCAAAGATGCCAAGGTCATCCTCCACATCCCAGGCCGTTGCTAGTCATCTTGTCTTTTGTCTTGCCACTGGATGTCCAATGACTCTGGAAGACAAAGTGAGGTTGAGGACTTTGTGCAACTCTGCCTCACTTAAATGCAATTAACGTGCAAATCAATTCATCACTGTGTAATGTCATTGGTTCTCTTCAAAAACAGATAAGTTTTTTTGATAGTCATAATTAGAATCAGAGCATTATAAATCTAGAAGAAACCAGATTCTAACCAGTAAAAATTAATCTGTAGTGAATATAAATTTCTTGTAGTGTATCCCACAACATACTTTGCAGTTGCTACATAATCAGTTTATTTCTTAACAGGGTAGAAAAATTTTGATTCTGTTCCTGCATCTTGATGATAATTTAAGCATTTAACTTTGCTAGGTCTTTCATCATGTGTTTGGAGAATGCCTTGCTAAATATAACATGTTGGACAGCTGGGTTGTGGGCTGCAGAAACTACAGCTGTTATGGAGTGAACTTTTGGTAAATATCTCATCACAATACCAGCTGTAGGTCCCCAACACAGCAAAAGGTTTTTTGTTTTCTTTTTACTCTGAGTCATCATTCTGGCTTACCCTTTAAACAAACTGAAATGAGTTACAACATGAAGCCCCCATCTGAATGTTATTGTCTCCAGAACTGACACTTGACAAAATGTAGACAAATACTTCGTTATTGAGGATAGGAGCAAGGAGGATGGGGTGGCAAGAAACATAGATATTACAAAATAGAAGAGAATCTTGAAATTGTTTATTTCCCCTTTCTGAAATAAGTCAGACACGAGAAGAGATATGCCCACATGCAGACCACACCTTCCTTTAAACATTATTGTTACTGTCATTTAGTCAAGGTAATATGTGGGTACTTTACAGAAAGAGACCCTGAAGTCTCTGCAGATACTCCACTGATTGATAACATTTGGAACTGAGTGTGGGCATTTCGAGATATAATGAAAGAGTGTTAACTCCTAGAAGTACATGCTTATTCGAAGATTTTGTATTCAATAGAAACCAGTTCTATACCTTTACCCTACTGATAGTGGGTCGGTTGTAATATCTTTATAAATGAAAGAGGGCATATATAAACTTAGAAAGTGTATTGGTTTTCTGTTGAAAATGAACCTGGAGTATTATTTCTTGTCTTTCAAATGGAGAAAAGGATGTTATGTTTAGGAAAAAATATTATTCACTCTTTTATTTATAGCAGAAAACTGTTGATCCATCTAAAATATTTACGCAAAAATTAAAACATAACAGTATAGTTGACATGATGTCCAAATGCCTTTGCTTTGAGTTAATTACCACTAATGATATAATGCTGAAATATTAATGTATTCAGCTTGAACTAGAATTGTAATGAGCAATTACATATTGACTAGGAAGTTATCTGAAGTTTAATCTCTTTCATTTGTTGTTTTTGTTGTTCAGTCACTTTTCAGTCATGTCCAACTCTTCCTGATCTCATTTGGTGTTTTCTATTGGAGTGGTTTGCCATTTCCTTCTCTAGCTCATTTTGCAGTTAAGGAAACTGAGGCAAACCTAGGTTAAGTGACTTGGCAGAGTCACAAACCCAGTAGGTGTATGAGATCATATTTGAACTCAGGAAGATGTCTTCCTGACTCCAGACCTGGCTCTCTATCTACTGTACCACCTGGCTGCCCCAATTTCTTTCATATTTTCACTAATTTTACTCATCATTTATATTAAAAATAAACACAAATGTTGTAATATTATACCTTCAAGAAATAGTGAAGCTTATATAACCTACTCATCTCCTTTACAAATGTGGAACTAAAGCATTGAATTCCCCAAGATCAGAAAGTAGTTAGTGGTAGAACAGTGTACATGGTGGAATGCACTTGAATTGAAGTAAGGAAAGACTTGTATAGACTCTCTCTATATAGTTATATTCATCTTAAAGCCCTATATAAGAATCATCCATTATTGGGACAGCTAGGTGGCATAGTGGATTGAGCACCTGCCCTGGATTCAGGAACCTGAGTTCAAAGCCAGCCTCAGACACTTGATACTTAATAGCTGTGTGACCCTGGGCAAGTCACTTAACCCTCATTGCCTGCAAAAAAAATCATCCATTATTTTTAGCACCTAGAAGCCAGGATTTAACTTTGAGGTATTGTTTTATCTACTATACCACATATAACAGTCTTGTACCAAATGTTATGGCACCCTTGAAAATCCAGTCCATTATCTCTGTCAAATTACAAATGCAGTTCATTTGATTCTTTTTCTGTAATTATTCAACTTTTGATGTAATATGACTTGAGGGTGTAAAAAGGCCCTTCCATCCTAAAAACAGATGCCCTCTATCTTTTAATGGTCTGTAATACCCAGCACTTGGCTCACTAGTAGATTATCTAGGACTATGTATCCAGAAAGACCAATATTAAAGCATTAGCTAACACTTACATAGGGATCTAAGATATTTAAAACACTTTACATATACTATCTTATTCAATCATCACAAAAGCCCTGTTAACCTTTGTTATTCCTATTTTATACATAAAGAATTTGAAACTGAGAGAGTTTAAATGATTTGACCTAGTTCACACAGTTTGTACATTTCTGAAGAAAAATTCAAACAGATCTTCCTTAAATCTAGAACAGGCTTCTACTATAATACCTAACTGGCTTTTCAGATTTTGTATGGGATCATTCTTCCAAACCTTTTGTTTTAGCATTTAAGTCTAGAGTAGATTGTAATATCAGCCCCTTGGACTCTGAAGGAATGATATAGGGGAGAGTTAAATTCTCCTGGAAGCTGCTTACTTTCTAGTTACAAGTTAAGAAGGCTATGTCTAAGGTCATCTGTGCTCATGCAGAGAATTGGAAAGCATTAAGAAGAGGCAAGGTTGCTAAAGACAAATTTCCCATTTCTCAAATCTGCTCAGAGCTACTTCTGAATAGAAAAATAACAATGGTGATTGTTCTAGCTCTAAAACAAAAATAGTAGTTACTATATACCAAATTCTCTAGTGTGCAGTTTTTAACAGAACTTTACTGAGATTTTGGGTCCATCCTGTGTGTCTCTTGGTAGGTAGTATTTTTTAGGGGTAGGGCATGGGGATGGGGGAATAAAAGAGAAAAGAGCAAAGATTAGGAGACAGTTATATTATGGATCTGCTATTTGGCCAAATAATTTTACTTTCTCAAATGGATCTGAGATTATTATTCTTTTAGATTAATTTTTAATTGAACTAGAAATTTTTACATTTTGTAACCTCAACAAGAAAACTATTCATTCTTATGAGTTTGTGGGTTTTAAAAAAAACATACTTAAGAGGGTTGATTTATTTTGTGGAATCAGCCAGCAACTACTTATTCACCCCTTCTGCAATTAACATTTACCAGCCAAATTGTATGTCACTTTTTCTTCAACAATTCTATTTAATCAGAATTCCAAATCACTCAGAAAAGCAATTTCAACTCTAACTATACTTTTTCCATTGATATGGTTCATCAGTTTTAGCAACATATTCATGGAAAATTTATATACAGCATAATGGGACTAAAGACAGAATAGTAGCCTAGAGATGCAAGACTGGGCTACTAAGACAATTGAACTTCAGATCTTTACAAAAACAAACAAATAAATAAACCAAATAACAAAAAACCCAAGGGCTACCACATGAGTAGGAGTCTCTAATGCTCTGTAAGGTTTTCAAAGACCTTTATAAACATCTCATTTGAACCCTACAATACCCCTGTAGCGTAGGTGCTACATGTATTATTATCCATATTTTGCAACACAATGCTATAAAATGGTGACATGAAGTTGTCCAATGCTGTTCCTTGTGACTCTCAGCAGTCAATTACATATGTTGTATTAAATGGTGCAGAACAATGTGACAGCTTATTCTAAATGCTGACATCTATGAACATGCACATACATACTCACACTTGAATTGCTTCCCTGGAATTCCAAAGTACAAAGACATTTTGGAATATTGTTTAGATACTTGAGACACTAATATCTAGGTGTGGAGGATGTGAAACCTAATTTATTGAATAACAGCCAACATTTGGAAATCTCTGTAGATACATTATCTGATTTGAGCCTCACAACAGACCTGTGAGGTAGGCCTATTATTATCTTCATGCTACACATGGGAAAATGAAGTCTTAGATAGGATAAGTGCTTTGCCCATGTTTACTCAGCTGGCAAGTATCTGAAGTAAGGTTTGAACGTAGGCCTTGCTGACTCCAAGTCCTACACAGCATCCACCATACCATGCTGCTTCTTAGATTGATTGTGTGCAGTGATGGGTAAATTGTTCAGTTCAGCTTCAGCTGTATTAAGTAAACAGAGCAACAAAGCCTCTAGAAATTGAAGATTAAAGTATATTTATGGCTAAACCAAAATTCCCATGATGTTGCTGATTACTAAGCAAGGTCATTCTTATTGCGAGTGGGGAAAAATCTAGAGGAAATTAATTGATATATCAATTGTTACACATTATCCTATCCTCCTTTAAAAAGATTTTCAGCTTAAAATATGTTTATTGGATAATATGAAACCAACATTTACTTTTCATGAATACTAACCTATTGTACTATAAGGGAAAAGCCTTATTTGAAACTCTAGATTTTCACATTATATCTCTTCCAGAAAGGGAAAAAATAATAAAATTTTTATTTGTGGGATCTTAAAGATTGAATTAAACCCAAAGGCCATTTAGTCCAACTTCATTGTACGGATGAGGAAACTGAGACCTGAAGATGTTAAATAACAGATTTAAAGTCACACAAATAGTAGGTGACTGAGCTGGGATTCTTCAGATTTATTGGAATAAGTTTGCCAATTTGTAATTTCCCTAGAGTATAAACATTTCTGCTAGATACAGAAACATATCAGCTAGATTTAGGGTTAAAGACAAAATACAGAGAAAATACAACAAACTAGTGTAAAATCAAATATTTTGCTAAAGCCAATAGGAAAACAATGAGGTAGATAGGAGAAGAGGTCGACTAAAGAAGCAAATTAACTCCTAGATATCAGAACTACAATGGCTTAGTCAAAAAGGTTTATTAATCAAGTCAATCTTCCATTTGCCAAGTACCTTGGATTGCTGACTAGTTAACATGCTGGCATTCAGAAGAGTGGAAACAGTTGACAGGACATGTGCAAGGCTGCTAATGACACTACTCTGTGGGAAATAAATGAGACAGTTGTTTAAAGTGACATATGGCCTTGACTTTTATTAATTTAATAAAGAGTCTAGGGAACAATAATTGGTTTACTGTTGTTTACTTTTATCACTATGTATAATATAACAAAGACTGATTTACATGAACTGGATGCACATGCTGATATAAAAAAGCCTATTTAAAATTAAAATCCTAAAGAAATAAAAATCCAGGAGATGCTGAGTATATTAAGCAGGGCTTGCTTTCTTCATTTAATATGTGATTCAGTGAGAGGAGGCATTATAGAATGGGGAGAGAGTGGGTCTTAAAATCACAAAGACCTAGGTTCAAGTTTTGACACTGGCACAATCCATTTGACCTTGGACAAGTAACTTAAGCTGCCAGTGCCCTATGCAGCCAGTAAGACTAAATCATATACAAGTTGTGATCTGTTCTAGTGGAGGAAAACTCATGAGACCTCACCATGACAATTATATTTAATTTCCATCAAAATAATTTGAAGGTGCATTAAGAGGATATTGTGTATCCTGTGTTTATATCCCAAAGACATCCTCAAAAAGAGAAAAAGACCTATTTGTACAAAAATATTTATAGCAGCTCTTTTTGTGGTGGCTAAGAATTGGAAATCAAAGGAATACCCATCAATTGGGGAATGACTAAACAAGCTTTGATATATGATGGTGATGGAATATTATTGTGCTATAAGAATTGACAACCAGGATGATTTCAGAATGGCCTTGGGAGACTTGTATGAACTTATGTACAATGAAGTGATCAGAACCAAGAGAATGTTGTGCCCAGTGACGGCAATATTGTTTGATGAAGAATTGTAAATGACTTAATTCTCAGAAATACAATGATCCTAGTTAATCCCAAAGGACTAATGATGAAGCATAGTATCCACCTCTAAAAAAAAGAACTGATATTGATTGAACACAGAATGAAGCATGCTATTTTTTACTTTCATTTTTTCTTTTGTTTACTTATACAAAATGACTAATATGGCAATGTTTTACATAATTGCACATGTATAACCTATATCTGCTTACTTCCTTAGGGAGGGAGGGAAGGAGAAATAGCATTTGGAACTCAAAACTTTAAATAAAGGAGTATTTACTGAGGGAAAAAATTAAATCCAGCAAAACAGATAGAAAGAGAAATTCCATTTAAAATAACTATGGCCAATATAAAATACTTGGGAGTCTACCTGCCAAGATAAACACAGCAACTATATGACAAGAACTACAAAACACTTTTCACAGAAACAAAGTCAGATCCAAACAATTGGAAAATATTAATTGCTCATGCGTAGGCAGAGCCAATATAATAAAAATGATGATCCTACCTAAGTTAATTTATTTACTTAGTGCCATACCAATCAAATTATCAAAAAGAAAACATTTGTAAACCTTAAAGTACAATATGTATGTCATTAAAGTATATTGTGATTGTAAAAAAGTATATAATAAATTCAGTATATTAGTTTCAAAAAAAGGATATTATAGTGGGAATTTTTTGCCTTAGTATGATAAGAATAAGCTCATCAAATTTGCATAATCAATTCCATTTTGCCTTAAGCCTCTACTTGTGATTGAGTTGTTCTGAATAAATTGTTTTTTCTATAAGTTGTATATCTAGAGCTTATAGACTAAATTATATAATAAAAAGAGAGGCATTTGTGTGGTATGATCAAGTGAAAAATGGATAAACATATATGGATCCTATGATAGGACAGACCATCAATGACAAATTAGAAACAGCTTTATCAGTAGTTCACATAATGAATTAGCAATCAAATTATGAATGCCAATAGTTATAACTAATGACTAGTAAGAAGCTACTAATCAGAAGCCTGCTTGTTCTTGGGTTATGGCTAGTATAGACTTCTATATTTCACTTGCACTTGAGACTCTAAGCCCATATTCACTTGAGGGTAGTGCTGATTGATGGAAATTTGCCAGACAAGTATCTCAGAGGGAGATGTGTAGTTTCTAGTTGAATAGAGAGGAAACCTTGTTATGAGTAAAATATAAAGGAAGTATGGTTAGTTTTAGTTTATCATGGCCTCTTGCTGATGAAGCCATGCTGAGTCTTCATGCTCATTGTATCCTTTTCTATATTTTGAAAAATCATTCAATAGGGAAAAAAGAGAAAAGTAATGCTAAAATTTTACCAGAAATTAAAGATAAATCTACTTATCAATGTTTTGTAGATTCTTCCCTCTTTTTTTACAAACAAAATAAAACACAAAACTGGAAAAATATATCTCTAGTCTTAAGGTAGCTATTCTATTTACCATGTTTTTTTTTCCAAAGGTCATTGATGGTGAAACCAGGCTTCATAATTATAAGTTCTTTTTATTTTTAGAATTTTCCAAATTACATGTTAAAGCAAATTATGACATCAACTTTCTTTCAAAAACTTTGTATTCCAACTTCTCTTCCTCCCTCCCTTCCCACCCCCACCCTAAGAACTCAAGCAATTTAATATGTTATACATGAGTGGTCATGGAAAACAACTCTACATTAGCTAGGTTATCAGAGAATACAGATAAAAACAAAACTTCAGATTAAGGAATTGTCAAAAAAATGTGTTTCAGTCTGTTTTCAGATACCATCAGTTCTTTCTCTGTAGGTGTATTGTAATTTTCATAAGTTCTTCAGAGTTTTATTGGATTGCTGAAAATAACCACGTGCTTTCCAGGATATCATCTTATACTAATGCTGTTATTTTGTATACAGTACATTTCTCTCTGCTTCAGTTTATGTGGGTCTTTCCAGGTTTTTCTCATAGCACCCTGTTCATCATAACTTTTATATAGTACCTTAGGTTCTTTTAATATCCTGGTATATCATGTTGTCCTGGTGACTTGAATTTATTAATTGTAGCCAAGTGCTCCCTTATGATTTCCCTACTTATCTATGGTTTCAATTTCCCCTCGAACCATTTTTATTCTGTTCTTTTCTTTCCAAAGAGTTTTCTCCTTGTCAGAGAAAATAAAACAAAACAACACAACACACACACACACACAGTATGTCCTGTCCTGTCTTCTTTGTTTGCTATCATTGTCTCTCCTATCACAAGGAGTAGTGGAGGACACTTTAACATAATGGATTTGGAGTCAGAAGACCTGGGCTTGAATCCTGTCTCTGCGAATCACTTGAACCTTCTGAGTCTCAGTTTTCACATCTTTGAAAAGATAGGATTGAATTATATGAACTGTAAACTCCCTTTTAGTTCTAAATCTATGATGCTATCCCTTCCCGGTTACTCATCTTTCCCCCAATACAGCTAAAACACACATAAATAATGCCTTTGTTATTGTCCTTAGCATTTCTTACAGGCTTCAGTCCATTCATTCATTTTCTGAACTGCATCTACAATTCCTCACAGGATGATATGGTTTAGTTGGATTTAAATAGTTGTTATTAAATAGTATGAGGGTTAAATAATTACAAGAGGCATGAGTTTGGGGCAAGCATATTATCAATTTATCAGTCTCTACCAGGAAGGGGTTGACAACATGTTTCCCTAGCTTCTCATGGTCCAAGGGGGTTGCATGGCTGCTTTTTCAGGTTTTTATCCCTTTTCAATAAGAGACATCAATCAAATCTAATTGGTTCATGTAATTAAAGGTGGATTACATAGGATTAGAAGGGCTGAACTGTCCCCTAGATTCAGGACCATATCTTTATAAATGGTAATCAATCCAAAGAATTCAGACTCCTCCCAGACCGAGCCAGCAAACTACTTCCTACTATCTGGGGGTGATCCTGAGGGGGACAGTAAGTCTGATTGAAAGAGAGGGGAATCTGATTTCCCATATTGGTCATTAATAAGTATTTTCTCACAATAGGTAAATTTCAATTTCCATAAAAAGTAAATTCTATTTATCTGAATGATATCAAATATATCAACATTTCATTAAAATGTAAAGTTGCTTTAGTCATAGATTTTGATAGATGACTAAGACCTATTGAGTCCTTCACAATGCAGTTCTTTGCTTTCTTGCTGCTGTTACTCATCATCCCAATCTCCTTTTGCATGGTCTGGTAACTCAGAGGTCACCAGAGTTTAGTCAGCAGTAGAAAGAAGGATCATTTGGATCATAAGGGACTGCAAGGCTGCAACCTCCCAAGCTTCCAGAATAAAAATCCCAAACTTTCAGAGAACAGCTTCAGTTTGGATAATGCATGAATTTCATAGCATTCCTAGCATCTCTAACCCCCTTGCACCTGCTCATTCTTTCTTAGGTTGAACTTGACAACTTTTACTTCATGCCTGGACTGTAGCCAAAATTTATAATTTGCTCTCTCTACTTCCAGTTTCCGTTTTCCTAAGACTTACCGAAAATTGTTTTTGTATTTACTCTGTATGCATTTTACATTTCTTTTTTTCTTATTTCTTTTTTTATTTGTTTATTTATTTGTTTGTTTACTTATTTGCATTTTACATTTATTTATCTACTTGTGCCTTGCCTACCCCAAGTGGTAAGAACTTGAAGTTACGGACTAATTTTTTTATATCTCCAGCCCCTAGCACAGTTACTCTAACATACTAGTAAATATACTTGGAATTGAATTGACTTAGTCAGTTTTCACTATCTATAATTTGCATGAAGAAACATTTATTAAGCATAGATTAGTTAAGACACTGTGCTAGGCATTGGGTATAGGGAGACAAAAATGAAAGTCTTTGCGATTGAAAAGTTTATCAGAATATTTCACTATGGTGTTAAGGGCTAAAATTCTAGCTAGTCTGTCTAAAATATCTAATGAGTGGTCACCAATAAATTATAAGCTTGAGCAAGAGTTAGACTTTTAAGCATTTATTAAGGAGAATAAGAATTTGGTAAAGAGAGAGAGAAAGGCCTAGATTCCTATCTATTAAGGGGAGAGCACATTTCTAGTTCCCTTCTCCACCAGCGTCCTCAGCAAAGAGAGTGAGTTAGAGCGTCAGGCTCACCCCTTCTTCCTCCCATAAGCAAACGTCACTTCATGACACCAAAGAAAAGACCTATAGTCTTGCCCTCAAAGACTTTCACCTCATGGGTGGAGCTCTTCTACAGTAAGTTTCCAGCAGGTGGCGTCATTCCAATCGTTATAGTCCCCACTTTGTTCCTTCAAGAAATGGGGCATTTCCTTGATGAAACAGTCAAAAATAACAGAATATAGTAACGTATTCTCACTAACAATATTTTAATAACAATATATAAAAGGGAGAGAGGAAAGTTTTGTCTAGAGGGGCAGTCCCTCATGAACCGCATTTTGACATAGGTCTTACAAAGGAAGGGCCTCTGCAGAGAGTACATGTAACAGATGGTGTATATTATAACAGAAAGAGAAAAGAAAACAGCAACAACAACAACAAAACAAAACCGTTCATTTAAAGTCTCTGAAAGTCTTTTCTCAGATGTCCTCTAGGTGTAGTCGTGGAATGGAAATCTTTTCAGGGGTTGATGTGTGGATGCTGGTAATCAGCCAGGAAAATTTCCTACAAAATTGAGCTTAATACAACTTTAAAATAGCTTTGTCAATAATCAAATCAAACAATGAAAGTTCTGAAAAATATGTCTAAGGGAATTCAGAATCTTAGTTGTTACACATGAAACATATAATAAAACAAAAATTAAACATTCTTTAAAACTTAATATTACTATAGTCTCCCCTTGTGGAGGGTTAATTGAGAAGACAATTGCTGTGATATTAATTTTTAAAATAATTTTTACCTTTGTTTTGTCACTTTTTGCATCATCTGCCTAATTATCCTCATGCCATTATGAGAAATTTAAAAATCTAATATAATTGGTAACAGATGTCAAGGCCAAATTCAACACTGTATTTATCATGACACCTGAGATAATTATGGGGATTACCATAAAAGAACAGAGAAATGATGAGATATGAGCATTCCCACACTTGAGCAATATATAGTGTCCATTCAGCATGCCAGGCTTAAAATAGGTGGATGGAATATATGTCCATGCCACCAAACATATTGTAGGAAACTGAGTCAGACTTAATCAGATGCAAGGGATTGAGATGTCCATGGCATCAGGCATATAGGAGGGGGCATAGAAGCCAAGTGAAGAATGAGATGGGTGGGATCCAAACTTCCAGCCATCTGTACAGTATTGTGGTGAAAAAGAAAATAAAATATTAAACCAAGAGAATCCATCCTTAACATTTTTGTTCCCTCAGCCATACCTTGACTTCATGCATGTCTCCCCTCATGTGACAGTTCAGTGTCTGTTCTTGCATGTATTCCTCTTTTGATTCGATGGCATCTTGGCCAACTGGCATCTGATAACTCAGAATAAAGGCAATTAATGTCTTAAATGATAAATTCCCATAATCCAAGTCTCACATGGATTTAAAAATTGAGGATAATAAATGATCACAAAAAATGTGAATATATCTTGGCTCAGAACACAATATATAATTATGCAACAATTTCAAATACCTTTTTTTTTTTTACTAAAGTATACAATTACTTTTGTGAAAAACCAGAACATATTTGAATACAAGTTAAAGCACAACAGAATCTCAAAGAAAACTTTTTTTTTGAAAAAAAGAAAACTTTTATAAGTGTTCCCCTCTTTTTTTTTTTGGTAATAGACTTATCAAAAATAATACTTCTAGAATCAATTTACACTTGCCATGGCAAATAATTTACCAGGGAAATGCTCTATAGAGTTCAATGAAATAATCAGTTGAGCGAAAAAAAAATAATAAAAACAAACAATTCAGAATATGGGAGCACAATACTCTCAGAATTAACATTGTATTATGAAATCAAAACCATCTTGCAATGTTTCAAAATTAGATAGATGAATGAATAGAAGAAAATACACATGGAACAATAAAAGACAATGAAATTCAAACTAGGGAAATCTAAATGAATATGACTTTAATATTAATAAGAGTATTATAAAATATAAACTTGATCACATGACTATAAAAAGATTTTACAAATATTCTCCTTGTTTTAAAAACTAAGTATAAAACACAATCTCAAAAGCATGAAAATCTTTATGAAAATAAACCCATACCATTAATTTCAAAATGTAGGTGTAATAGCATAGAAATCCTATGTAACCTCTGAACTGACATTAATACTCTGAGTAAAGTTAGAATACTTTTGATTCCGATATCTAAAATCCAAAATACTCATATCAATACCTTGCTGCTTACTTCTACATTTCTGTAAAATATGTACCCCTTCATGGCAAAAGAAGTGGAGTCTTGAACTATTCAGCTTAAGTTTTTCTTCTTTAACCCCTCTATATTGTCTGTCAGTTTTTTCATAATACGAATGCTTTATAAGGTTACTAATTAAAGACAAAAGCAGATTAGCAAAATTATGAAGAAGACGAGCATATCTGGAATTTAAAGGGTTTTCTAAGGTTGTCTCAGAAGCACAGCCAGGCTGGGGAAGGACTGAGCCTGAAGCTGCAAATGTAGTTAGAGAAAGCTGTGCATAAGCATTAGATCTCTGGACTTCCCAGGCAGGTGAATCAAGGGGCTTGGGCATGGGAAGAGTATAAGTGGGGTCTGGAGAGGAGGGGAGGGACCAGGGCAATTTGAATCAGACTTGATTTTGAACTCAGGCCTGGGTTCCCCTTCTGCCACTGCTAGGAGATTAAAAGCTTCTAGAGAAACCTCCAGGCATGCAAAATTATAGCAACAATTAGTGTTAGAATTTGGAAAAGCTGCAGAAATAAGAGGCTTCTCTGAAAAAGCATGGCTGGGAGGGGGGGTGGGATATTTATATTCCCTTGTGTGAGCACCTTGCTGGCTCTTCTAACAAAAATAAAAATTAAAAATCCACAAAAACAAAGCATTAACATGATCTTATCCCCCATTTGTCTGGTTAAACAGACTAAAATCAGCAATCTATATTTTGATTCCACCACACTTCTTGACGCCAAAGAAACGACCCATGGTCTTGCCCTCAAAGACTTTCACCTAATGGGTGGAGCTCTTCTACAGTAAGTCTCCAGAAGGTGGCGTCATTCCAATCATTACAACAGCTATTGTTAGCTTTCTTTTTTATGTATATTTCCTATCTATTTGATTAATTAACATCTAGTGCCTTCTAGGACAGTCAGTGAAAGAAAAGTTTGTGTAGGTGATGGCAGTGGTAAGTGCTGTTTAGCTACAGTGTACTTAGGTGGAGATTGGAGGGTTAGTTTCACATGGGTGATGATAGAAAACATGTATCATGGAAAGAAAGTTGATGTCAAACAAATTAGGAAACTCTTTTCTGAACTACTATCTTTAACATGGTATCAGCAATCTATATTTTGATTCCACCACACTTCCTTCTTGCTTCTGGGACTTTATTCTCACACTAATATTTTTCCACAAAAGAGTATTAACAATCTGTTTAGAGATTACCCATACCAAGGGTTATTTTAGTCTTTTGTTGGGCTCAGGAAAAGAGCCCTTGGATGAATTAAAAAAAAAAAAAACAAACACCTTGGTTTTCTTCAATGGGAAGATGCTTCTCAACATACTTGATACTTAGTTTGAGGGTAAATACATTCCTTTTATTTATCATTATGCTCCTGCTAGCTACTTCTAGAACCAATAAAATGAGCGTGGAGCTCCTAGGAATAACACAGGAGGGACAGAAAGCACTGATATTCTTTCTCTTGATTTTCTGAAACTACACTCAGTCATTATCTTCTCTTACATCTATCTTCCCCATGATGCTTAGCAGCAAGTACTTAATAATTATGTTGACTAAATGATTTTACTTAATTAAGCATCTACATGTTTTTGGAAGCAAGAGTAAGCCTATTGTTATGTTTTGTTTTGTTTTCAGATAGATCTAGTTGACTGAAGCCAAGCATACACAGGGAATTCTCATAAGATTTATGGGAGGGGAGGGGTGGGGTTAGGAGAATTTAGTGACTAGAGCATGATCTCATCCATGGGACTGTTTTCCTCCATTATTTAAATGAGCCATTTATTTTATTCTTAGGTGCCAAGTAGTAGGACCCTATCCAGAAGAAAGAAATAGGATACTTCCAAAAGTGTTTGTCTCAACTTAAAAAATTAAACTGGGTATAATTTTGATGGAGGTTATTGGATTGAGGCTCTGGTTTTGTGTAGTAGGGAGATTTAATGATGTGCCATTCTTTAGAGTAAAAGCTAGAGAAAGGTGTATCAGAGTTTAAATACATCTCAAAACAAAAGGAAAACAATTAAGTTACATTTTAAAATTTTAACCTCTCATTTTCCTGATCTGTATAATGAAAATGCCACCTACTTCATGGGGTTATTTCTATGTTTAAATGAGATCATGCAGGCAAAGTGCTATATAAATTTGATCTGTTATTACAGTGTGAAGTAAGATTGTAATTCTATACAAAATCATGAGAACAACTTTGTGTTGTCATATTTTGATGTTTTTATCATCTCTGGCTAAAATTGGAGCACAATTATAGTGTATAGTTCTGATTAGTTTTCAGTTATTTTCTTTAAAAGGTGTTAAATAATGTATGCTAGTTGCTCATGTGTTGTTCAAATAAATTATCTTCTCACCTTATTTGAAAAGTATTCATTTTAAAGCAGTGAATAAGGGACTTATTGTTTGACTCCTTTAAAAAAGATACCTGTAATTTAAAATTCCTAGCCTTTTCAGGGTGTTTTACATAACCCCCTATCCTTTACTCTGTAATTCGTCCAAACTATCTTTGTTGATCTTCAGAAACACAGAACTTGATTTCCAGGTGATGCAGTAGATAGAGCGCTGGCCATGGAGTCAGGAGGACCTGAGTTCAAATCTTTCCCTAGACAGTTACTAGCTATGTGACCCTGCACAAGTCACTTAACCCCAAATCCAGGGTCATCTCCAGTCATTCTATTATATATCTTCCTGGGGGCAGCTAGGTGGCACAGTCGATAAAGCACTGGCCCTGGATTCAGGAGGACTTGAGTTAAAATCTGGCCTCAGAAACTTGACAATTACTAGCTGTGTGACCCTGGGCAAGTCACTTAACCCTCACTGCCCCACCAATAAAGAAAGAAAGGAAGGAAGAACAAAAGAAAGAAAGAAATATATATCTTGTCACTGGACCCAGATGGCATTAAGTACCAGACCCAATGCCAGGTGTATTGTCAGATTCAAGTGCAAAGAATGAAATAATCCCTTCTTACAGTGAGCATACATTTTAATGGGGGAGATGAATATATTTAAAAATAAATATACCATGAATATAAAGTTTATAAATACAATTATGAACAAAATACAATAGTTAAGCCCAAGGTAGTTTGGGAGGAAGGGAGGGCACTAGGCAGTTGTGACAGAATCATTATGTAAATGATAATGCCTGAGCTATATTTTTTTTTAAAGAGAGGGACTCTTTAAAGTAGAGATAGGGAGAGAGTACATTCCAGACTTGCAGGATGGCCAGGGCAAAGATACAACTTGAGTGTTGGGTGTGGAGAACTGAGAGAAATCTAATTTAGCTGAATTGCATAGTGGTGGAATAATTTCTAGTAAGACTGGCAAGATAGTTTGGGGCTGGGTTGTGTAGAGTTTTTCATCTAAAAAGAAGAGTTTATATTTTATAAGGGCAGCTAGGTGGCACAGTGGCTAGAGCACCAGCCCTGGAGTCATGAGTAGCTGAGTTCAAATCCGGCTTTAGACACGTAACCCTTACTAGCTGTGTGACCCTGGGCAAGTCACTTAATGCCAATTGCCTAACTAAAAAAAAAAAAGAATGATTTCCCCCCGCCAATCACCCCCTGGGCCACACTGTAGCTTGAACAGTGTGTTCTGGAAGCAGCTCTACACGTTAAGAAGGAGTTAAAAGCCAAGAAATAGTAAGCCAGGATGAGTAGGCAGAGAAAGCAGAAGACCATCGAAAACTTCTTTGGGGGAAAGGTAGACCACAATACACCCACAGAAGAAGAAGAAGAAGATAATAATAATAACAGAGTCAAAGCTCCAACATCCAAATCTTCCAAGAAAAATATGAACTGGTCTCAGGCCATGGAAACTCTCAAAAGTTACTTTAAAGAGAAAATAGGAGAGATAACAGGAAGATATAGAGAGAGGGAGGAAAGAATGGAAAGAGAAATGAGAGCGATGCAAGAGAGTCATGAGAAAAAAGTTAACAATTTGAAAAGCCAAATAGAAAAGGAGATTAAAAAACTATTGGAAGCTAGTGACCTTATGAGAAACCAAGATGCAGTAAAGCAAATCCAATTGAGTGAAAAAATAGAGGGCAATGTGAAGTATCTACATGGAAAAACAGCTAACCTAGAAAATAAATCTAGGAGAGATAATTTGAAAATCATTGGACTATCTGAAAACCATGACCAAAACAAGACTTTAGACACCATCCTCCAAGGGATTGTGAGGGAAAATTGCCCTGATATTCTAGAAGCAGAAGCTAAAATAGAAATTGAAAGAATCTATCAATCACCTCCTGAAAGAGATCCCAAAAAGATAACATCAGGGAATATTATAGTCAAATTCCAGAACTCCCAGGTCAAGGAGAAAATATTGCAAGCAGCTAGAAAAAAGGAATTCAAATACTGTGGAGCTCCAACGAGGATAAAGCAAGAGCTAGCAGCTTCTACATTAAAGGACCGGAGGTCATGGAATATGATATTCCAGAGGGCAAAGGAGCTGGGACTACAGCCAAAAATCATGTACCCAGCAAAACTAAGCATGATCTTTCAGAGGAAAAAGTGGAATTTCAATGAGAAAGAGGACTTTCAGTTATTTGTGAAGAAAAGACCTGAACTAAATGGAAAATTTATGCCCTGGAGAGGCATAAAAAGGTAAACAGGAAAAAGACTTCACAAGGGATATTAAAAGATCAAACTGTGTACATTCCTACATGGGAAGATAATACTTCAAACTCATAAGAACTATCTCACTAAGGAATTCACAGAAGACACAGGTCTGAACTGAATAAAAACTACTTTGATGCATTATTATGAAGAAAATTCTTTGTCAAGTTTAAGGTACCATTGTACAGGTAGATGGGTTCCAATTTTCATAAGTCCTTCAGGGTTATATTGGATCATTGCCTTGCTGAAAATAACCACATGCTTCCAGCAGATCATCTTACACTATTGTTGTTATTTTGTGTACAGTACATTTCACTCTACTTCAGTTCATGTAGGTCTTTCCAGGTTTTTCTGATATTATCCATCTACAGAGAAAAAAACGATGGTATCTGAAAACAGATGGAAACACATTTAAAATTTTGTTTTTCCTCTTTGACAATTCCTTAATCTGAAGTTTTGGGGTTTTTTTTTGACTGTTTTCTCTCCAAACCTAGCTAATGTGGGAATGTTTTCCATGACTACTCATGTATAACTTATTCTTGTTGGTGGGGGGGGGAGGGAGGGAGGAAGAGAAGTTGGAACACAAAGTTTTAAAAAATTAATGTTAAAATTTGTTTTTACATATATTTTGGAAAATAAAATTCTTTTCAAGAATAAAAAAAAAAGAATTATTCCCCCCAGGGCAGCTAGGTGGTGCAGTGGATAAAGCACTGGTCCTGGATTCAGGAGGACCTCAGTTCAAATGCATCCTCAAGACCCTTGACACTTACTAGCTGTGTAACCCTGGGCAAGTCACTTAACCCTCATTGCCTCAGAAAAAAAAAATATTCCCCCTTTTATATCAAACCTAAATCTACCTATCTGCAAATGCTGCTTGTTTCTTCTAGGTCTTTTCTCTATGTCCAAACAAAACAAGTGTAATCCCTCTCCCATGTGAGCCCTTCAGATCCTTGAAGATAACTATTATATCCTCCCAGTCTTCTTTTTTCAGGAGAAACATTTGAGACTGATGATTATTCAAGGACTCTCTAGCTTGTCGATGACCTTCCTAAAATGTGGTGTCCAGAGCTAAACATCACTTCCTATATGGTGAACAGGATAGAATGTAGCAAGACCACACCTTCCTTTATTCTATTTAGATACTCTGTTTCTCTTAATGTAGCCTAAGTTTGCATATGCTTTTAAAAATGTAGTGCCACATTGTACTATTGAGTCATCTTGACTGTACAGTATACTAAAACACCCATTTTTTTCATACAAACTGTTGCTTAACTATGCCACTCCTCTCATATATTTCTGTCGTTGTTGAGTTGGTTCAGTTTCGTCTGATTCTTTGTAATACCACTTGGGGCTTTCTTAGCAAGGATACTGAAGAGCTTTGCTATTCCCTTCTTCACTTCATTTTAGACATGAGGAACTGAGGCAAACAGGGTTGAGTAACTTGCCCAGGGTAACTCAAGTAGTAAGGTGTCTGAGGTCAGATTTGAACTCATGAAGATGAGGCTTGCTGATTCCAAGCCCAGTGCTATATCCACTGAGCTATTTGGCTGTCTTTTATATATGTAAAGTTGATTTTTAAAGCTTAAGAAAGTTCACAAGTTCCTAGTCTGATAACATATTTTGATATGGAGAAAATTTTGGTTTCTTAACGGTTATTCCAGCAAAACTCTTCTGGTATTTCTACTGTGCTGGAAAAAAATTTGAATATGGCATAAGCTATTCTTCATGTTTGATGTTTCATCTCTCATCTACACATCTACATGTGTTTGCAGTGGCTGAATTTTCCAAGTCTATAATGCTTTTTATCTTCATCTCCAGCTCAGACTACCTGACTTCCTTTAAGACACAGCAAAGTTCATGGTTTTTAGGAGTCCTTTGCCAGGCCCCCTAGCTGATAACAACTTTCCCTTTAAGATTGCTTTCTATTTACTTTGTGTTTCTCTTAAATATACCTTTTATATTCATATTGTCTCCTCTTTTAGAATGCAAGGTCTCTGAGAGCAAGGACTGTTTTTTTTTCTTCTTTTTATATCTCTAGCACTTAACATAGTGCTTGATAGGAATTGCTTCCTAAGTGTTCATAGAAAGATTAATTGAATTCCATTCTAATATATTTATCAATATTTGATGTAAGAAAATGGAAAATGGATGGAAAACATAACCCCCAAAACGAGTATAGCAATTGAATACAGAAGTTTAACCCATGTAAAATGATTGCTATGTTAAGGGAACCAAGTAAGTCTAAAATGCTTTAGTCAACCAAACAAACACTTGACTTACTTGTAAAACACAAATATACTGCATCAAGGACTAACACTGCTTTGCAATAGATACTCCTTAAAAAACAACTTTATATTGAAGTTTTGTGAGAGGCAGTGGACTGGATTCAGGAAGACCTAGATTCAAATTCAGCTTCAGACACTAGCTGTGTGGTTTATGTTAAGTAAAACCAGAAACACTCCATAAACAGGCCAATCTGAGCACAGCTGAAGAGAGTAAGGCCAATGCTGACTAAATTTTTCTGAAGATGTCCCAGTTTTGGTTACCCAGTCCTTATAAGAAGTATCCCTTATCATGTGGTTGGCAGACCAGAAACACAGGACTTCTATACATATACCAATATCTCTCCAAAGCATTCTATTGACCATCATCTTCAATTGGGGAGTTTGCATCAGCCAAGCACCTCTAGAGCCTGTTGGTTGTGTTCCCAATTGTGAACTTTTGGGAGGACATGGACAAGAGTTCCACATGATGAATGGTGATCTACTCTAGGAGGTAATGCCTAACTTGACTAAATCATAGTTTCTTTTTTTTTCCTTTTTTTTTTTTTTGGTGAGGCAATTGGGGTTAAGTGACTTGCCCAGGGTCACACAGCTAGTAAGTGTCAAGTGTCTGATGATGGATTTGAACTCATGTCCTTCTGAATTGAGGGCCAGTGCTCTATCCACTATGCCACCTAGCTGCCCCAAAATCATAGTTTCTTTTAAGTGAGTGAGAGAGCATGTGTGTGTGTGTGTGTATGTGTGTTATTTCTTATCATTAAATATTTTTCATGATATTGTATACATGAGAGGCAAATTGGTGTAGTGGGTAGAGTGCTGATTTCAAAGCCAAGAGAGCTTTGATCCAAATTCTGCTTCTGGCTATGCAAACTTGGGTAAATTACTTAGCCCCTCAGGTTTTTAGGGAATTCTCTAAGATATAAGGTGCAGAGGTTTCCTCACTTGAGTTCTTTATATCTATGAAATCACATTTCCAATCCAAATATGTATTCTAATTGATATCTATTTGTTTAGTCCTGTCAGTTGTGTCTGATTCTTCTTGACCCCATTTTTTTTTTTTTTGCGAAGATACAGGAGTGGTCTGCTATTTCCTTTTCCATATCATTTTATAGATGAGAAACTCAGGAAAATAGGATTAAGTGACTTGTTCTGGATCACATAACTAGTAAGTTTCTGAGGCTAGATTTGAATTCAGAAAGATGAGTCTTCTCGACTCCAGGCCAAACACTTTACCCACTGAGCCACCTAACTGCCTAATATCTATCTAAATATGATGTCTACCATGAATATTTATATCATCCTTGATAAGAGTATTAGAAGGGAAAATAGAGTTCCACAAGTAATATTCCACAGCAGACCATATTTTACAATTTCCTAGTGAACTGTGACACATGGTTGTTTACAAGATCCCACTGTATTTACTGTTTGTTGACTCTAGAAAAAAAATCAGTATAACAAAAGAGATAGCCTAAAGACTCTCCTCCAGAGAGGCATCTCTCATGCATGTTTGTAAAAATGCCATTATGTGTCAGTTCTCCAAACAACCATCTAAGTCTACAAATTGCAGAGAAGCTACTGACCTGCATTAGAACAGGGATGTTCATCTTCTGGGAGTCTCTAAGGCCAATGAAATCATAGGTCCAGTTTCTACTTTATCCTTATGTTGGTGTTATATGTGTTCAAATAATGGAACATAGTAGTTTCTGAAGAAGTGAAATTAAGGATCACTCAAAAGGCAAAGTTGAAATATATAGTTTGACCAAATTGCAATACATTATAAACAAGGAATTTGGAGAATATGGTTACCTGAGATGAACTAGGAGTAAGTAACAGTGAGTCTGCATGCTTTATTAGTATCCTCATGATACCAAGAAGAAACGAGGCAGCTAGTCAGTAAACATTTGTTAAGCACTTACTATGTGCTAGGCACTGTGCTAAGTACTGGGGCTACAAAGAAAGGCAAAAGACCATCTTAAGTTAGGCACTATTCTATTAGATACATACCCTGTGGTGAATTCATGGTGGCACATGAACAAGAGGCACAGAATGGCAGGACATGGATGGGTTGTGATCTACATTGTCGAATATAATACCCATATCAATAAGATCATAGATCCATTTGAATATTTTGATTTGATTATTGGGTAGGTATTAGATTTAAAATTTATCCTTATTGTCTTATAGGATTTAGCCCAAATTTTTAGTCTTTTGAGACTTTCTTTGACCCCTCCTCAATCATTTGATAGGTATGTTAGCTCTATTTCCTCAATGTTTCTATCACTGGAAGATTTGATAAACCTACCATCTCAACCTTCCTCCTCATAAGGGATAAAAATGCTAAAAGCACGACCCACGCTAATCCACTGTTGGTGGAGTTGTTAAATGATTCAATCATGCTGGAGGACAATTTGGAACTATGTCCAAAAGGCTATAAAATTGTGCATACCCTTTGACCCAGTAATCACATTGATAGGCTTATATCCCAAAGACATTCCCCAAAAGAGAAAAAGACCTATTTGTACAAAAATATTTATAGCAGCTCTTTTTGCGTTGGCTAAGAATTGGAAATCAAAGGAATGCCCATCAATTGGGGACTGGCTAAATTAGCTCTGGTATATGATGGTGATGGAATATTATTATGCTATAAGAAATGACAAGCAAGATGACTTCAGAAAGGCCTGGAAAGACTTATATGAACTGATATATAATGAAGGGAGCAGAACCAGGAGAACATTGTGCACAGTGACAGCAATGTTGTTTGAAGAATTATGAATGAATTTAACTATCGTCAGTAATGCAATGATCCAAGACAATTCCAAAGGGCTAATGATGAAGTATACTATCCACATCCAAAGAAAGAACTGATATTGATTGAACACAGACTGAAACATGCTATTTTTCACTTTATTTCTTTCAATTGTTCTTGTATTTGAGTTTTCTTGAACAAAATGACTAATATGGTAATGCTCTACATAATTGCACATCTATAACCTATATCTGATTGCTTACCACCTTAGGGAGGGGGGAGGAGAAAGAAGGAAGGAGGGATGGAAACTTTTAATAAAAATGTGTATTATTAAAAAAAAACATGTTTCACAACCAACACCTGAGTCATATACCCCTTATATGCATTTCTGAACTCTGACACAGATAAGAAAAACATGTGAATACTCTGATGAACTGCTATAGTTCACATTTGAAAGTAGTTTTTCTATTTAAGAGAACTTTGGGAGATATGGAATAGTGAAAAACAACTCAAGGTTTAGCATTGTGAATTCAAGTAAATTTAATAGGTAGAAAAGCCAATTTGTTCCACAGCACCTAATTAAATGAGACATTTTTCCTTTAATTTTGTGTTTTATTCACCAAATCTGGGTATGTCCACAACTCTCTTTTAGTAACTCTCATAAAGCAGCAAACGATATTGAGTGTATTTGGGTAGTTTTGCTGTCATGAGAAGATGGAGTGCTAGAAACATTAGTGTAATTGGAACTTGCAGTCAATTACATTTTATTTATACCAATGACAATTTTAAATAAAATTCATTAACACTGAAAATTTTTATACTCCTTCTAAAAATGGCATTTCATTTATTGCTGCTTGCCCCTAGCTTTTAGCACTCATAATCAGCATCAGTAAAGAATAATTCCCCTGCAATAATTTACATTTGCATTGTAAATGGAATTGTGGTAATTCAAGAATGGTGAGACACATGATTAATGTAAGGCATATACACATAAACTAGAAAGAAATGGTGTTTTGAAAATCCTATGACAAATTTAATACTTTATATTTTAAGTAATTTATTTTGAACAATTTTGAAGATAAATACAATCAATTAAATTTGTTTTGCAACTATTTATATTTAAATAAGTACAATTCTATTCACAAAGTCTTCTTTAACCATTCATTACCTTTCAATTTTCTTCTTATATAGTTAGGGATACTTTATTTTTCAAATTCTACTTTTTTTTCTAATCTATGTCATATCATAAAACTCTTTCCTTTTTCCTAATATTTATTAATCTTAAGTGACTGGCATATATAGGTACTGAATAAATGCTTATTGATTACATTGCATTGCAGTATTCCATTACATTAATAGACCACAATTTATTCTGCTCCTAATCCTGCACAGTCAGGGTTAAGGGAGAGTTAAGGTTTCACTTCTGGTTACTTGCTGTCTCCCATGCCTGCCTGGAACTCTCCCTCCTCATTGACTTCTTTGGCTTCCTGCAAGTCTAAGCTAAAATCTTGCCTTCTGTAAGAAGCCTTTCCTGATCCTTCTTAATACTAGTGTCTTCCCTCTGTGATTATCTTTAATTGATTATACACACACATATACACATACATACACATATGCATATATATACAAATTATATATGCATATGTGTATATATAGGTGTGAATATGTATGTGTGCACATACATGCATATATGCATACATGCATAATTGTATATGCGTATGTGTGTATACATATGTGTGTGTGTGTGTGTGTGTGTGTATATAGTTTGTACATATTTTGTGTTTTTGGTTTTGTTTTATAATTATCTCTCCAATTAGACTCTGAGCTCCTTGAAAGCAAGGGCTGTTTTTGTTTGTTTGCTCATTTTTGTACAGTGTCTGTCACATAGTAGGTGTTTTTTAAAATTCTTGTGGATTTGACCAAACACTAATTATGTTGAGGGAGAGGTTTCTTTTAGTTTCACTGGGACTTTGGCTTATGAGGGCCAGAGTTGTCCCCTATATTCTTGAAAAAGGATCCCTTATATTCCTCATTGAACTGTGGGTGAAGAGTTGGGACTGAATATCAGAAAATTTCCATAGACATTTTCAGGAACCCAAAGATAATGAAAGGTAGTCTCAGGAATTTCAGGTCCTGGGCCACACAGAACTCCTTGGGATTGGGAGTGGAGAGCTCCTAGTATGACTGGACTCCACCTCAGCTTGAGATTGCTGGAACAAATGCAGTTTTGGAAGTGGGTGGGGAGAAGTTGCAGTATCTGGGGGAATGCCTCAACCTACATAAACATAAAGAAAGATGGCTAAGAGTGTTCATTAGTCTTGTCTTCTGTGTTTGGAAGAGGGTCATGCCTATGGACTAGAGGTGTCTTCAACAAGTTCCAAACCCTGGGACTTTAAGGTTATAGGATAGTAAGACTCTACAGGCAGTCGTAATTTCTTTTTTTTTCTCTAAGTGACCCTTATTTTTTTTCTTCTTTTTCATGGTCCTTTTCTCATAGGATGGGGAATGACAAGTATAATGTTTCCAAATTAGGATGGGACCTGGGAAGAACTGCCTGCTCCCTTCCTTCCTACTATTGTGCCTTTTTATATTTTTTTATTATGGAACTACTAGGTTTGAAAGAACTTTAAAAGGATTAATGTGACACAATCCCCATACTTCCCCTATCCCACACAGTTTACCTGTAAATTTTAGACCTTTGAAGTCTCTTCCTATATTTTTCCTTTATTTTGCAGAGGAACAGAAAAAAAAAAAAAAAGGTTGTTCCTAGCCCAATATCACACACCTGGTTAGTGAAAGCCACAAGATGAGAATCTTTGTCTTTTGGCACCAAATCAAGTACTTTAAAAAAAAGAAGAAAACAAAACTAAAACAGACAAAAAAAATGAAAACACGTACTTTCCCTAGATTTTATTTCCCTTTTTATGTTCTCTAGAGAACAACATTTCAAATCAGTCACTCGTTGCAGTCACTGTCAGGAAATCGTCAAGAATTCATTACATTATCCATAAACCCTTTGGGTATTTTTTGAACTACAAGATTAAATGAACCAAGGATATTGTTATTGTGTAAGCATTTCTGCTGCATACCTGCAGAAACCCAGAGGTTAAAGGACTAGTGGGTGGTCTCAATAGAATGTAGGGCCTTTAAGGACAGAGATTTTTCCAGTTTGTACATAAAAAATGCTTGTTGACTGATAGCATGAAGCTTGAATCCTCTCAGATGGCCAGCTCTACAAGTCAGCAGTACAAACATCCTTCCTCAGCTTGATTTATATTAGCTTGTAGCTTCATAAATTTTTCTCAAGAAGGTCATCAGCTCCAACTCACTTATATTGCAAATGGAGAAACTGATGCCCAGAGAAGTAAAGTGATTTGGCCGAGGTTACGCAGGGAGTTAAGTAGGAAAGCTTGGATTTGAACTCAGATCCTCTAACAATGAATTCATTGCTTTTTCCACTTCACCAAGTTGGCAAATCTTCCAAAGGAGTATGGAGATCCACATTTATAAATCCTCATATGGCTATACAATTCATACCACCCTAAAGATGATTAGGATCTTCATGGACTGGCTTTGATTCCCTTGGGTTTTTTCTTAGACTTTGATTTATCTACTTCATTCACCTTCTCATTAATAAGCTCAAATGTTAACCTTGGTTCTGAATTATGTTCTATTGACCTCAGGTCCTATAGCTATCTATGAAATGACATAGGACTCTCATAATTGCTAGTAATAAGTCCTGTTTTATATGGCAAGAGTCAGGAAAGAAATAAGTAGTACTCCAAACACGATGGTACTTTATTGTTAACTATAGACATTCTAAAAGTCTCCATCACTGTAGGATGCAACTACAGAAATACCCAAGATGCACATTCACTTGAACCCCATGGTCTTATGGAATACAGAGCATAAATACTTTCCCAATTCAAAAAGAATTGAATTTTGATGGACTTTTTGTACAGTGAATCATAATTTCTTTTTGACATTCATGATGAAAATGGTGTATTTCCACTAGCTACAGCATATGATTACCAATCTTCATAGGAAAAAAGAAAAAGATTCCCTCTTTCTTGCCTTAGGCTTTTTCAAGGTTTTGTTTTAGAAACCTGGAAGCTATGGAACAGAATATTTTTCACTTACCCCCATTTAAAACCAACTTGTCCCAAAAGGAATAAATTTTGCCTCTCCTGTTCCTTTCTTCTTTTTTAAACTGGTTTGTTAACAGGCCTAAAGAATGTAGTGAAAAGCACCCTGGAAGAAATAAGGAAAAAAAGATAGATAAGACTTATGTTTTCACTGATAAAGGCTATTTCAGGCTGTCAGTATAATTTTTATAATTATTCTCTGAACAATGACTTGCAAAAGAAATAAGTGAGCATTTTTAGCAGGAGATTTGGTATAATGAATACTTAATTTTAACAATAGATCTCCCAGACTGATATAATTAGGCATCATAAAAAGACTGATTAAAATTTCACGTTTCTGGGATGTAATTAAGTTATACTGCCATGGTGAACACTCTTTAAAATTAAGTATTATAGTCACTCACCAGAAAATGTTGTTTCAAATATTTAATTTATGTGCTAATAAATAATTTTAATGAAAAAGAACCATAATAGTGAGAATAGCTTTTAAAACCATACCCTTGCAACTAAAATGTCAATAAAATGGAAGAAAGCCTTTTACAGTTGCTATCTCCCATTAAGCCTTTCATGCTTTCTAAGGATAGTTCAAGATATGCAAAGACACAACACATACACACACACAAAATAATAGTCTCACCTTTGACAAGGAAAACAATTTACATAGTTTTGTGTTCACTGCTTCTCTGATAATAAAATGTGTAAAGCATATGAAAACATTGTGTAATAGTTATGAATATCTTTTGGCTGAGATACTTCGAAAGTCTCATAATCTACCAAAAATAATCCTAGAAATAAAATTCCTTCATAAATGAGCTGTTAATTTTTGGTCCCACAGGATTATGAATCAGATGGTACCTGCACCACAAATTACCTGAGGCCTAAGCCACCACAGCTTGTTTTCTTTACTTGATTACCCTATGAGCCCAGTAAATCAAATGACATCTGCACAAAACTGAATTAATCATATTTTCCCTACTTCCTTATTTCTCTTTTCTCTTGGTCTCCTAAACCTGAAAATTCAGAAACATCCTTTGATGACTACTCTTTCCTTTAAAAAAAAAACAACAAAAAATAGTATTTTAATTTTCCCTACTTACTTGTAAAAACAATTTTTAACATTCATTTTTAAAACTTTGAGTTCCAAATTTTCTCCCTCCGTACTGCTCTTCATTGAGAAGGCAAACAATTTGATATAGGTTATATATGTTTAATTATGCAAAACATATTAGTCTTATTGTGAAAAGAAAACATAGACAAAAAAAGAAAGAAAAATAGAGTTTAAAATATGGTATGCTTCAGTCTGTATTCAGACTCCATCAATTGTTTCTCTGGGGATGGATAGTATTTTTTATCATAAGTCCACCAGAGTTATCTTGGATCATTGTATTGCTGAGAATAGCTAAATCACTCACAGCTGATTATCTAACAGTATTGTTGTTACTTGGTACACTGTACATGTCAGTTTGCACCAACTCATGTAAGTCTCCAGGTTTTTCTGAGAAATGCCTGTTCTTTTCATCTTCTCTCCCCACTCATATCCGACCAGCCCTCAAGTCACAGAATAAAAGATCTATAGCTACAAGGGCTCTCAGTATCTATCTTTTTCAATTGCAATTGAGGCCCAAGGAGGTTAAAGGACTTGTCCAAGGTCCCTTGGGTAGTAGTTGTCAGAGCCAAGATTTGAATCAAGGTCTTCTGACCAAACAAAGAGTGGTAGTTCTACTGTCAAGTTCTAGAAATTCTCCCTTTGAAATGTTTTTCTCATCTGCTTCTAACTTAATTTTCCCAATTGCCATCCTAATCTAGGCCCTCATTACTTTCATGCTAGATTTGGTTTTTGTTTGTTTGTTTGTTTTGTTTTGTTTTAGTGAGGCAATTGGGGTAAAGTGAATTGCCCAGGATCACACAGCTAGTAAGTGTGAAGTGTCTGAGGTCGGTTTTGAACTCAGGTACTCCTGACTCCAGGGCTGGTGCTCTATCCAGTGCACCACCTAGCTGCCCCCATGCTAGATTTTTTTTTTAAATTGTATTTATTTTAATTTACGGACTAAAACAAGCATTTCCATAGCATAATAAAATAAAAAAGATGATCGTACATGAATCACAAACTCTTAAAGGTGACAACTGTAGTTCTAAGATCCTGAGTATTTGAAAGCATATTAAGTGGAACAGAATTTGATTCATTTTTAGTTAAGAAGGAAAGACAGAACCAATGGTAAGAGTTATAAGAATTCAGATTTTATCTTAACATCACACACACAAAACAACTTCCTAAGACTTAGATGTATTCTAAGTTTATGTTGTGGGTGGAGGTAGTGACTTCTTCATCAACGGAAGTATTTCAGAGGAGTTGGAGTGACAAGCTGCTAATGGAGTTGTAGACAGATATATACTATGGGTAAGTGGCCCCAGTAGTTAATATCTAAGGTCACTTCCATTTCTAAATGATTTAAGATTATAACATGCCAGGAGAAGTAATAGTCACAGTCATAGTACCGTTAATCCAAGGGCAATTTAGCAAGCCTCCTCTGTGTCTGGCACTGTGCAAAATATTGGAGATACAAAAACTAAAACAAAAATGTTCTGCCATCAAGCTTACACTATACCATGGTAGGAAACACACACACACACACACACACACACACACACACACACACACACCATGTACGTAGATAAGTTAAAATGAAATGCATACAAAGTAATTTCAGGAGTCAAGGTGGCATTACCAACTGGTAAGACTATTTATTGGAGAATTTATAAGGAGAACTTGGGGTTACCAGAGTTAGGGGTGAGGAAGAAGCACATTTCAGGCTGGGGAGAGGGTTGAGGTCAAACACAGAGTCAGGAGTTAGAATGTTGTATAATTAGCAAGCAAGTTAATTTGGGAAAATGTAGAGTAGGTGAGAGTAATATGTAATCAGTCTGGAAAGATATGCTGGAGGCCAATTTAGACATTATCTAATCTAAATGATTCAAAGTAAAAACCACGAAAACTAGACACAAATATAAATATTAAACCATCATGTAAATAATCCCTGGCATAAATTACACCTATAATGTGTTTTAAAAGTGTGAAATTCCAATATATCTGACTATATAAATGTGAATGTGTCTTATCTCAACCTGTTTAATTCATGGTAAACTCAATATCTTTAATGAGATACTCCTGCTGCTTCATTTTTTTTTTTTACTGGATTAAATCAAGTTTCCCAATGAATACTAATGCACAAGATGTTTATTAATAGAAGTCCTTTCAGTTACTGAAACACATAACTCAGGCACTATTGCAACTTAAGCAAGTAAACGATATTTATACTCCTCATGGCCCAAGCTAATTCTCAGGTAGGGTTAGGGTGTTAGGACACTGGGGTTCCTTTCAGCTTGAGATTTATTGTCTTATTAAGTCCTATTGACTCTTTTTGTCTGTTATTCTCAAATACACAAAGGATCAGCAATGAGGAGAATGCCTTACACCAAGACTGATCCTATTCTGTCTCTGCCTTATTAAATAAGTCCTAGGAAGTTGCTAGTCATGGAGCTAGTGTCAGAAATGTATTTGAGCCCAGGTCTTCCCAAATCATTATTCTACCCTTTAGACCTTAATACCACTCCATTTCCAGTTTTATTTGAGAATAAGGGAAGGGGAAGAAGCTAATTCCAAAAGAAAACAACCAATTTCCAGTCACAGATGGGGAGCACAATCCCATATTCTTTTTTTTTTTTTTTTTTTTTTTTTTTTTTTTTTTTTTTTTTTTTTTTTTTTTTTCCCTTTTATTTTTTTTTTTTATTTTTTTTTTTTTTTACATTATGAGATAGTTTATTTTTTCCGTTACATGTAAAGATAGTTCTCAACTTTTGTTTATACATGCTTTACAATTTCAGATTTTTCTCCCTCCCTCCCTCCCCTCCCTCCCCCCCTCCCCTAGACAGCAGGTAATCTGATATAGGTTATATCTATATATATCTATACATATACATATAGATATATATATACACACACATATATATACACATAATAACATTAATCCTATTTCTGCATTAATCCTGTTACAAGAGAAAGAATCAGAGCAGTGATGCAAAACCTCAAAATAGAAAAAAAAAAACAACAGCACCCAAAACAAAAGAAATAATATGGTTCAATCAGCATCTATACTCCACAGTTCTTTCTTTCTTTTTTTTCTTGGATTTGGAGATCCTCTTCTATCATGAGTTCCCTGGAACTCTTCTGTACCATTGCATTGGTGAGAAGAATATAGTCCATCACAGTAGGTCAACACTCAATGTTGATGATACTGTGTACAATGTTCTTCTGGTTCTGCTCATCTCACTCATCATCAGCTCACGTAAGACCCTCCAGGTTTCTCTGAACTCTTCCTGCTCATCATTTCTTACAGCACAATAGTATTCCATTGTATTCATATACCACAACTTGTCCAGCCATTCCCCAATTGATGGGCACCCCCTCAACTTCCAATTCCTTGCTACCACGTAAAGAGCAGCTATAAATATTTTTGTACATGTGGGTCCCTTTCCCCCTTCCATGATTTCTTTGGGCAAAAGACCTAAAAGTGGGATTGCTGGGTCAAAGGGTATGCACAGCTTTATCGCCCTTTGGGCATAATTCCAAATTGCTCTCCAGAATGGTTGGATCAGCTCACAGCTCCACCAACAATGCATTAGTGTTCCAATTTTCCCACAGCCTCTCCAACATTTATTATCTTCCTTTTTTGTCATTTTAGCCAATCTGATAGGTGTCAGGTGGTACCTCAGAGTTGTTTTAATTTGCATCTCTCTAATCATTAGAGATTTAGAGCATTTTTTCATATGGGAATAGATAGCTTTGGTTTCTTCATCAGAAAACTGCCTGTTCATATCCTTTGACCATTTCTCAATTGGGGAATGACTTGGATTCTTATAAATTTGATTTAATTCCCTATATATTTTAGAGATGAGGCCTTTATCAGAAGCACTGGCCTCAAAAATTATTTCCCAGCTTTCTGCCTCCCTTCTAATTTTGGATGCATTGCTTCTGTTTGTACAAAAATTTTTTAATTTAATATAATCAAAATCATCCACTTTGCATTTTATAATATACTCTATCTCATGTTTGGTCAAAAACTGTTCTCCTTTCCAAAGATCTGATAGGTACACTATTCCTTTCTCTCCTAATTTACCTATGGTATCACCTCTTATGTCTAAATCATGTATCCATTTTGACCTTATTTTAGTATAAGGTGTAAGATGTTGGTCTAAGCCTAATTTCTGCCATACTATCTTCCAGTTTTCCCAGCAGTTTTTGTCAAATACTGAGTTCCTATCCCAGAAGCTGGAGTCTTTGGGTTTATCAAACACTACATTACTAGTGTCATTTACTACTGCATTTCCTGAGCCTAGCCTATTCCATTGATCTACCACTCTATTTTTTAGCCAGTACCAGATAGTTTTGATGACTGCCGCTTTATAGTAAAGCTCCAGGTTTGGTACCGCTAACCCACCTTCCTGTGAATTTTTTTTCATTATTTCCCTGGATATTCTTGATTTTTTGTTTTTCCAGATGAATTTTGTTATTATTTTTTCTAGCTGTATAAAATAATTTTTAGGTAGCCTGATTGGTATGGCACTGAATAAGTAAATTAATTTAGGCAGTATTGTCATTTTTACTATATTAGCTCTGCCTATCCTTTACTATATTAGCTCTGCCTATCCTCCCATATTCTTTTAACATAGTACTCTGATGAATGTCATCTCATTGGTACAGTTCATAAACACTTGCAGTTCATCTCTTTGGAGTGAAATTATTCTTCCTCCAAAGTTAATACAGTGGAAATAATCCAGTTGAGCAGCACCCAAGCATGCTTTTGTTCCTAGACTGATCTAGGCAACTCAGCACAAATGGCATCATGCTACAATGCCCTGATCAGCAAAACAGTAGCCTGGTTCACAGGGTGCAATGGTTGTATTAGCTTTCCATCCCCTTCCTTTAAATCTCTGGGGGGATTTCAGTGTGATCATAATACAGCTATCACACTCATGGGGTCTTTTTTATACAGCAGTACAACTCAGAAGCATCAGCACACTACTGTTTAGAAAGAATGTGTGTGTGTGCTCAGGGCCTGCTCTAGGCAAAAGAACACGTATATTTTTAACCCATTTGCATCTTTGAACATTTTCCAGATCTCTAGCCCATCTTCCCACTCTCAGATTCCCAAATACATCCTCTGTGCCCTAGACATTAGGCGTTTGCTCTCAGCAGACTTTCTAATTATTCCTCACTAAGATGTTAACAGATGCAGATTTAAGGTTTTACTACTTTATGGGTAATAATAGGATAACTAGAGACCAATAAGAATGAAACTCTTTTAAATCCCTAAGGAATGAATCTCAAATAGTGGAGCTTAAGGTGGTAGAAGAAATGTCAGCAGAGGATCCTTATCAGTGCTGTTCAAATCACACTATGAGTCAGCATAGTGTTGTGAAAAAAAAGCAAAAGACTTGGAGTCAGAGAACCTAAGTTTAAAGCTTTGACTCTATTAGTTATATACACATAGAATTGAAACATAGTAGGTTCCTTAGAGTTCATTTAGTTGAATCTTTTCAGTTAAAAATACATCATCTAGGGGAAGCTAGGATAGAGCACCGGCCCTGGAGTCAGGAGTACCTGAGTTCAAATCCGGCCTCAGACACTTAACACTTACTAGCTGTGTGACCTTGGGCAAGTCACTTAACCCCAATTGCCTCACTTAAAAAAAATATGCATCATCTGGGGGCAGCTAGGTGGTGCAGTGGATAAAGCATTGGCCTTGGATTCAGGAGGACCTGAGTTCAATTCCAGCCTCAGATACTTGACACTTGCTAGCTGTTTGACCCTGGGCAAGTCACTTAACCCTCATTGTCCTGTCCCCCCACCCCAAAACAAAACACATAATCAATGCCTTTTGTTTTTACTTCATCTTCATTTCCCATTATATCTTCCCTTTCTCCACCAGAGTCATTCTTTATAATAAAGAACAAAAAAGGGCGGAGGCAGGGAAGGGGAATGTTCAGCAAAACTAATTACTACATTGAAAGAGTTTGAACTTACATTAGTGTTTCACACTCATAGTTTCTTACCTTTCCAAAGAAGGTAGAGAGATGCCTTCTCATATAGGCTCGTTGGAGCCAAGCTTGGTCATTACAATTTTATAGTATTCAATTTTCAATTGTTTTGTTGTTGTTTTTGTTTCAATTACATCATTATAATCATTGTATACATTGTCTTTCTTGTTCTGATTATATTACATTCCATCAGTTTTTATGTTTTCACATTTTTCTCTGTATTAATCACATTTATTATTTCTTACAGGACAATGATAATTTATTATGTTCATTTGCCACAACTTTAGACAATCCCTAATTGATGAGCATTTACTTTGTTTATAGTTCCTTGTGTTTGGGACAAAATTGTCTCAGTTTACCCAAATAATTCGAGGAGACCACCAAGTCAAGAAGAGGTATTCTCATGAGAATGAGCAACCCCATGCAAGGGATAAGGAGAGCACTAATGGGCTCATGAGTTGGGCTTTTATGGAAGTTTTGAGGGGGGGGTTCACCTCATGCACAGGGTGAGTTCACAATCTAACATCCAATCTTGTCTCACCCAGGGTGCATGTCCAGCTCATGATCAGGGTATGGATGCATGCTCAGCTATGTCAGAGAGCTGGGGGGAAAGGGGAGGGGGAAAGGGTGAAACCAATCCCCTCATGTCAGGAGGGACAAGGTGGAAGAGGGGAGAGATGATACCAGGATCTGGGGCTTAGGAATCTGGGTGGGTTTTGTACTAGCAGGAGACAGTTCTTCTGCTTGGTCCTAGAACAAAGGGGTAGTATGAGGTGTGTTGTAGCAACCCATAACAAGGTCTTGGGGTTTGGAATGTAGGCAGGGGAGGGGCGGGGTGGTTCCAGGGTCAGCAAGGCAAAATACATGATTTCTGTTGTTAGCAATGGAATAAAACATGAACAGAATAATCTAACAATAACAGGGACTAGGGGTTGTGTACTTTCCAGACCCCATCCTCAGAATCTGAACTGACTGAAGTCCACCTATCCCATACACTTGTTACTACAAAAATGTTGTTATAAATATTTTTTCACATATGGGGTCTTTCTTTTTGACATTGACATCATATATATATATATATATATATATATATATATATATATATATATATATATACACACACACATATATATGTACACACACATATACACACACATACATATTTATGTTATGGGGAAATAGATGGGAGTTTGAGATAGGGGTTCTTAGGAATTCCTCTTTAAAGAATTATAACCTCTTGCACACAAATCCAATTAGAATAAAATAATAGTTTATTTAGGGGCTAGGGAAAGGAAACCAAATAAGAAATCCTTGGATTTCTCATGGGGAGAAGGCATGGCACAGAGGTGTGGCTCTGAGATACCTATCTCCTCTAGAAGAAGACAGGCAGATACTTTTATAGAGGACTGATGGTGGTCTGATGAGGTGATTGTCTGATTGTGGAAAGTTCCCTTATTGAGGGAGGACCATCACCCACTGGTGGTGCCTGGGGGAAGTTGGGTGGGGGACTGCTCTGGATCTCTCAAGCCATCTCTGTCCTCCTCATGCCACAAAGGCAGCAGCCACACCTAAGTTTATCGCCCCGAGGGGTGGGGGAGATGGGTTAGGTTTGTCTGTCCTTTGGTTTAGTTTCTCAAGGAGAAGGTTCTTTTGATTTACCCCACAAAACTTCTGGGGTAAGCTAGGCCCATAACATTTATATAAATTTATATATGTGTGTATGTATACACACACATATATGTGTCTCTGTGTGTGTACATACATACATACATACACACACACACACATATATATATATATGCATGTACTTATGTATGTATTTGTGTGTGTGTGTGTGTATATGCACACCAAAGTGTTAGATTGCTGTTTGATAGAACCTGGGTATTTTATATACTTTGTCAACATTATTCTAGATTGATTCTGTAGATAGAATGCTGGACCTAGAGTTAGGAATTACATTGGACTGTCCTTGATTTCTAAGTGACTATATTCTAATCAGAAGTCATCTTCCAGAAAGTTTTGAATGCAGATTAACAGTTAATGAAATGAAAACAGTGGAATGACAGACCCAAGTTATAGAGTTGAAATGAGATGAATAAAGCAATACCTGAAAAGGGCACCTAACTGTCAAAACGATGGAAGAGCTGGGGGAAACCAAATGGCATTCTATAGTAGCCAGAAGAATTACCATCCTGGGTAGCCCTCCTGGTACCAAGGGAAATACTCTTTTCATTAGAAACTTTGAAATCCCAGGTGATTCAGGTTTATCTTTTCCCAGGAGCACATGGGGAGAAGAAGCAGATTCCCAGCCCCTTTGAGGGAAAGTCAGAACAGCCACAACCAGAGTTACATGAATAGATATGCAGCCTGTGCCTCTACCCTCAAAAGAGACCATGTTCTGTAGAAATTATGAATTTAGATTGAGAGAAATGATCATTAATAACAAATGATTTGGAGAGATACAGAGTTCTCCCCCTTTTTCTAAAGTCCTGATTTTAAAAGTTCAGTCTCTTGAAGGACATTGCTGATAATGAGATTTGGACTAACTTTCTTGTTCAGACCCCACCGAGGTCGGGTAGCTATTGTGTTCTACTCAGGCTTGGGTAGAACATAAATTATTTCAATAGATTGCCTAAGGCTAAGAATAATTTAAGAATTAAATGGACATAATAAAAGTTCAGGTCCATCCCCTCATTGCAATATTTATTCTCTTATTAATTGTTGACCAATCAGGATTGATTCCTACCCTGGGGAACACATACTATGAGTATACAAACTGTGAGCCCACCATCCTTGATTGTCTTTGGTCTAAGAGAGAGATGGCCAAATGACCAGCCCTTTATTAAAATGCTGGTATTATTAATAAAATGATTAAATTACCCAGAAATCATGTCTATTATTATTTTTTTATTCCCCACAAAATCCAACCTCAGATACATAGAAGATAGCTGACTCTTGCCAATGTCCATATTTGTAAAGTAGAAATAATAATTTTACCAGGGTTGTTTCAATGGTCAAATACAATAATATTTATAAAGTTATTTTCAGATTTTAAAGTGCAATATAAATATTGTTATTATTATTCATTGCTTTGTAGATTGGTTGCATCAATTCAAAATTAGTATGTTTATCTTCTGTAATTCCTCCAGCACTGACTTTTACCATATTTTCTCATCTTTCCAGTTTATTGAGTTTGGTGTGAAACCTCAGACATTTTATTTTATAGTTTTCTCTTACGAATGATTTAGATCATTACTTTATGAGGTTGTCTATAGCTTGCAATTTGTCTTTTGGGAATTGTTTAAAAAATTTTAGTCTTTTATTTATTGAGAAATGGCTTTTGGTCTTCTATATTTCTGTTAGTTGCTTCTACATCTTGGATATTATACCTTTGTCAGAGATATTTTATTCAAATCACCCCGACATTCACCAAAACCCCCACAAAAAAACCAAATCACCCTGACACACAGACACACACACAATGACTACAACCCTTCTTAGCCTAGTAACATTAATTTAGTTTGGGAAAAAACCTTTTCAGTTTTATGTTGTGACTATTTTTATCCCTTATTTAACAATTATATCTAGTTAATTATATGTAGAAATTAGTAATTATATAATATATAATTATTATATGTACATTAATAATTCACCTTCTAGTCATACCTGTGAAAAGTACCTGATCTGCTTCTTTTCTAGTTTTTATGGGATAACTTTTGATATCAATTTTAAGTTTGTTCTAGCACAACCCTTTCATTTTATAGGAAAAATACAGGACTGAGAGAACTTAAGTAACTGCCCCAAAGTTAAAAAGTTATTGTCACACTGTTAAGATGAGAAACCATGTCATCTGATTCAAGACAAAGTGGTCTTCCTGCTATACCTGTCTTGGCTTCACTTTCTTTATCTGTGTGATGGGGATAACAGAACTTAGGCTATCTACCTCTTCTACCTCATACCATTTCTATGAGGCTCAAATTAGATGATAAAGGTGATATTTGTGGCCCAATAGCCATTCCTTTCTCAAAGGGGCTCCTACTAGTGATCATATAGATCATATAGTACTGGGGGATCCTGACTCAAAGAGATCTGACCTTGCTTGGAGTTTTGGGGAAAGAGGGACAGAGGAACAGAAATCTGTTTTTCCTTTAAAGATGACTAAGTAGGTAGCTCTTCCTGCTTAGTCTCCCAGTGATGAGAACTATAAAGACCAATATCAAATTTATTGAGTTCAATTTTATGGGGACCAGTAAGGGATTACTGGGTCATCCCAGTGTGCAAATCCAGTAATCCAGTATTGAACTTTTTTTCATGGAGTTAGCATGCATGCAAGTTACATAGAAGATGCCCTCTTTAAGAAGGTAGGGTATAGGGGTAACTGTCCTAATTGACATTATTACATATGTAAAGTGATTTGTAAACATAAAGCACCATATAATACTATTATTGCTATTTCGTTAGGATTATCATCTGTTTCTCCCATAGGAGGGACTCTGAGTATACAGTTAGAATAATATTTTGAAATTGTTCTTGGAAATGGAATTACAGCTTAATGCTAGCTTTGCAAAAAGGAAGAGTGCTTCCAAAATTTGGTCCAAAAATGTTTTTCAAGATGATATGGGGGGTGGCAGCTGGGTTGCACAGTGGATAAAGCACTGACCCTAGATTCAGGAGGACCTGAGTTCAAATACAGCCTCAGACACTTGACACTTACTAGCTGAGTGACCCTGTGCAAGTCACTTAACACCAATTGCTTCACCAAAAAACCCCCCCCAAAATTCAAGATGATATAGGGATGGTTGTAATGGTATATATCTATCGTTCTTACTCCTGTGAATTACTGGATTTCAGGAGTTCAAAGCTGCAGTTGGGCAAAAGCCAATCTGGTGACTCTAGTAAACCCCTGGGGGTAGAGGGCCACTAAACTGCTTAAGGAGAGGCAAATCAGCCCAGAATGGAAAAATGGAGCAAGTTAAAGGTCTGGCATGATGATTTGTATGGGGATCTGAACAGTGTGTAGCACATCCAGAAGGGGAAACATAGAAAGACCAAAATAAAAAACAAAATAAGATGAGAATCTTATTTGCTAATAATCAAATTAGTTAATGTCATTCCAAGAAGGGGAAAAATAGATAATAAGCTGAAGACAAGATTTTTTGTTTCTATTTTTTAAAAAATAGGACTATTTTCATTATTAAAGCATTGATCACTCACCCTACAATCACATTCACTTAGGTCATTCTGGGGCTGGAATGATAATTTAACATTTTAGATAAGTGCATGTATTTGCCACCTGGGAAGGGAAGAAAAAGCAAAACACATTGATGCTTTGCATTAATTATTTACTTATCACTAGATAGATAGCACTGGGTTATTTATGATAAAGATCAGAATCTTAACTAACCCCAGGTAAATGGGACTTTGCCCCAGGGAGACAATATCCAATGGATTGCTCTCCATCCAAAACTGTAATTCCCAATCCTCTGTTAGTCTGTGCTAATGCTTCTCACAATCACCCCATGGCAAACATCCCCAGGGTACCTCATATGCAGTGCCTCACTTTCTAGTCACCCTTTCTCCTGGTATCTCCCCAACAAAAGGATGAAGGAGCAAGAGGTAGACTTTCAAGATAAGTCTCCTGTAACTTGTCCTGGTATGAAGGCATATCTAGTCAGATGGTCAATAAACATTTACTAAACATGTTTTATGTTCAAAACACTGTGTTAATCCCTGGGCTCTTAAACCTTACTATCTAATAGTAGGATAATATATATATATATATATATATATATTCTTATATATCGATACAAAATAATACATTTATTCATTAACATACACCAGCAACTACAATATAAAATAATGCATTTATTTGATTTATTAATTCAAATAAGCATCTATTAAATTTGAATATCAATAATACTCTTCTAAATGCCTATGAGAAAAGGACTCTAGTCCTTCCCCTCCTGAAGCTTTCAGTATAATGGGGGTGAAAATAATGCACAGAAAACATAAGTGCTTAAGAGAGGTACAAACAAAATGTCATGTGAAGTGAGAGGTGAGAAAGAGCCTAATAAGTCAGGAGAAATCAGGTAAGGGTTCATGGAGGAGGTAATATCTGAGGTGGGCTTTAAAGAGATAAACAGCATGTTAGAAAATGTCCTTCCAGGCAAAGAAAATTATTCTAATGAGACTGGACTTAACTGCCCTACATACAAGACCCTTTATTTTCCCACCTCAGACTTTGCTCATGCAATTCAAGAATGCACATCTTCTCTAACCCTATATGTTAAATTCCTATCCATGCTTTAAAATTGAAACTAAAATCCCAGCTATAGAAGATTCCCTACTTGATAATAACTTTTCTCTCACACCCCATAATGTACTATGCTAAAACCTCTCTTAGGTGCATTTATTTTATATTGTAAACAATAATGTATGTGTCATATTCTCCTGCTAAAATGTATTATTCAAATTTTTTTCTTCCCTAATATTTGGCAAAGTGCTTTGCACAAATTAGATGCTTTAATAACTATTGACTTGATCTATAAAGTCCATTTCAGTCCTGTGGATTTTATATTTCTGCAAGTTAAATTGACTAATCTGAGTTTTCTTTCTTTTATTTATACTGCCCCTCTCTTGTAAAGGTGTTTATCAGCCAGTGGAATTTTTTTAAAAATAAAAAAATATTTTTATTTAAAGTTTTGATTTCCAATTTTATCCTTCCTTCCCTACTTCTCCTTTCCCCTCCCTGAGGCAGTAAGCAGATACAGGTTATACTTGTGTAATTATATAAAACATTACAATATTAGTAATTTTGTACAAGAAAACTCAAATAAAAGAAAAAATGAAAGGAATTGAAAAATAGCATGCTTCAGTCTGTGTTCAATCAATATCAGTTCTTTCTTTGGAGATGCATAGTATGCTTAATCATTAGTCCTTTGGAATTATTTTGGATTATTGTATTGTTGAGAATAGTTGTCATTCACAGTTCTTCACACAATATTGCTGTCTCTGTGCACAATGTTCTATTGATTCTGCTCACTTCACTATACATCAGTTCATACAAGTCTTTCCAGGCTTTTCTGAAATCATCCTGCTTCCATAACCATCCCATATACCACAGCTTGTTTAGCCATTCCTCAATTGATTGGCACTCCTTTGATTTCCAATTCTTAGCCACTACAAAAAGAGCTGCTATACATATTTTTGAACAAATACATCTTTTTCTCTTTTGGGGGGATATCTTTGGGATATAAACCTAGCAGTGGTATTGCTGGATCAAAGGGTATGCACAGTTCTATAGCCCTTTGGGCATAGTTACAATTTGCTCTCCAGAATGGTTGGATCTTTTTACAACTCCAATAAACAGTGGATTAGCATCCCAGTTTTCCCACATCCCCTCCCACATCCAATATTTTCGTTTTTTGTTATATTTGCCACTCTGATAGGTGTGAGGTAGTCAGTGGAATTAATCCTACTTTCTGGCTCTGCAGAACTTTACTTAAGATTAACAAAACTATCCATTTTACTTCCTACATTCAATGACTAATGCTTCTTCATATGAAAAATACATTTTATAGTGAATCAGGGTCTTCTGTAAGAAAGGAATAGGCAAGTACTCACACAAAGCTTCATTATACAAAGTTAGATTTACTAAAGAACATTTTTTTCCAGCCAACCAAGGCCCTTCAGAGAAGGGCGGCAAATCTTCAAATAGTTCTCTTTAGATAGGCTTACACTAACTGCCTGAGTGACCACTTATGACATCAGGTCAACTTGTGTGTGTAGGTATAGCAAAAAAAAAAAAAAAAATGACTCCCTATGCTCACTATGCTGGGGCCGCTAGCTCTATTCATTGGATCCAGAGCAATGATTGGTGGGGAAGCAAAGGTATTGTCCCCTCTACACCCCCAGATCAATACTTTGGTATCCTTGATAATTTTAATTGTTGGAGGGCATTGAAAGAGTGAAAAAAGGAAGGAAAGAAAAGATTCAAATTTAGTTCATGGTTAACTATGTACATTTATTGGGCCTTTTATCAGACAGAAAAATGCCTACTCTCGTGGCCTTGGCTGAGCTTGACTTTTTCAGAACAGAGAGGTTGTTTATTCCTTTTCCTGTGCAGCCATTAGCTCATAAGGGGCTTCATGGGAAAATGGAGAAGAGCTTGGATTTCTGACATACCTCTCTTGAGACAGGTTTCAGACTCTAAAGCAGGCTACAGGTGTAATTAAAAGATTCACATTCATTCAAGACTTTTTATTTAGTTCTTTGTGTATTGGGATGGTTATGATATGGACCAGTAAGGACTAAAATAAGACTTATACCACCAATGCATAATATTAAAAGAAGAAAAAAAGAAACTGGGTATTCTGGAGAGTGAGATAATCACTGAGATAATCAACACCTGCATTAAAAAAAAATACTTCATGCTTTTCTTCTTATCTTTCTGTGGCAAACCCATGATACTAATGACAACTATACCACATGCTATTTCACTTAAAGGTTGCCTTGATGATCATTTTAGCTTAATTTTAATTCCCTAAGAGTGTTCATTAGGAAGCAGAAAGCAGAGGTAGGAACATACTGTGAGAGTCCCACATCATCCAGTGAAGAGACCCGGCTATACAGTTCTCTGGGTGGATGTACAGCAAGATGTGCCAAGCAACAATTTATGCTCCCAGTAGGTCAGAAAAAATTAAATTGTAATCTAGTCCTCTTTGAATTTGATATGGGAAAGGTAAGTATTGTAGCCCTCCCATAATCTCTTTGATAATGTACTTTTTTGTAATATGAAGGTTAATATACAGTCAGTTCCAAATGGTAATCCAATTCTAATCAGCAGATGAAAAATTGGGTGAAGTTTATTTTAGGCAAACAGAATTATGGAAGTGAAATTGAGCTACTTAAGTTAAATCAATATTTTCCCATGGCGATTACATAGCCGTGCATGTGCAAGGATAATGTGATGGTAAATTTTTCTTATGTTGATTTAATGCAAGCAGAATGCAATCCTGTCAGAAATGGATACTTTTAAATTGGAACATTTTATAATTTATAGAAAGGTAATCCAAATAATTGTTTCCTATGATAAAATTGATTTATTTTAGTTCTTATAAGCCTTATATCATTTTTTGTGGGGCAATGAGGGTGAAGTGACTTGCCCAGGGTCACACAGCTAGTAAGTGTCAAGAGTCTGAGGCCTAATTTGAACTCAGGTACTCCTGAATCTAGGTCCAGTGCTTTATCCACTGTGCCACCTAGCTGCCCCCATTATGTCTATTTTTTTAAATTAATAAAGTATTTTATTTTTTTCCCTGTTACATGTAAAGATATTTCTCAACTTTTGTTTATACAAGCTTTCCAATTTCAGATTTTTCTCCCTCCCTCCCCTCCCTCCCCCCTCCCCTAGACAGCAGGTAATCTGATATAGGCTTTATATATGTATGTATATATATATATATACACACATAATAACATTAATCATATTTCTGCATTAGACATGTTATAAGAGAAAAATCAGAGCAATGATGAAAAACCTCAAAATAGAAAAAACAACAGCACCAAAACCAAAAGAAATAGTATGGTTCATTCAGCATCTATACTCCACAGTTCTTTTTTTTCCCCCTGGATTTGGAGATCCTCTTCTATCATGAGTTTCCTGGAACTCTTCTGTACCATTGCATTGGTGAGAAGAATATAGTCCATCACAGTAGATCAACACTCAATGTTGATGATACTGTGTACAATGTTCTTCTGGTTCTGCTCATCTGACTCATCATCATCCGCGCAAGACCCTCCAGGTTTCTTTGAATTCCTCCTGCTCATCGTTTCCTACAGCACAATAGTATTCCATTGTATTCATATACCGCAACTTGTCCAGCCATTCCCCAAGTGATGGGCATCCCCTCAACTTCCAATTCCTTGCCACCACATAAAGAGCAGCTATAAATATTTTTGTACATGTGGGTCCCTCTCCCCTTTCCATGATTTCTCCGGGCAAAAGACCCAAAAGTGGTATTGCTGGGTCAAAGGGTATGCACAGCTTTATCACCCTTTGGGCATAATTCCAAATTGCTCTCCAGAATGGTTGGATCAGTTCACAGCTCTACCAACAATGCATTAGTGTTCCAATTTTTCCACAGCTTCTCCAACATTTCTTATTTTCCTTTTTTGTAATTTTAGCCAATGTGATAGGTGTCAGGTGGTACCTCAAAGTTGTTTTAATTTGCATCTCTCTAATCATTAGAGATTTAGAGCATTTTTTCATATGGGAATAGATAGCTTTGATTTCTTCATCAGAAAACTGCCTGTTCATATCCTTTGACCATTTCTCAATTGGGGAATGACTTGGATTCTTATAAATTTGATTTAGTTCCCTATATATTTTAGAGATGAGGCCATTATCAGAAGTACTGGCCATAAAAATTGTTTCCCAGCTTTCTGCCTCCCTTCTAATTTTGGATGCATTGTTTCTGTTTGTACAAAAAATTTTTAATTTAATGTAATCAAAATAATCCATTTTACATTTTATAATATACTCTATCTCTTGTTTGGTCATAAACTGCTTTCCTTTCCAAAGATCTGATAGGTAGACTATTCCTTTCTCTCCTAATTTACCTATGGTATCACCTCTTATATCTAAATCATGTATACATATTTACCTTATTTTAGTATAAGGTGTGAGATGTTGGTCTATGCCTAATTACTGCCATACTATCTTCCAGTTTTCCCATCAGTTTTTGTCAAATACTGAGTTCCTATCCCAGAAGCTAGAGTCTTTGGGTTTATCAAACACTACATTACCAGTGTCATTTACTACTGTGTTTCCTGTTCCTAGCCTATTCCATTGATCCTCCACTCTATTTCTTAGCCAGTACCAGATAGTTTTGATGACTGCCACTTTATGGTAAAGCTCCAGGTTTGGTACCGCTAACCCACCTTCCTGTGAATTTCGTTTCATTATTTCCCTGGATATTCTTGATTTTTTGTTTTTCAGATGAATTTTGTTAATATTTTTTCTACCTCTATAAAATAATTTTTATGTAGTCTGATTGGTATGACACTAATTTAGGCAGTATTGTCATTTTTACTATATTAGCTCTGCCTATCCATGAGCAATTGATAACTTTCCAATTAGTTAGATCTGATTTGATTTGTGTGAAGAGGGTTTGGTAGTTTTGTTGATAGAGTTCCTGGGTTTGTCTTGGCAAGTAGACTCCAAAGTATTTTATATCATCTATCATTACTTTAAATGGAATTTCTCTTTCTATCTCTTGCTGCTGGACTTTGTTGGTCATGTTTAGAAATGCTGATGATTTATGTGGATTTATTTTATATCCTGCTACTTTGCTAAAGTTGTTAATTGTTTCAAGTAATTTTTGAGTTGATTCTCTAGGATTCTTTAAGTATACCATCATATCATCTGCAAAGAGTGATAGTTTTGTTTCCTCCTTGCCTATTCTATTTCCTTTAATTCCTTTCTCTTCTCTGATTGCTAAAGCTAACATTTCTAGTACAATATTAAATAATAGGGGTGATAATGGACATCCCTGTTTCACCCCTGATCTTATTGGGAAAACCTCTAACTTATCTCCATTGAATATAATACTTGCTGATGGTTTTAGGTAGATACTGTTTATTATTTTAAGGAAAGTTCCACCTATTCCTAAACTCTCCAGTGTTTTTATTAGGAATGGGTGCTGTATTTTGTCAAAAGCTTTCTCTGCATCTATTGAGATAATCATATAATTTTGGCTGGTTTTCTTATTGACGTGGTTAATTATGTTAATAGTTTTCCTAATGTTGAAGCAGCCCTGCATTCCTGGTATAAATCCCACCTGGTCATAGTGTATTATCCTGGTGATCACTTGCTGTAATCTCCTTGCTAATATCTTATTTAAGATTTTAGCATCAATATTCATTAGGGAAATTGGTCTATAATTTTCTTTCTCTGTTTTTGCTTTTCCTGGTTTTGGTATCACCACCATAATTGTGTCATAAAACGCATTTGGTAGAACTTCTTCTTCACCTAATTTTCCAAATAATTTGTATAATATTGGAATTAATTGTTCTTTAAATGTTTGGTAAAATTCACCTGTAAACCCATCTGCCCCTGGGGATTTTTTCTTAGGGAGTTCATTAATGGCTTGTTCAATTTCTTTTTCTAATATGGGTTTATTTAAGGTTTTTATTTCCTCTTCAGTTAACCTGGGCAGTTTGTATTTTTGTAAATATTCATCCATTTCATTTAGATTGTCAAATTTATTGGCATACAGTTGGAAAAATAATTCCTAATTATTGATTTAATTTCCACTTTATTGGTGGTAACATCACCCTTTTAATTTTTGATACTGGTAATTTGGTTTTCTTCTTTCTTTTTTTAAATCAAATTAACCAATATTTTATCTATTTTATTGGTTTTTTCATAAAACCAGCTCTTAATTATATTGATTAATTCTATAGTTTTTTTGCTTTCAATCTTATTAATTTCTCCTTTAATTTTCAGGATCTCTAGTTTAGTATCTAATTGGGGATTTAAAATTTGTTCTTTTTCTAGTTTTTTAAGTTGCATGCCCAATTCATTAATCTCCTCTTTCTCTTTTTTATTCATGTAAGCATTTAGAGCTATAAATTTTCCCCTAAGTACTGCTTTGGCTACATCCCATAGATTTTGGTATGTTGTCTCATTATTGTCATTCTCTTGGATAAAGTTATTGATTGTTTCTATGATTTGTTGTTTGGCCCATTCATTCTTTAGAATGAAATTATTTAGTTTCCAATTGATTTCATTCTACTTTTCCCTGGCTCTTTCTTACATGTAATTTTTATTGCATCATGATCTGAGAAGGATGCATTTACTATTTCTGCCTTTCTACATTTGACTATAATGTTTTTGTGCCCTAATACATGGTCAATTTTTGAAAATGTGGCATGTACTGCTGAGAAAAAGGTATATTCCTTTCTATCCCCATTCAATTTTCTCCAGACATCTATCATGTATAACTTTTCTAGTAATCTATTCACCTCTTTCACTTCTTTCTTATTTATTTTTTGGCTAGATTTATCTAATTTTGAGAGGGGGAGATTCAGATCCCCCACTAGTATAGTAGTACTGTCTAGTTCCTCTTGTAGCTCATTTACCTTCTCCTCTAAAAATTTGGATGCTATACCACTTGGTGCATACATATTTAATATTGATATTACTTCATTATCTATAGTACCTTTAAGCAAGATGTAATTTCCTTCCTTATCTCTTTTAATTAGATGTATTTTTGTCTGTGCTTTGTCTGAGATAAGGATTGCTACCCCTGTTTTTTTTTTTACTTTAGCAGAAGCATAATATATTCTGCTCCAGCCTTTTACCTTTACTCTGTGTGCATTTCTCTGCTTCAAATGTGTTTCTTGTAAACAGCATATTGTAGGATTCTGGTTTTTAATCCACTCTGCAATTCACTTCTGTTTTACAGCAGAGTTCATCCCATTCACAGTCACAGTTATTATTACTGTCTATTCCCCTCCATTCTATTTACCTCCTTTGTACTTCCCCCCCTTCTTTCACCCTATTCCTCCTCCTGTTTTACTTCTTACCCCTGCCTCCCCCAATCTGCCCTCCCTTTTTTTCACCCCCCTCTCTTTTCTTTACCCTTTTCTTCCTTGCTTTTGTCCTCCCTTCTATCAGTCCCCCCCTTTCCCTTCCCCTTTTGCTTCCCTAAAAATGAGCTAAGTTTCTTTATCCCAATGAACATATATGTTATTCCCTCTTTGAATCAAATCTAATGAGAGTAGGGTTGAAACAATGTTCACCCCTCCTTTCTTTCCCTCTATAGCAATAGGTTTTTTTTTCACCTCTTCATATGATATAATTCACCCCATTCCACCTCCCTTTTCCTCTCCTCCCCATAGACTCCCTTTTTAAACCCCTTAATTTTCTTTGTATCATCACATCAAAGACAATTTATATTTATACCCTCTGTGTAAAGTCCTTCTCTCTGCCCAAAAACATTTACAGTTCTTAAGAATTATGAGTATTATCTTCCCGTGTAGGGATATAAACAGTTTAACCTAATTGAGTAACCTTTTTTTTTTCCCCTCTGTTTACCTTTTTAAACTTCTCTTGAGTCTTGTATGTTAAGATCGAATTTTCTATTCAGTTCTGGTCTTTTCATCAGGAAACATTGAAAGTCCCCAGTGTCATTAAATGTCCATCTTTTCCCCTGAAAGAGAATGCTCAGTTTTGCTGGGTAATAGATTCTTGGCTGCAATCCAAGCTCCTTTGCCTTCCAGAATATCATATTCCAAGTCTTGCAGTCCTTTAATGTTGAAGCTGCCAGGTCCTGAGCAGTCCTGACTGTGGCTCCATGATATTTAAATTGCTTCTTTCTGGCTGCTTGGAGTATTTTCTCCTTTACCTGATAATTCTGGAATTTGGCTACAATATTCCTTGGAGTTTTCCTTTTGTGGTCTCTTTCAGGAGGTGATCGGTGGATTCTTTTAATGATGATTTTATCCTCTGATTCTATGTTATCAGGGCAGTTCTCCTTAATAATTTCCTGGAATATGGTGTCTAGATTCTTTTTCTGGTCATGGCTTTCACGCAGTCCAATGATTCTCAAATTGTCTCTCCTGGATCTGTCTTCCAGATCAGTTGTCTTTCCAATGAGGTATTTCACATTTTCTTCTATTTTTTCATTCTTTTGATTCTGCTTGACTGATTCCTGGTGTCACATGGATTCTTTATCTTCCAACTGTCCCATTTTAATTTTTAAGGCATTGTTTTCTTCAGTGAGAATATGCACCATTTTTTCCATTTGGCCAGATGAATTTTTTAAGGCATTGTTTTCTGCAGTCAATCTTTGTGCTTCCTTTTCCAAGCTGCTGATTCTTTTTTCATAGTTTTCTTGTTTTGCTTTCATTTCTCTCCCCATTTTTTCTTCTACCTCTCTCAATTGATTTTTGAGATCCTTTTTAAGCTCTTCCAGGAAGGCTTTTTGTTCTTGAGACCAATTCACCTTCCCTTGTGAGGCTTCACATGTAGGCAATTTGAGGGTATTGTCTTCATCTGAGTTTGTGTTGGCTTGTTCCCTATTGATACAGAAGCTCTCAATGGAGAGGTCTCTTTTTTGCTTCTTACTCATTATTGCAGCTTATTTATTTATTTTTTAAGTTGAGGTCTGCTCTGGGGGCACCAGGGTCCCTGTTTTGAGCTTCTTGTGCAGGGGTGTAGGTGCTGTGTGACTGGCTTTTTTCTCTGAGGCCTTTATAGTGTTTGCAATTCGCCCCCCTGCACTTCCTGTCTAAGAGCGCTACGTCAGTGTGCTGGTCGCACCTATCCTGTTCATGGCCCTACAGCTGGCAGCTTGCCCTCTGGGCTAGTGTAGGTAGGTTTTTTCACTGTCCTTCTTGGCCACCAGATTTTTGAGCCAGGTTCCAGGGCTCTCAGTTGTTCGGCCGTGGCCCGCAGCTCCTGCTGACTTGCCCCGACCCCCTCAGTGCTGGACTGCTGCCCTGCACTGGGCTTCCCTTTTGCCCGAGTCAGACCAACCTTTTCCTGAAGTCTTCTAAATTATCTCTCGTTAGAAGACTTTGTCTCTCTGTCTCTTTGCAGGTTCTGTAGTTTCAGAATCCATCCAGAGGCTTGATTTAATGTTCTTTTTGAGGGAACAGAAGGAGAGCTCAGGCAGCTTGCTGTTTCCTCTCTGCCATCTTGGCTCTGCCCCCTATATCTATTTTTAATAGAAGCTAATGTCTATAATGAGTTTTGATGGGCTTAGTTATCAAAATTAGTCATTGAACAGGAATACAAATGAAAAAACTTCCTTGTCGAATTCTTTAATTTATCATGTAGTATAAATGAAAGGAAAAGAATGTATTGTATTTTCTGTTTAGACCTAAAATATAGCATCTAGAATAAATGTAGAATGATACAGACAACAATGAATTTACTATTTCTGAGGACAGGGTCATATGAGATTTTCTTTATTGTGTCTTGGTTTCTCATAAAGTCACTAGCTTCCATTTGTTCAATCCTAATTCTTAGGCAATAATATTCTTCAGAGAACTTTTGTATCTCCTTTTACATTTAGCTTTTCAAGCTGTTGACTTTTTTCTCATGACTCTCCTGCATCACTCTCATTTTTCTTTCCTTTATTTCCTCCACCTTTCTAAATCTTCCTTCTATGTCTCATGCTTTCTCTTCAAAGTCCCTTTTGAGTACTTCCATAGCCTGAGACAAATTCATATTTTTCTTGGAAGCTTTGTATGTAGGAGCCCTGAGGTTGTTATCCTCTTCTGAGGGTGCATCTTGATTTTTCTTGTTGCTAAAGAAACTTTCAACAGTTCTCATCTTGCCATCTTGTCATCTTTTACTTGACTTTTAACTCCCTCTTTCAGTAGGACCCTACTTCCAAGTTACACTGTCCCAAGCTTCAGAGGGTCCCAGGTGTTTCGGTTTGAGGCTGGGCAGCTTTTTCTTTTGCCTGGCCTGTTCTCTGAGCTGAAGGTAACCTCAAGCCAACTTACTAATTAACCAGCCAGCAGAGTGCTGTGGTGGTTCTTAGCTCAGATGAGCCTGCACCCCTCCCGCATCTGGGCCTCCTGCCACTCAAAATTTCTTCCTGGTTCCCTACTGGGGTGGGATAACCTAATTTCTCCTTAGGTCCCACAGACACCCCTGTATTCACCTCCCCAGCCCTCCACCCTCCAGACAGCTGTTCAGCCCTCTCACTGAATCATAAGATTAGTTCCAGAAGATGCCTGGTGTTGCAGCTGATTTGGAGGCTCAGGGGTAAGTTCCTCTGGCATAGCATGCCTTGGGTCTATGTTGGCATGATCACAGGGTTGCACTCTTCTTTCAGCCTAGCATGGCCCCCTTTAATTTGTCTTTGGCTGGAAAATAATCTCAGCCTGTCTTTTTGTGGGTTTTGTTCCTCTAGTGCTTCTTTTATTGCTGTTTTGGGGTTAATTGTGTCAGGATCTCTGTGCATTTATTGTCTTTCCTCCTCCATTGTCCTGTGGCATTATATCCATATGAGATTTTTAATGTTAGTGTAGCTAATAGGTGGTTCTTGAGTAGTAAATGTGATCATAACCAAAGATGTATTTGGACTCCCTTGGCAATAAATAAAGTTTAGAATGATGTAACCTTCTCAAATAAGAAACCCCTTGGCCTTTGATTATATTTTCTATCCTTAAAAGGAAAGATCAGAACATTGAAATAGACCAACAAGACTTAGAGGAGGCCTATAGCTAGAAAAGGTCAGGCCATTTTTTCCTGTATCATGGTGATACTTTTCCTATAGACACATCCAGTTCACTGTACACTTCCACAGAAATATGGATGAACTAGTGTCTTAAGTAGGACACAGAGAGTATTATGAGAGTACATGCAAGAAAAATTAAAGATGAAATCCATCTGATCTTCATGGCTACTGAAAAGGGAATAACTTTCTTTTTCTTGTTTGTTTTTGCCCAAGAGGGAGGGCAAAGTGTGCCCCTCTATTGATTATTAAAGCCTAAGTGAATTAACCATGCACAACTGTTCCCCATTCCTGCTGATATCAGAGATTTTGGAGACAGTCCAGGGAACTCAACTCTGTATAAAGCTAAATTTATGAAGGACATAGAACTTCACAAGAATTACGGCTGGGGGTTGGGGAGCAGAACATAACCTTTAAGATGTAATTTGAACATTTTGAAAAACAGGTTATGCTGCTTGGTTTACTTTGTGCTCCTGTGATTTTCTAACATAATATCAATGGATTTTTGGCAGATTATGTTTATCAATAAATTGGGATATTTTAAAATATTCTCTCATTTTCTTACACATGTAACACAAGTTAAGAAAACACTAGGCTGACCTTCTCCTATGAGACCAGGTAACCTTTATCCTCTCTAATCCTCCATCACAAAGTGGCAGATGGGCTCCAAATTGATTGAGTATATCTAAGTCATGTAACAATCAGTCCTATTGACAGGGTTCAATCAATGCCTTTCAAGCATTTCCTAAGAAAGGCAAATTTCTATAGAGTTCATTTCCAGATTCCCTTGGCTTTCAGAATCTTGTACCTGAATCTTTATTTTTAAGTTTTATTAATGCTTTTTATATCATAGTCATTTCCAGATTTTCTCCCACACACCACTTCTACCCTGCCATAATTCATTCTGTTATAGCAAGGGAAAAAATATTTCCATCTTTTATGGCTTATTCATACTAATATTTTTCTTATTAACCATAGTTTATTCAGTTATTCCTCAGTCAGTGGACAACCCATTTGTTTCTTAGTACTTTTTAAAAACTACAAAACCTGCTACTATGAATATTTACTGCCCTTCATATTTTATATTTCAGCCAAATTGGCCTACTTGACTTTCATTATGTGTGACATTTAATTTCCTACCTCTTTGCCTTTTCATGAATTGTCACTCATGACAATTCTCTTCTCATATCTGCCTCTTCAACCTCATGGCTCACCAAAAGGTTCAGCTCAGCTCCCATTTACATGGAACTTTTCCTGTCAGCCTCTCTCTAAGTTGTTAGTGAATCTTTAGTTTACATATTTGTTTTATATATGTTGGTCACTTTATCAGTTTGGAGGTTATCATGACATATGATATATTGAGCTAAACCTAATTTCTGCAAATTTGCATTCTAGCTTTCCCAGTAGTATTTGTCAAAGAGAGATCCTTTCATCAGTATTCTAGCTTATTTAATTAAATTTCTTTTGGAGCTTGTATGTCTGATTTGTTCTACTGATATGTATTTTTAAAACATACCAAATATACATACATACATACACACATAGATATAGATATATAGATTAGATCTAGATCTAGATCTGGGATATGTCCTCTTGATTCCTATTTTTACCATGATTTTCCTTTTGAGTCTAAAACTTTTGTGTCTCTAAATGTTTTTTATCATTTGTTCTAATTTTATAAAGTAAATCCTTTATCATTTGATTTATATAGCAAATCTATATATTAATTTGGTAACATTTTTATTATATTGACACAGCCTAACCATACCCAACATATGCATTTGTAATTATTTAAACCTTTTTTCTTTAAATAATATTTTATAATTCTATTCTTGCAGATCTCAAAAGTGTCTTGATAGGTTGGCTGATTTTGGAGCTACTTAGAAATTAATTTCTCCTATGATTTTCTCTTTCTATTGTTGTTAGCAGTATGGAAAATGCTTTTTTTTTTTTTTGAGAGGCAATGGGGGTTAAGTGACTTGCCCTGGGTCACACAGCTAGTAAGCGTTAAGTGTCTGAGGCCATCTTTTAAACTCAGGTACTCCTGAATCCAGGGACATTGCTTTATCCACTGCACTACCTAGCTGCCCCAGAAAATTCTAATAATTCTTATTGATATATTTTGCATTCTGTTCTTTTATTGAAACTAATAATTGCACCAATTAGTTTCTTTGAATTTCTGGAATTTTCTAAGTAAACTTTCATATCACAGTTTAATTTTACCTCCTATTTGCTGAAATTTATTATTTTAAATCTTCCTTTTTATTCATCTTGCTATCATTTCAAGTACTATGTCAAATAGTAGTAGGGGAAAGGATACACTTAACTTTTCTCTAGCTATATTGGAAAAGCTTTTTTTAATGTTTCTACTTTACTAATACTGTTAAGTCTTGGTTTTAAGCATCTGCTTTTGATTATATTAAAGGAGGCTCTTTCCATGCCTATGGATGGGATTGTTTTTATTTTTAAAAATTTTTAAATGCATTTTTAGTGCTATATTTTATCAAAGATTTTTTTCATCATATATTAAAATAATCACACATTTTAGTTTATATATTCAATTATATTAATTATTTTCTTCATATTGAATAATCTATGATATAATTTTTAGCATGTTAATACAATCTTTTTGTTAATATTTTGCCTCAATATTCATTAATGATATGAATCTATACTTCTCCTTCTTTGCTTCATCCCTCTTTTGTGTATCATAACCATAAGTGTCTTAAAACAAAATTTTATAAAGTTCCATATTTATTATTGAGAACTTCATACACACATGTATATATATATGTGTGTGTGTGTGTATTTATATATATACATATATATATATTTCTCTTTTTAATTTTTTTTTGTTCTTGGCAGGCCAATGAGGTTTAAGTGACTTGCCCAGGGTCATACAGCTAGCAAGTGTCAATTGTCTGAGGCCATATTTGAACTCAGGTCCTCTTGAATCCAGGGCCAGTGCTTTGCCACCTAGCTGCCCCAATTTCTCTTTATATATTTGGTGGGATTAACTCAAAAACACATCCTGACCAGATTGTGTTTTCACTTTTATTTAATTTATCAGTAGCTTGATTTTTAACCTAATAATAGGTTGTTTATGAAATCTTTTATTTTGTTTTTTAAAGAATTATTTATTTTATATTTCCTCAGATAACCACTCATTTCTCAAAATTATTATTTTTGCTAGTATATAATTTTGTGTAACAGTTTTTGTTTATTCTCTTTATTTTATATCTATGTCTTGTGAATTTGCTCCCTTCATTTTAAATTATTTTCCTCTTTGTTTCAATCAAGTTATCTAATGTTTTCTTGAATTTTGTTTTTGACGATTTGCAAAACAATGGTAGGGGAGAGTCAGAGTTGGAGGTTCCTCCTGCTGGTTCTAAAACAGAGCTTGGTGATTCACATAGAAACATGGCTTTAAAAGCTGGCCTCATCTGAAGCGACTGAATATTTTGTAATAAGAGGCTAGAAAAAGAGATGATCAAACATCTCTTTTTTTTTACTCCATACTAGTTTTTGGCATAATACTTAACTCTAGCCAGTTGTGCCACACCTCTTTTCATGCACTGACTTATAAGAATAAAGAGGAAAGATCAAATGATCTTATATTTACAAGTCTTATTTCTGATACCATTCAGTGGAACGTTAAACACAATATAGTTGTTTTATTTTTTTAATTCACTTAGTCAAATAAATGTTGTGAACTGATCCAAACATTCTGGAGAACAATTGGAACTATTTACCCAAAGGGCAATCAAGCTGTGCACACCCTTTTATCCAGCAATACCACTACAATGTTTGTATCCCAAAGAGGTCATTTAAAAAGGAAAAAGGACCTATATATACAAAAATATTTATAGGAGCACTTTTGGTGGTGGCAAAGAATTGGAAATTGAAGGAATGCCTATCAGTTGGAGAATGGCTGAATACGTTGTAATATATGAATGTAATGATGAATGTAATGGAATACTATTGTGCTATAAGTAATGATGAGCAGGTGGATGTCAGAAAAAATACCTGGAAAGACTTACATGAATTGATGCTGAGTGAAATGAGCAGAACCAGGGGAACATTGTGTACAGAAACAGCAACATTGTGCAATGATTAATTATGATAGACTTAGCTCTTCTCAGTAATACAATGATCCAAGACAATTCCAAAACACTCATGATGGAAAATGTTTTCCAAATTCAAAGAAAGAACTATGGAGTTTGAATTCAGATCAAAGCACAACATTTTCACTTTTTTGTTGTTTTTCTTTCTCATGGTTTCCTCCATTTGTTCTGATTCTTCTTTTACAATATGACTAATGTGGAAATTTGTTTAGTGTGATTGCACATGTATAACCCATATCATATTGCTTGATGTCTTAAAGAGGGGGTAAGAGAGGGTGGGAAGGAGAAAAATTTGGAACTCAAAATCTTATAAAATGAATGTTGAAAACTTTATTTGTAACTGAAAAATACTAAGAGAAAAAGAAATGTTATTCATTTAGTCAGCAAGTACTCATTAAGCTCTTATTTATAATTCACTTCACTAGTAGATATGAAGAATACAAAGATTTTTTTCAGATATAGTATATTTTCTCTGGGACTTTAAATTTAGTAAGGTAGAAAAGACAGTTTCATATTTAACCACCAAGAGGAATAGCTGGAAGCATGTGCCCAATGTAGACCCTCACAGATATCCTCTGGTTATTTTTATCCTTCCAATTTGAAAGAAGTACAGTGGGATTAATAAATTATCTGTGTTTCTAAGGGAGTTTGTTATCTCCTGTCCCACAACTTCATTCCTTTCTTGTGGGGCTGTGATAATTCAGCATTTAGGGGTTATGAACTCTTGTAGGTTAACCCAATCAGACTTAGTTCTCAAGTTCCTACTCCTACCAAACCCTGCCTCTTCTGTGAACTTGGTAATAGAAATAATAAGAGGCCATAACAATAAAGGTCATTAGCATTTAGAAAGAGATTTAAGGTTTACAAACTTTTATAAATATTATATCATTTGATCCTCACAACAACCCAAGGCAGTGTTATTATCATCTCTTTTTTATAGATGAGGAACTTGAGGTGGACAGAGGGTAACTGACTTGTGGTTTGAACTCAAGTTTTCCTGATTACTAATCCAATTCTTTATACAGTGAGGCCAGTTGTGTAATGGATAGAGGTGTGGTCTTTCAGTCAGGAAGACCTAAGTTCAAGTTCTTTCTCTGATACACTGACAGTAGGGTCATGGACATTTAACTTAATTGCTCAGTGCCTCAAATAACTTTCTAAAATTATAAGCTATGGACAAGTTGCTAATCAACCTAAGTAGATGACTTTTTCATACTAAAACTTCTTCACACCACAGAAATCCTATGTCTGGATTTTAAAACTAGCACTACTGGGCCACTTCAATAAGGTATATTCTTTCTTTCTTTATTTGTAGGGCAATGAGGGTTAAGTGACTTGCCCAGGGTCACACAGCTAGTAAGTGTCAGGTGTCTGAGGCCAGATTTGAACTAAGGTCCTCCTGAATCCAGGCTTGGTGCTTTATCCACTGTGCTACCTAACTGCCCTAAGATAAACTTTTGAAAGAAAGAAAGGAAGGAACAAAGGAAGGAAGGAAGGAAGGGAAGAAGGGAGGAAGGAATGAAGGAAGGGAGGAAGGAAGGATCAGTTTATCAATGTGCAGTAGAAAAATAAAATGGACAAAGGACACTTATAGCCCAGTCATGTAGTGATTGTAGTAGCCATGTACAAGCAATTATCCCATTAGGACAAGCATTTCAGATGGATGATAAATTGGGTCTAGAATTGCAGGGAAGTAGAAGATCAAGTTGAGATTTATTAAGAAAATGGAGAAATGCTTTCAGTGATCCTAGGTTTCTCTCTGACACAAAAATACCAAACTCCATTTTGAAAACACAAATATTCTCCTGATGATGTGATGCTACATGACTAACAATCAGGATACACCATTATCTCAGAACAATACTAATTGCAGGTGACCCTGAGAACAATGGAAAGAATGAATGGTAGGTATAATTATGCTACAACATATGACTAGGAATGATGTACTTAAGAAGTGGCATAAAAATATCATCAAAGACACACCCAGTTAGATAAAGAGATTGCTAGTCCTCTAGTAAAGATAAAAGATAAGAGATTAGACATTTCTTTTGTGTTGGTGTTCAGTCATATCTGCCTCTTCGTGATCTTATCTGGGATTCTTTTTGGCAAAGATACTGGAATGATTTGCTAATTCCTTCTCCAGCTCATTTTTACAGATGAGGAAGTGAAGCAAAGAGGGTTACATGACTTGCCCACTGTTACATCCTGAGGCCAGATTTGAACTCTGGAAGTCTTCTTGATTCCAGGCACAATACTCTGTCCACTGAGCCACCTCACTGACCTGAGACACCTCTAATGCTATAATCTATTATCCTAAGGGTATCTCCAATCATTCTAATGTATATCTGTCCATTGGACCCAGATGGTCCAGGAGAAGAGAATGAGGTTGTTGGCCTTGTACAGCCCTGCCCTATTTAAATCCAATTCACTGCAAGTCATGATATCACCTCTGAAGTCATGGTCCTCTTTGAGAATGAAGGACACATAACAATCCTAAAGGTATAAAGGGAGACAAAAAAAGGCTTCCATTATGTTGGGGGATGGAAGAAAAACACCAGAAAATCTTTTCATTTTACTACATTGTATTTATGTGAACATTTATTAATCACACACAATAATATTTGCGATAAGCCAAGGAGAGAGTATTTATGCTGATAAGATCATGGGTCCATTAGTGTATTAGCATGTATAAATAATAATTATTGCCTTCACTACTTTGATATCATACATTTTCATATTGTGATGGAATTATAGAATTTACATGCCTCTTCTATTTTTTTTTAATTTTTTTTTGCAGGGCAATGGGGGTTAAGTGACTTGCCCAGGGTCACACAGCTAGTAAGTGTCAAGAGTCTGAGGCCGGATTTGAACTCAGATACTCCTGAATCCAAGGCCAGTGCTTTATCCACTGTACCAGCTAGCTGCCCAATGCCTCTCCTATCTTGAGTCTATATATCAGTGATCTACATAGGTCATCTCTACCCTCTGAATACTAATTTTTTCCCCACTTCAACAAATCTACTAGACACATCCACTGATAGACCACATTTCTGCATTTTGCTCTTCATAGTAATTTCTTTCATACATTTTTCACTTTCCCCCCCCTCACTGAAACAATAGGAAGGGCAACTTATGCAGAGAAGAAAGCAAAAACGATTGTCCTAGTTTTCTTTCATAAATCTGAATCATAGCTAATAGAAATTTAATCACAATCAAAAATAACTTTTACATTTCCATATTAACAGAGAAGGGTATGTGGTATCTTTTCAATTTAATCTAACAAATATTTATTAAGCATCCATTATAGGCTTGGCCTTTGCTAGATACTGGAAATACAAAGAGCAATGTAACAGTCCCTCCTCTCATGAAGCTTAGGTTATACTAGGGAAATACAACAGGTTCACTGAGAAATAAATACAAAGCAATTTGAGGTAAGAAAGAGTACAGGGAAAGAGGAAAGAGCACCTGAGTTGAGTCTTGAAAGAAGAAAAAGATTCTGACTTGTGGAGATGAAAAAGAATGGGCCGTCCATCAATGAGAGAATGGCTGTAGCAAAGGTATCCAAATGGATAGATAGAATATCAAAGTTGGGGAATAGCTAGTATTTCTCTTCAGCTGGAGCATAATGTTCATCAAGGTAAGTATTGTTATGTATGATTAGAAAAGTGAGTTTAAACCAGATAGTAGAGTTCCTTACATGACATTGAGGAGATGATATTTTATTGTAAAGGGAATAGGGATCCCCTGAAGATATTTGAGCAGGAAAGTGATGTGATTAGACATATACTTTAGGAGGATGATTTTGGTAACTATGGAGGATAGATTAGACAGGGAGAGAAGGACATGTCTTTTTTTCTCTCTTTGTTAATACTGTGTTCAGGGGCAGCTAGATGGTGCAGTGGATAGAGCACCGGCCCTGGAGTCAGGCGTGCCTGAGTTCAAATCCAGCCTCAGACACTTAACGCTTACGAGCTGTGTGACCTTGGGCAAGTCACTTAACCCCAGTTGCCTCACTAAAAAAAATACTGTGTTCATTTCAATTTTTTGTCATGTGAGAGAACTTTGATTTTTTTTAAAAAGAAAAAAAATTCTTCAACTCATTTTGTTATTGTTCTTCAGTTGTGTTAGATTCTTTCTCATTCTATATGGGGTTTTCTTGGCAAAGATACTGGAGTGATTTGTCATTTCCTTTTCTAACTCATTTCACAGATGAGGAACAGAAGCAAAGGATACTAACTGTCTTGCCCTAGGTCACACAGCTAGTGAGTATCTGAAGACAGATTTGAACAAAGGTCTTCCTAACTCCAGGCCCAGTACTCTCTCCACTAAGCTGCCCACATGCCTCCAACCTTCCTTATCCATAAGTCTCCAATGTGCCCATTAATGAGTGTTGTGCTCGCTGTATTGGTTACTAGATGGTTAACCACTTTCCCCTGAGAGTAGATATCATATAGGATTTGATCAATGAGTTATTGACTAAACCTACATGATAATTTTAATTATCACACTATTCCAGTAGAAGTGAAAAAGGATATAGTGGGTCACTGAGGCATTCAACTCATTAGGTAACTACAAATTTTGAAGTTCAATTATTTTATTTTGAATAATTTTCATTAACAAAAATGTCTCAATTAAATTTTCAGAGGTTTACAATTTTAACAAAGCATTTTTAATACATCTACAATGACAGAAAAGAAACACGCAAGACTGCTGTTACATTTTCATTTAAACATTTATTGATCTGTTATGGTGACCTCATTCTTGTATGCCTGTGAAATCCCCACAGTATACCAGTGCCATTCCAGGAAATTGAATTGCTTCCATTTGAATTGTCTTAGGAAGATTCTGAAGATCAACTGGCAGGACAAGATACCAGAAACTGAGGTCCTCTCTTGATCTAAATTGCCAAGCATCCAAACTCTACTTCTGAGAGCAACTCCAATGGGCCAGCCACATTGTTCAAATGCCAGTGTATGCTTGCTTAAAAGACTATTTTGTGGAGAACTCACAGAAGGCAAGGGCTCAAACTGTGGACAGAAGAAGTGATATAAGGACACTCTCAAGGTGCCTCTTAAGAACTTTGGAATTGATTACATGATATGGGAGACACTGGCACAGGCCCACTCAGCATGCTGTGCCCTCATCAGAGAAGGTGCTGTGCTCTATGAGCAAAGTAGAATTAAAGTAGCTAAAAAGAAAAGTGAGATGTGCAAATTTAGAAAATCCAACCTGAATATTCACATGGATTATGTGTGCATGACCTGTGGTAAAATATTCTGAGCTCATATTAGTTTGATCAGTCACAGTCAGACACACACTGTAACTTCACTCTCACATATTGATGTTATTTTTGGTCCTCTTTGAGAACAAGAGACAACCACCACCAAAATAAGTTATGGACAATATTTCATATAGCTCACTATAACTTCTAAAGCACTTTTCTTTGTACTAAGTTCAAGGAATTTTGCTATTTACTAAGGTTACAAAGTTAGTTATCAGCAAAAGTGCTTATTAAACACCATCAAAGTGCCAGGGATTTATGGTAGATCCTCTAGGATACAAAGATAAGACAAAGGCAGTTCTTACTCTCAAGGAACTCATATTTTAATAGAGATATACAATAACCATAGGCAAACAGTGCCAGGAAAGAAAGTTTTGGTCTGATGTGTCACAGAGTTTGTGAGTATACACATGGCAATCAACTATGAATAAAACACAGAACACAAAAGACAAAAGTCAAGGGATTTTTAAACTTTTTGGAAGAAAGACCTGCAAATGCTTAGTTAAATAGGAAGAGTAACATATAAGTTCAAAAGTCAGATCAAGGGGCGGCTAGGTGGCACAGTGAATAGAGCACCGGCCCTGGAGTCAGGAGTACCTGAATTCAAATCCGGCCTCAGACACTTAACACTAGCTGTGTGACCCTGAGCAAGTCATTTAATCCCAATTGTCTCACTGAAAAAAATAAGAAAAAAAAAGTCAGATCAAGTGAAAATGTATGAGAAATTATAGGAAGGAGAGATCACTTTAACAGGATGTGGAGTATGCAGGAGAGGAATAGGGGATAAAAAGGCCCTGGGGTATCTCATATTTTTTATGTATTTACTTCAAATGAGAAAAATGAAAAGCTATAAAATGGTGAATTGTTCTTTGACTCATTCCTTCCTTTATAAAATTAACATTACGTGCCTTCTCAAGTCAACAGACATCTATTAAGCATTTACTATGTTGCTAGGCACTGTGAGAAAAAAAAAGACAGTCCTTGACCTTTAAGAGTTTACATTCTAATTAGGGAAGACAACTCATAAAAGGAAGGGGTTTTTTTTTTGTTTGTTTGTTTTTAGTGAGGCAATTGGGGTTAAGTGACTTGCCCAGGGTCACATAGCTAGTAAGTATTAAGTGTCTGAGGCCGGATTTGAACTCAGGTCCTCCTGAATCCAGGGCCGGTGCTCTATCCACTGCGCCATCTAGCTGCCCCATAAAAGGAAGTTTAAAGGGGGCAAGAGTGATATCTGTAGTGGGGGGGGGGGATGATGGGGAAAGGATGCCTACTGTGTGTACTAGGAAAAATACAACTTTTAGAAAAGTTGGTCCCAGCCCTCAGACAGTTTATGTCTGAAATAGTGCTACTAGGGGAGAGCGAACAGGAAATCAAAAGGGCAAAATAGTAGATATAGTACAGAAATTAAAAGGAGATTATTATCCTACTTCCATATGATAATATTAGCATCAGATAAAGTCAATGAAATGAACAGATATTTAGGTAATAAAAGAAGGAAGTTTGAAATATTTTCTGGAATATATATATATATATGTATATATATATATGGTTACTATTTACAACCTTAAATCTATTTTTCACTGACTACTAGGTCAACTCCTCTACCAACTAGTACATGACTCTGGTATATACTAGCTATGAGGTTATGAGCAGGTAACTTAATAATCATATTCATAATAACAAGAAGTAAAAATAGCTAATGTTTATATAGCATTTTATCTCATTTGGTCCTCTCAACAACCTTAGCAGGTAAATATTGTCGTCGTTGTCATCATCTTCTTCATCATCATCATCCCTGTTTTGCTGATGAGGAAATTGAGGTTAAGTGACTTGCTTTTGGCTCACACAGCTACTAAGTATATGAAGCCCAATTTGTACTTAAGTCTTCCTTATTCCAAGTTGTCCTCCCAATGCTCCAGGCAACTCTGTAAAACTACAAGTTACAGATAACTGATGCCAATACTTGGCGCTGGGAGGTGTTCTTACAACAGGATTTGAATATCCTAATTAAATCACAGATGACAAACCAGAAATTGGAACCTTATATCTCTATTAGAGGTAGAACAGTATGGTGAACAGTGAACTGTCTTTGTAGTTAGGAAGAAGAACTGGGTTTAGACTCTGGCCCTGACTCATACTGGCTATGTGATCCTGGACAGGGTCACTTAATCTCTAAGTGCTGAACTGAATATTCATTGGAGAATAGATGCTTATCTACAATGGTAGTAGAGAGCTGCTGAAATATGCTGATGAAATCACAGGTCCTATTAAATGTGCTGACTTCTCTCTCTCTTTCTCTCTTTCTCTTTCTCTCTCAACATAGCAAGTAAATTTGTTACTTTCTATGTAGTATTTGACTATATTACCTAATTTTAAAAAAATCAAATTCTCCCTACCTAGTAAATTGAATTCACATTTATCTTTTAATCATATAATAAATTGTATGCAAATCTGTGAATCCAGTTTCCCAGAAAACTAATAACAAGTGCTAAAGATTAAGATAAAATCCATCTTTTCCCTGTAGCTCATAAGGAACATTGAATAGGAATCTAATTCTGCTAAGACTGCAAGTACAGGCAAGTCTAACAAAAGGCTTATCAGCATCCTAGTTAGTGAATAGAAAATGGTTTGCTTGTAGTAGGTAGACCTTGATTTATGACTATCTGCATTTACATCCTTCGGGTTTTTCTTTAAATTCAAATAAAAAAGAATTCTTTTTCAAAGGAACAAGGAGTATGATTTTTGATAACTTTCTTAAACTTGCTTTACCCATAGGTCTGGTGTGGTGCTCCCTGTAGTAGGGATGTTATTAGATAATTAACCACTGTACCCCTAGAGTGGATATTGTATAGGATTTGAATGATGAGTTACTTACTAAATCTTCATGACAGTCTTAATTAACATTGCTAATGTTTTTTGAGTAAAGATAAAAAAAAGATGTAGTGGGTCATCTAGGGAGAAAATGTGGTACAGGTTTCCTCATCTGTAAAATGAGGTAGTTGGAGTAGAGGTCTTCTGATACATGATCTTTCCTATTATTATTTTCTTTGTTTTTGGAAGCAATCTGGGTTAAGTGACTTGTCTAGGGTCACACAGCTGGTAAATATCTGAGGACAGATTTGATCTTAGGTCTTCCTGACTGCAGAGCTGTTGCTCTATCTGATGCACCACCTGGCTTCCCTATGATTTTTTTTCCTATTATGATAATGTACACATAGAATCATAGAAAACTGGAAGGAGCTTCAGTAGTCATCCTACCCAACCTGTACATGAAACAAATCTCTTTTATATTATACCAAACAAGTGGCCATCCAGCCTCTGCTCAGAAACCTTTAAGCAGGGAGTAATTCATTTTGGTTTTGTCCAGTTCTATTTGTTAGGAAGGTTTTCCTGATAATAAACCTCAATATTTCTCTTTGCAACTTCTAGCTGTGGCTCCTAGGTGAAAAACAGATTAACTTTCAAGTCTCTAGCCAAATACCAACTCAGAACTAACCAACCAATTATTTGGTTCTTGACTGACAAACACATAGAGGGAGGTGGGAAGGAAGAAATTTTTACTACATATTTCAAAAGAACATCTAAAAAATGTCCTTTTCAACTTTATTGAATCTGGTAATGCTAAAAAGAAGTCACTCATCAGGTTTATCTTGGAAATCTTTTTGCACTATAGGATCCAATGATTGAAAGGATTTCAAATCTACTAAGCAGCATCCGTTCCAAGTTATGTAAGTGACTATAATAGTGCATAGTAGAAGCACTGATTTATCTATAGCTGTTGTTTGAGGATACTCAAAGAAAACATTGGCCATGATGGCCTTGAATTCATTTTGCTCTTTGGGAATTTGAGGCTATTCCCCATAAAAGTGATTTTTTTTCTTTTGTAAATAGTATTTTATTTTTTCCAATTACTTGTAAAGATAGTTTTCAACATTCATTTTTATAAGATTTTAAGTTCCAAATTTTTTTCCTCTCTCCTCCCCTCCCCCCACTACAAGAAGGCAAGTAATTTTATATAGGTTATATATGTGCAATTTTTTTTTGCTTTTTTTTGGGGGGGGGGAGGCAATGAGGGTTAAGTGACTTGCCCAGGGTCACACAGCTAGTAAGTGTCAAGTGTTTGAGGCCAGATCTGAACTTGGGACCTCCTGAATCCAGGGCCAGTGCTTTATCCACTGTGGCACCTAGCTGCCCCCATGTGAAATCATTTTAAACATATTTCCACATTAGTCATGTTGTGAAGAAGAATCAGAACAAAAGGGGGAAAAAACCCTAACACTAAAAGAAGTGAAAATAATATCCATTCAGGCTCCATAGTTCTTTCTCTGGATGTGTATAACATTTTCTATCATGAGTCTTATGGAATTGTCCTAGATCATTGTATTGCTGAGAAGAGCTAAGTCTATCATAGTTGATCTTCACACAGGGTTGCTATTACTATGTCTGGTGTTCTTCTGATTCTGTTCACTTCACACAGCATCAGTTCATGTGAGTCATTCTAGGTTTTTCTGAAATCTCCCCATTCCATTCATATACCACAACTTGTGCAACCATTTCCCAATTGATAGGCATCCCAATTCTTTGCCTCCACAGAAAGAGCTCCTATAATTATATAAAAGTGATTTTTTTAAAGATTTTTTTTTGTTTCACTCCATGCCTTTCTGGGTTCTGCCACTCCAGAATTTATTTTGAGGCATTATTTTATTTTATTTATTTTATTTTATTTTTATTCTTCTATTCATTCATTCATTCATTCATTCATTCATTCATTCATTCATTTGTTTGTTTTGCTGGGCAATGAGGGTTAGGGGATGTGCCCAGAGTCACACAGCTAGTAAGTATCAAGTGTCTGAGGTCAAATTTGAACTCAGGTCCTTCTGAATCCAGGGCTGGTACTTTATCTACTGAGCTACCAGCTGCCCCAAAAGTTTTTTTTTTTTTTAATGAAGTTTTAAAGTGACATGATCATGCACAAAAATAGACCTAAACAGTAACTATAGAAGGCCAGCTAATTAAACATGTCCAGCAGAGTCTCAAATAACCCTTAATCTCTGACTTCACAGGGCAAAATGAATACATGAAAACATTTGTCATTCAATGATTTTATTTTCTTTCTCAAGGATAGCTTCTGCTCTTAGCTCATTTGCATGTCAAAGGTAAATGACAATGGACAATTATCAGACATTTATTAAATAACTATAATACTAAAGGTACTATATTTGGTGCCACACATATCCTGAGCCTAATTGTCAAGATGTAGAATATCAATTATACTCACTTTCCCAGGTTCTCTTTGATAGCTTACCATTCAGTTATTCTCAGAGGAGAGCTAACATTTGCCACAAAGTCCTTTCATTAAATTTAAAGCACATGGTATTTTAAACATAAACATTATATTATTATAGGTTAATTGGGAAGGAAGGTCATTTAGGTGGTCATTAAGTTTAACCCACTTGTTTTATAGATGAGGATGCCAGGGCCAAGTAAGGAAGATTGAATGACTTGCTAATGAATTGTCCCTTCTTTATTATGTATCAGCAAAAGGATTTAAACTCAAATTTTCTTATTCCAGAACCACTGTCCTTTGCAGAAGTCTAGAGCAGGCTTTTTGTGAGAAGTCTAACCATTTCTTGCTGTTTTATTTAATTGTTCTTTCCAAGAGACTGGGGGTATTTTGGGGAAACACATTATTCCTAAAATGAAAAAAAGACCTAGAATAAAATAAAAGTCTTCACTGCCTCTATTTTTTTTACCAGGATTCTAGATTAAAACAATTTACTAGGACCAAAGGTTTTGGTTTTTGTTTTTGTGAGGCAGTTGGGGTTAAGTGACTTGCCCAGAGTCACACAGCTAGTAAGTGTTAAGTGTCTGAGGTCGGATTTGAACTCAGGTCCTCCTGAATCCAGGGCCGGTGCTCTACCCACTGCGCCACCTAGCCGCCCCTACTAGGACCAAATCTGATGTCACATTCAATATCATATCATCAGCTGAATTTGTGTGTGGAATCCCAAAAGGATTCTTAGATAGAGGCAGGTGTTCTTCTCTGTAATTGCTGAGATCCCCTAGTTTTGAACTGATAATTGAATGAGAAAGTGGTAATACCTACCATTTTTGGGGCCACTGATTAATATGACTGCCAGTTTGGTCCCATCACCATATGACCTTGCCCATGTGGCAACCTTTCTCACATTGTCCAGGATTTTTTTAAAAAAGAGATAAGGTGGTATTTTTTTTCATACAAGTTATATGCCAAATATGACCTTATAACAGTGTTGATCACTGGTTGCAGGGTCAAGAAAAGTTGTTGTTGGTTGTCCTTTTTTCTTGAAGAGGGCCGTGACATTGGGAGGTGATGTCATAACTTTCAGTGAATTTGATTTAAGTGAGGGAGGGCTGTGCAAAGTCACTAGCCTCACTTTCTCTTGCAGAGCCATCTGGGTCCAGTGGCAAGATATACATAAGGACTACTGGAGATGGCCCTGGATGCAGTGGGAGACTGTTTTTTTTTTTTTTTAAAGTTAAGGTCCTTCCCAGGTCTCATTTTGCCTGAGGCAACAACCATTCAGAGAAATTGAGTCTAGGTCCTCTTAGTCATCATCTAAATCTTAGCTTCTTAAACTGTGGGTCCTGACCCCATATGGGGTCTAGTAACTGAATTAGGGGGGGGATCATGAAAAATTTGGCAATAGTAAAAAGTTATGTATACCTATTTTAATATACCTATATACCTAGGGTCAGGCAAAAATTTCTCAGGTGAAAAGGGGTTGCAAATGGAAAAAGTTTGAGAAACCTTGACCTAAATAATAGTCTGAAGATATTCTGCAAAAAAAAAAAATGCAGCATTATCCAAAAATCTGATTTATTTTTTGCCCCAGGCCAGTGGGCTCACTGGGTTTTTTTAATTCTAGCCAAAAGATGGGGTCATGAAAACCTCAAATCACAATTAATTCTTTACAGTTTGCTTCCATTTTTCTTAGAGTGTGAAAGCTGACATAGCTGGTAAATGTATTACTTTGAGTTTTGTTAAGCCTAAACTCAGGGAAATACCTTCAAGAAAAAACACAATGTTAATGCCAATTCAGCTTTACTTGTCTCTACAGGAAATAAAACAGGGAATCAATATTCCTTTAGAGAAGTTGTCTCCCCAATCTGATTTAAAACTATTGAATGAAAAGGTTTTGGGACCATTTTTGGAATGGATTATTGTAAAGTTGGTTATTGGGTTAATCTGGTTTCTTAGATGTATCAGGAATGGTGCCAAATTTGCTATTTTTCATTCATTAGATGCATTCATTCACTTTGTTAGATAATATCTATAGAACAATGTCTGGTAGTTGAAACTTATAAGGCATTATAATTTTTTTTTTTGGGGGGGAGACGTAATGATAATTTTATCTCTGTAGGGAATTCCTACTGTAGAAACTCTCCCTACTAAAGTATATCACCAGTTCCAATAACTTCGTCTTAGGAAACTGTCTGGAGACTTTGGCAAGGTTGACAAAACTGTGACCTTTGCAATGAATCCCATGATGGTGGCTACCTAGTTTTATGTATCAGTTCATTATAGAGAGATAGATATTAATTTTGATGTAGACATGCCTGTTATTTTGAAATTTTAAACTGCAAATCCTATCTTAGTGAATGAATTAACATTACTTCCTCGAAATGTATCAAGAGAGAACTGTTAAGTCCTTAAAGGGATGGCTTTATTGTCCTTTCACCAAGAGAATGCTCCTCAAGATCATTTCCTTTAAGACTATAAAAGCTAGTTGCAAAGAAAATATTTTAGGATACTTGGATTTTCCCCTTGACTACAGAACTTATTGAATTTCATTATTTTGTTTTACATCCATAAACTGCTGGGAAGATCTGTCCTTGTTTCCAAAATTGTGATAAATGCACAGCTTACTAAAATTGTTTTGTTTGTAGCACCCTGCTTCCTATAGATAACAGATTTCTGCATCCTAAGCAGAGATAATAAGGGAAGACCTTCTAATCCTTCCCTGCTATCCCATTCAGCCAGTTGCCATCCCCTAAATCCCTGGGAACCAAGAAACTGAAACAATTTTAATGTATGTTAGAGATGGGAATATATTTCTTCAGAGAGAAAGTTTATAGGCCTTTGATGCTAACACGTGAGGGTGCTAAAACCCAGGAGTGTTTGTCTATGAAACTTAGATAAGTTCAAGTACCTTCTTCCCTAGCCCCACCCCCTGAGATTCAAGATCTCAGGCCTTTCTGATGTTCAGATAACTGGTCCAGAGCTTATGGTGCAGCACTTCAAATATATAGCAAACAACACACACTTCAGTAACCATTTGGGATCCTGCCATCTCCTCCTTTTTCTTTCCCTCCGCTGATACAAAATTCAAGACATAGATTTAAGGAATACTTCATCTCAAATCCAGCCATTTGGAGGCCTCTATTAACTACAAAGAATATCCTTAAAATAAATTTCATTAGTATTTTCAAAATTTGCATTTCTGTCTTCTTTTTTTCTTTCCTGGATGTAGCAGTTTGTGTATCACAACATTATTTATTTTGAGGACCACTTACTCTGAGAAATAATCTAAGTAGGAATCTGATTAATTTTCCTTTTCAGCTATTTTGGTCACCCTAAAAAGTAATCCTGACTTTTTTGGAAAATAAGTAGGGCATTAAGACTTGAACCCAGGTCTTCCTTGCTCCAAGAGCAGCTTTCTACTATGCCAGTTTGCTTTTCTTTAAATCATCAAGATTTTCCATTTAGTTTGGGTTATTTTACTTTGAGTTAATACTTAGGCATAGTTTAATGAATATTATTTATGCTAATGAAAAATATGATACACTACTTATATATCCATTTTCTTTTTCAAAAATATTATAATTTTGGGGGCAGCTAGGTGGTGCAGTGGATAAAGAACTGGCCCTGGATTCAGGAGGACCTGACACTTGACACTTACTAGTTGTGTAACCCTGAGAAAGTCCCTTAACCCTCATCGCCCCACCAAAAAAAACCAAACAAACAAAAATAACATTATAATTTTTCTAATTACACATAAACAATTTAAATTTTGTGTTCCAAATTATCTCCCTCCTTCCCTTTTCTCCCCTCCTCCATTGAGAAGACAAATGATTTGATATAGTTTATATATGTGCCATCATGTAAAACACATTTGTATATTTGTCATGTTGTGAAAGAAAACAGACTGAAAATAAAAACAAGAAAAAATAAAGTAAAAATAAAATATGCTTTGATCTGTATTCAGATTCCATCAGTTTTTCCTCTGGAAATGGATAGTATTTTTCCTCATTTTTCTTCAGAATTGTCTTGAATCCACTGGCCCTGGAGTCAGGAAGGAGTGAATTCAAATGTGGCCTCAGATACTTACTAGCTCTGTGACCCTGGACAAGTAAGTCACTTAACTCCAATTGCTTAAAAAAATGTTTTGGATCATTGTATTGCTCAGAATTACTAATCAATTCACAATTGATTTTTTACAATATTGCTGATATTATGTACGATGTTCTCCTGGTTCTCTTCATACATCCTTGTTTTATTCATGTCCTAAAATTCCCTTACCTATATCTCACTCTAGTCCCCAAGGTTGTCCCATTTTTGACAACCTCAGATCATAACTGTTCTATTGTCATAATAGTGAACTTTAATATTCTACTCCCTGATCACAAAATACTGTCTTTCCATCTCTTTTTCTCTCTACCTTGCTCATTTTTAACTATTTCTTATCTTCACCATGGTTTCCTAAAGATCCATTCCTCTTTGTTGTACTAGTCTATATCATATTTGCTCTGGGCTTACCTTTTATGTCCTTAAAATCATCACATTTCCATGTATTAACAACAAAGTCTACCAGTAAGAAATAGAGAAATTCCATTTAAAATAATTGCAGACAATACAAAATGCTTGGGAGTCTACCTGCCAAAACAAATCTAGAAACTATATGAACACAATGGCATCACATTATTTACACAAGTAAAATCAAATCTAAACAATTGGAACACATTAATTGCTTCTGGGTAGGCTGGGTCAATATAATAAAAATGACAATTATACTTACATTAATTTATTTGTTTAATGACATAGTCATCAAGTTATCAATACCTATTTTATAGAGCTAGAAAAAATAATAAAATTAATCTGAAAGAACAAAAGGTCAAGAATATAAAAAGAATCAATTTTTAAAAATTGAAAGAACAGTGGCTTAGCCATACCAGATCTCAAAATGTATTACAAAATGGCAATCATCAAAACCAATCTGGTGCTGGCTAAGAAATAGAGTGGTAGATCACTGGAATAGATTCAGTATACAGTTCACTATAGTATATGGCCATAATATTTTAGTGTTAGATATACCAAAAAATCCAAGTTTTGGGGGACAATAACTCATTATTTGACAAAAACTACTGAGAAAACTGGAAAGCAGTTTGGCAAAAACTAGGAACAGAACAACATCTCACACAGTATACCAAGATAATGTCAAAATGGGTACATGATTTAGACATAAAGGATGATACCAAAAGCAAATTGGGGGGGCGGGCATGGAATAGTTTACTTGTGAGATCTATGGAAAAGGGAATAATTTATGACCATACAAGAGATAGAAAACATTACAGGATGTAAAATAAATAATTTTATTACATTAAATAAAAAAAGTTTTTGCACAGCAAAACCAATGCAGCCAAAATTAGAAAGAAAGCAGGAAACTGGGGGAATTTTTTTTTCATAGCAAGTTTCTCTGAAAAGGGCCTCATTTCTCAAATATGTAGAGAACTGAGTCAAATTTATAAAAACACAAGTCATTCTTCAATTGATAACTGAACAAAGAATATGAACAGTTATTTTTCAAATGAAGGAATCAAAGCTATATATAGTCATATGCTCTAAATCATTCAATTATTGAAATACAAATTAAAACACCTTTGGGGTACCACCTCACACCTATCTGATTGTCTTACATGACAGAAAAGTAAAATAAATATGGGAGGGAATATGGGAAAATTGGTATACTAATGCACCTCTGGTGGAGTTGTGAACTGATCTAACTATTTTGTAGTGTAATTTGGAACTATATCCAAAGGGCTATAAAATTGTGAATACCATTTAACCCAGAAATATCTCCACTAAGTTTATATTCCAAATAAAAAAAAACATCGGAAAAGGACATATATGTACAAAAATATTTGCTCTTTTTGTAGAGGTAAAGAATTTGAAATTGAAGGAATACCCATCAATTGGGGAATAGCTGAACAAATTATGGTATATGATTGTGCTATAAGTAATGATGATCGGGATATTTTCAGAAAAACCTGGAATGATTTACATTAACTGATTCAAAGTGAATTGAGTAGAAATAGGAGCACATTATACATAGTAACAGCAATACTGTATGATGATATGAATAAATTGTATTATGATGGTGAATGAATTTGTTATTCTCAGTAATGCGATGATCTAAGATAGTTCCACAGTACTCACGATGAAAAACACCATCCACCTCTAGAGAAAGATTAAAATATACTTTTATTTTTACATTCTTATTTTTCTTGTTTTTTGTGTTTTTCCAACAACATGATTAATATGGAATTTTGTTCATGACTGTACATGTATAACCTATATCTAATTACTTGCCTTCTCAATGAGAGGGGAGGGAACAAATGGAGGGAGATAATTTGGAATTCAAAATTTTGCAAAAATGATTGTTAAATTATTTACATGTAATTGGAAAAAATAAAATATTTTTTAAATTGCCTGAATAATTACCCAGTTCCACTTTGCAGTATTTTACAATTTGAATCACTTTTCTTCTTATCTTTCTGCTGTTCGTGCCCTTCCAACCCTTATAATCCATCCTCTCTGTTCTTGCTCTTAAGCTGCTATACACTATTATAAGAAATTATGAAACCATTACAATTGAATCCAATGAAAATCCAAATTGAAAAAGTGAAAAAAGTATGCTTCAATCTGTACTCAAAGTTCTTTCTCTGGAGGTAGAATTGTCTTGGATCATTATATTGATCAAAGTAGGCAAATCTTTCACAGTTTATCATACTTACAATATTGTTTTTACTGTTTATAATGTTCTCCTGGTTCTGCTCACTTCACTTTGCATCAGTTCCTATAAGTCTTCCTAGATGTTTCTGAAAATATCCTGTTCATCATTTCTTGTAGCTCAATAGTATTCCATCACAATCACATATCACAGCTTGTTCAGTGATTCTCCAATTGATGAACTTCCCCTCAATTTCAAATTCTTTGCCATCACTAAAAGAACTGTGATAAATATTTTGGTACATATAGGTCCTTTTCTTTTTTCTTTGATCTCTTTGGGCTATAGACCTAGTAGTGGTATTGCTGGGTCAAAGAGTATATGTAGTTATATATCCCTTAAATTCCTTCATTTTCCAGATGAGAAAACTGAGGCTCAGAAAATTAGTTCATTTGTCTTTGGTCACATTTCTATTAAATGTCAGAGGCAGGATTTAAACTCAGATATTTTTCTCTTCAAATCTAGCAATCAATCGACTATACTACACTTACTCTTCAAGTCCCTTTCTGCCTGGCACCTATGACCTACCTTAGAGGTAGGCTCCAACCTAACAATATAGATTTATTTCATATTGCTATTTTACTTAACCTATATTCTAGGCAAATAAGAATACTGAATGTTGTCCAAACTCATGATTCCATCATCTGCTTTTTGCACAACACAAAGCACCCCCACCCCTAATCCTAGGCTCCTTCCTCATCTCTGCCTTTCTTTATCTCTGTCTTCTCCCCATCACTATCCTCCTTCAGTGCTTAGTTCAGGTGCTACTGTTTTCAAGTATCCTTTTCTCTTTTCTCCCCCCCCCCCCGCCCCCTGCAGCCCATTTACTACTATTTACCTTTTCTAATTACCTTATGTTATTTTTCTTCAGCTATGTGTTTTAACCTCACAAGTAGAGCATAAGATCCTTCAGGGATAGGCATTGGGTTTTTTTTCTCCTTTTGCCTCTGTATCCTTCAAAATTGAACAATTCCCTGCACATGGTTGATGACTAAGAAATGAATTGAAAATGAAACTCCTACTTTGGATATCTTGGAGGAGTTTCTTTTAATTCTTTACTAGACAGGAAAGCTCATTAAACCTCATGCAACTGGATTTTGTCCATTTTATTCCTTTTATAAGTATTTTCCTGTCTGTGTCTGCAAAAACTAGAGTAGGTTTGCAAATCAGCCTCATGACTTTCCGTGTCCAAGTGCCATCTGCTACCAGGAAAGAGGCCAAGTGAGATAGTTACTTCGCATGCCTAGTGAGAGAATGCTGTCTGATCTATAACCACTGGCCATAAATTTTTCCTCATGTATAGAGAGTTATTTATAGCATCACATAATTTCTATGCCCCCAGGATGTTTCACCTTATTTTATCACAGTTATAGGAGGCATTGCTCATAGCAGCATTTTTATCAAAGTTTTATCACAATTGATAAATATGATATGAGAGTAGAAAAAATACTAGACTGTGAGTCAGGAGATCTGATCACTAAGTGATAGTCCACCAATCACCAAGCATTTATTGAGTGCCTCTGTGGTAGGAAATGAGGATAGAAAACACACATAAATAGTCTCGGGGGCAGCTACATTGCACAATGGATAAAGCACCAGCCATGGAATCAGGAGGATCTGAGTTCAAATCTAACCTCAGACACTTGACACTTATTAGCTGTGTGACCCTGGGCAAGTCACTTAACTCTCATTGCCCAACACCCCCCCCAAAAAAAAATCCAAATAAATAGTCTCAGCCTTCAAAGAGCTTATATTCTTTTGGAAGAGACAATGTGTACATATATAAGTATACATATCCAAAATACAATATATCTGAATTTAATAAAAGGTGTGAAGAGAACTGGCACCTAGGGTGATCTAGAAGTGCCTAATGTAGAAGGTGATGCCTAAATTGAGCTTTAAAGGAAGTGAGGAATTATAAGAGGCAGAGGTAAAGAGAGAGTCAGTCAGTAGAAAGCATATATGGAGTGCTTACAATGTCCAAGGCATATTGGTGGGTTTTTTGTTTGTTTTTGTTTTTTTTGCAGGGCAATTGGGGTTAAGTGAGTTGCCCAGGGTCACACAGCTAGTAAGTGTTAAGTGTCTGAGGCCAAATTTGAACTCAGGTCCTCCTGAATCCAGGGCCCATGCTCTATCCACTGCACCACCTGGCTGCCCCTGCAAGGCATTTTGTTAATGGCTAGGGATATGAAGAAAGCCCCCAAATTTGAATGAATAAATGAATGAATAACAAATAAATAAAATGAATGAGTGAACAAAAAATAAGCAAATAAATAGATGAGTAAGTAAATGAAAAGATCCCTGTCCTCTACAAGCTCACATTCTAATGAAAGAGACAACATGCAAAAAAACTTAATACATTTAAAATATATACAATTTAAATTGAAGTTATTCTCAGGGAAGATATTCTAGGAATAGGGGGTGGGGTGGAAAGGTTTACCTGTATAAAATCATAAGGGAGAGAGATGGAATATTATGTACAAAGAACAATAAATAAGGCAGATTGACTGCAATACAGATAGTCTTACAGGGTAATCAGAATGGAAGAGCAAGTTGAATCAGATTGACAGAATTTTTAAGGCCAAAGGGATTTTCATTTTGCATAGAGAAAATAGGGAGTTACTAATTCTTCTTGAGTAGGGAATTAGCATGATCAGATCTCTGATTTAGAAATATTAATCTGGATACCATATGGAATATAGATTAATGGGGGGTCACTAGAGAAATGAATTACAGTTTATTAAAGAGGTGATAGGGGCAAGAACTAAGGTCACTGTGATGTCAGTGGAGAGAAGAAGACAGATTCAAAAAATTCTGTGGAGAAAGAATTGATAAAATTTGGCAACTGATTGGATATGGAGAAATAAGAATAAGGACCTGAGAATGGATCCTAAGTTTTGAGGCAACTCTAGGGGTAATATGGCAATAATGGCTAGAATGTTGACTCTGAATTGATACAGTATATAGAACACTGACTCTTGACCTTGGTCCAAAACCTTCTTCTGACATTACCTATGTGATTTTGGCGAAGTCATTTAATATCTGTGGGTGTTGATATCCTCATCTATAAAATAATGAAGTTAAATGGCCTTAAAGCTATAGATTTATGACTCTATGCTATTGCATTTTCCTATCTGCAAAGTAGAGTTAGTAATTGTTGGAAGAAAATCTAGAGGAAATATATTTTGCTTACTGCTTAAACTGGATTTTTGAAAAGTCTTTTTTATTTCTTCCTCATGAAGATTAGAATAAATTGGACATGGGCATGCACTTCAAATAAAACCCTTCTGAAGCAGAGCCAAGCCCTCAGGTAAACACCTGCTTCCAACAATTTTATGTTAAAAATCTTAAATTCTGTTCCCAGCTCCCTTTGACAAGCCAAACTGCCAAAGATAGATCTCAAAACAAAGGAAGAAGTTAAACTACAAATGAATGTGCAAGAGAAGATTCACCATAATCTGGGGATATTCTTTAACAACACTAAGATATGTGATCAGTACACATATAGTAACAGTACAATCTATTAGGAAGGTTAACCATGCGTAGAATGCCATAGATAGGATAATAGTGCTGAGAGGGACCTATCCAATATTTAATATGCATTATTAGTGTGATAGAGAAGTTACTCAGAAATATGGGGACCAAGGAAAATACATTATAAATATGTTGTCACTGCTTCAAACACATATACATGTAGGTGGGCAGTGTTACCTGGGAGCATTTAAGGAAGAGAGGCAGTCATGGGTAGCCAGTGGATAACTAGTTTGGCTACAAGCTACAAACATATTGCCTTCAGGCATATTTATTGAGTGAATATTACACTTATGTGAGGTTCCAGGGTTCTGGCAAGACATGGCTTCATTTAGATAAGTATGTTCTTATTTAGTTCTTCTTGCACATAGGGTGGCATGAAGACAGACAAAGAAGAATGATGTGCCTATGTATTCCTGACTGCTTTTGGCCTGTGACAATTCTTGGTATATCTTTCTTGATGTTTCCTTTTCTGGTAGGGGTCAAGGCTCTGAGGAAACTACATTGGAAGCATCTACAATGTGTAAATTATTTTGAGACTCTGTCCCTATAACCTTAAGAATATTTAGGAGCCCTGCCCCCCCCTGCCCCCCACTGCATATAACAGGTATATTAAGTATGGGAGGCTTTTTACATTAAGAATGCTGTTTCACGTACAATCATCTTTTATCATAGTCTGATACATTATGGAAATGCTTGTTTTATTTCTTAAGTTCAGAATAAAGTAAATATTTTTTTTAAAAAAGACTGTATCGGGGGCAGCTAGGTGGCGCAGTGGATAAAGCACTGGCCCTGGATTCAGGAGGACCTGAGTTCAAAGCCAGCCTCAGACACTTGACACTTACTAGCTGTGTGACCCTGGGCAAGTCGCTTAACCCTCATTGCCCTGCAAAAAAAAAAAAAAAGACTGTATCCTTATCTATGACTAGGGGTTATGCTCTGTCTTGAGTGCCCATTTCTGTAATAGTAGGCACTGCTAGTAACTTGAGCTTAACACCCATACAATCTTTTTTTTTTTTTTAGTGAGGCAATTGGAGTTAAGTGACTTGCCCAGGGTCACACAGCTAGTAAGTGTTAAGTGTCTGAGGCCGGATTTGAACTCAGGTACTCCTGACTCCAGGGCCTGCATTCTATCCACTGCGCCACCTAGCTGCCCCAACACCCATACAATCTTCAAGTATTTCTTTCTAGGATCCCAAGATCTGCTTAATCTCAAGCCTAGTAAAAACAATATTACTTTCCTTGGAGTGCAGGGTGGTGTGGAGGGGGAAAGGGCTTAAGGGGAAAAAAGATAATCAATGACTTTAGAGGTCTTGCAACAGACAACTTCCCTTCAGCGGTTCTTTTTGATACCTCCTGTTGTATTCTCAAAGAGGACCATGACAAGGGGTGATGTCATGACTTACACTGAATTGTACTTAAATGAGGGAGGGTTGTGCAAGGCCACCAGCATTACTCTTTCCATCTGGGTCCAGTGGCAAGATATAGATATGTGTGTGCATGTGTGAGTGTGAATACATATACATACTCACATTATTATACATGTGCATGCATACATGCACATACACACACACACACATATAAAATCAGGACAAGTAGAGATGGTCCTGGTTGTTTAAGGCAATTGGGGTTAAGTGAATTGCCCTGGGTCACACAGCTAATAAATTTCTGAGGTGAGATTTGAACTCAGGTCCTCCAACTTCAGCACCAGTGCTCTATCTACTGGGTCACCTAGCTGCCCCCTTTTGATAGCTAAAAACAATTCAAATGTCTTCATAAAACTTACCACTGAAGTTTAATGTTCATTTAATGCCACATATAAATTCTTTGTGGGTTTTTTTTTTTAATTTTTTAGTGAGGCAATTGGGGTTAAGTGACTTGCTCAGGGTCACACAGCTAGTAAGTATTAAGTGTCTGAGGCTGGATTTGAACTCAGGTACTCCTGAATCCAGGGCTGGTACTCTATCCACTGTGCCACCTAGCTACCCCAATTCTTTGTGTTTTTAGGTAAACTGCAAAGGGAAATTTAAAAATATTATCCCACAACAACTTTTGGAGGGAGGTGTTATGGATGTAATGTCTTGTTCAAAGGAAGACCATCTGAGATATCATACGTTAACAATGACTCATCACTAAACTGACTGTAGGGTGTTAAGTTTTTCAGCCAGTAACTACACATACACACACACATACATACACACACATACATATACACACTCGCAAGTGTTAATATTTATTATCATCACCACTTAGTATGAGGAACTGAGCAAAAAGTAGACTCAAATCAATGAATCAGGCTGAAGTAATAGGAAACCATGGAATAAATCCTCTTGTATGCAAAACAAATAAATAACAATCGCTATTATTATTATACAGCTAACATTTGTATAGTGCCTACTATGTGCCAAGCACTGTACTAAGTCTATTACAATTAATTTCTCATTTCATTCTCACAACAACCTTGGGAGGTAAGTGATATTATTATCCCCACTTTACAGAGGAAGATGAAACAGAGAGGTTAAGTGACTTACCCAGGGTCATATAGCTAGGAAATATCTGAAGCCAAATTTGAACTCAGGTCTTCTTGACTCCAGGCTTAGTACTCTATTTATTGTACTACACAGACCATTCAGGAATTGCCAGGCTAACCATTGTAAAATGCTCCATGAGGCCTCTTCATGAGCTATGACCCACTGCTTTATTTTTTTTTTCTCTCTCTCTCTTTTTTTTTTTTTGTGGGGCAATGAGGGTTAATGACTTGCCCAGAGTCACACAGCTAGTAAGTGTCAAGAGTCTGAGGCAGGATTTGAACTCAGATACTCCTGAATCCAGGGCCAGTTCTTTATGCACTTAGCCACCTAGCTGCCCCACATTGCTTCACTTTTTGTTTTGTGAAGTATCAAAGGCCTTTATTTATACATTGGAGCATGAATGGGCCAGCTCCCTAATGGAAATGGTGGTGAGTGTGGGACTCGGGACCCTTTTATCTTTTAACTGGCTGGCTCTGCCCTTCTTCCTCAGTTACAATCTTTGAGCCAACACACTGGTACCAAATGCTAGCCTATCGGAATACAATATAATCAAAGGGGCAGCCCTCTAAACTCCTCCCCCACATGACCAGCCCTGGGTCTCATCAAGTGATCTTGATTGCCGGGGACAGGGAGGAAAGGAGCCATTAGTAAGCAACCTTCTCCCAGCTGAAATTCACCTCCCAGACATTCCCCCGACAACTTCAATCAGCCTTTGGGGGGGGGCATATTTTTCTCATAATCCTTCCTCTTTGTTTTTGGCCACTGGGCCCCCCTCAGTCCTTTGCTAACATCATATTTGTGGTTTTAGTAACATATACCACCCCCTGGTGTCCATTCAGTTCACGATTTCATCATGAATCTCAGGTGTAGTTGTCAAGTCTCTGGAACCACTTTCCTTGGGGCAGTCTAGAAGATATCTTATCTCCAGGGCACTTCTCCAGTGGATCCACTTCTCTGGTTTCAAATTACTTGTCCTGTTAAAATCTCTTACAAAACAGATCTTAATAGCAAATACGACTGTTTCCCAACTAAGCTCATGTCCTGTTCCTTCAGGGAAAGAACAATTCCCAACCGACCCCCTTAGGGCTGGAGCATCCCTAACTGGACTAAGGTCTATTAGGTTGCTACTGCATTTAGATAAGGGAAAAGAGGGTGAAGATTTCTTCTGTAACTGCTTCAAGCTGAATATGGTTGTAGAGCTGGCCCTAGGTCTTAGTGGAAGGAGTAGAAATACTGACAGGCCTGGTCCAGAGAGTGAAGGGGTATATTACCGTAAGGTTGAAAGCCTTGAACCTAGATGAAACAAACTACCAAGAGCTTCCAAAAATTAAAGGACAAGAACCAGTATTACTACAGGGAGAAAGGGGGCAAAACCAAGAGAGAGAATCCAGGATCCCCAGGATCCTGCATTTGGAGTGAAAAGCTGTTCCAGTGATAGATGTCATGAAAGCCCCATGCTGTTCAAAGTTTTATCTAAGATAAAGTATCTAACATAACAAAACATTCTATAAGTTACCCTCCTCTACTTCTCTTGAAACAAACTTGAGATGTTAAAAACTTTCCTAAGCCACCAACAAAGGAGTCCATAAGTTATACTCCTATACTCTTCTTTAATACAAGACAATTAAGAATAGAATTTTCATTTTTGTTTCATCACTTTTTGCATCATCTGCCTATTTATCCTCAGGCCATTATGAGAAATTAAAGAATCGAATACCATTGGTACCAGATGCCATGGCCAAATTCAACATCGTGTTTATCATGACATCTGGAATGATTATGGGGGTTACCATAAAAGAACAAAAGTTGCCAAGCCTTGCAAAGTACAGTGCAGGGGAAACTGAGTCAGGCTTAATCAGATGCATGGGATTGAGATGTCCATGACATCAGGCATATAGGAGGGGGGATAGAAGTCAGGTGTAAAATGAGATGGCATAGCCAGCTATCCAGTGTTATTGGGGGGGGGGAATGAAGCCAAAAGAATCCCACTCCAGCTTTTGCCAATGACTCTTCTCTCAGCCTTTCCCAAAACAGTACAATACCTGACCTTTGAGAATCCCTCCCCTCCTGTGACAGTTCGTTACCTACTCTTCTCTCTCTGTGGATAGTTGGCACCTTGGATGCTCAGATATGATAACTGAGAAAAGGCAATTAATGCCTTAAAATGGTAAATTTCCCATAATCTAAGTCTCATATGGATTTAACAGCTGAGGATAATTTGATAGCAAAAAATTGTGAATTAAGTTAGTAAACAGTTCTTATCATTATAGCAATTTATTGGCCCAATCATAAGCTCAATTCTTAAGGACAAACATGTATGGAGTTCAACCAGTAATTATTAAACTCCTTTAGAACTGCTGAATATTTAGGTCATGCTAGAATTTTAAAACCAATTTACAATAACATGCAACAATTGCTAAATATTACCATAAACATAATTATAATTAGCCGGTTACATTTGTCAACAGTTTAATAATTAAAACATGGACTCAGTTTAAAAAATATCTCTTGAGCACAGAAATATTTGAAAGTAATTCTATTGAATATGTTCTCATCAGAACAATCATATTTTCAGAATTCCCAACTGAGTTGTCCTGGGATTACAATAGGTTTCTTATTTTTATTCCTAATTATTATACAATTTCTTAACAATGAAAGGTTCCCTCTCAACACAGAACTATCAAAGGAACTAGGACGAATAGGAAAAGCCCTATCTAAAATATTAACCCTCTGTATCTAGATAATTTCTCAGGATTTAAAGTGGAATTCTCAAACAATTTTTAAAAAATAATTTCTCACAAAAGTTGCAAACTAAACAATAAAGCTTTCTTAATATACGAATAAATTCAGATTAAAACAGCAAGATCCTTTTCACTGCTTAGTGCAGCAATTTGGATGCCCTAATATTAATTTCTTTGCCACAAATTAACTCTCAAATAGAATGAGCCCCCTAAATCCCACAAGTGTTATATCCACATAACTTTCTTTTTTCTAAAAAAAGAAACTGATTCCCACTCCCCTTTCCCCAGGCAAATGAATTGCCTGGGACTAACTGATCTTTGTTAATCCCAGTCTCTTGAAGGACCCTTGGGTCTCCTGGACCTTCCAAGGGAACTCTTCCCCCCCAATGGTTAAAAGGATCAAGTAAAACCTTTTGTTGTAACGGGCCTAGTTTATCCCTGGGGCAAATTAAAAATTAAAATTAAAATTAAAAGAACCCCCTCCCCATGAAACTGTACCAAAGGACAGACACACCCAAAGAGATACTGAGTAACTCCAGGACCACTGCCCTTGAAGACAAGATTAGGTGTGGCTGCTGTCCGGTGGTGTGAAGGGGAGAGAGATGACCTGAGAGATCTGGAGCCATCCCTCACCCAAATTCCTTCAGCCACCACCAGTGGGGGATGGCCCTCCCCAAACAAGGGAACCCTTCAGTCAGATGATGACCCCATCAGACCACCACCACCCACAAAAAAAATATGCCTGCTCATCTCCTACTCAGGGAGAAAGGCATCCCAGAGAGCCATGCCTCTGCACGTGCTCTCTCTCTCTCTTTTTTTTTTTTTTGCAGGGCAATGAGGATTAAGTGACTTGCCCAGGGTCACACAGCTAGTAAGTGTCAAGTGTCTGAGGCTGGCTTTGAACTCAGGTCCTCTTGAATCCAGGGCCAGTGCTTTATCCACTGCGCCACCTAGCTGCCCCCACGTGCTGTCTTCTAATGAGAAGAAATTCAGGGACCTCTCTCTTGGCTTTCCCCCCAAACAAACCATTATTTCACTTCAATTGGATTTGTATGCAAGAGGCTATAATTCTTCAAAGAAGAATTCCTAAGAACCTCTATACTAAACCCCAATAACATTTTGATCTATTCTCACAACCCTGAGAGGCACGCTTTCATTCATAAATGCACCCAATACCCTTGCAAAAAACCCATAGCACACATTGCTTCACTTTTAAGAAAGAATGAAGCACTACTCAGGAACAACCCTGACTCATCCATTTCTGTACTTGAATAAATTGTCCTTAGACTTCATAATAATGCCAATAAGGAAATATTAAGCTCCACTGGGATTTCAGTGACTGGAAAGATTCTATATAATGTACCATTATTTTGGAGAATATTTCAGTTATTATCTTGCATCACCTCCTAGCTCCTAAAGAAATGAGCCTTCACTTTATTGTATGTCTATGGTTAGACTTATGCCTCAGTGTGCATCCATGACTATATCAGTTCTGACATTATTATGAGCTTCTGTCAATCACTTTCAACATCAGAATGGGAGGCTCTCTTAATTCAGAATGGGTATAGATTTTTCTTTTTTCCTGAGTTGGCATTTCAACTTCTGAAAAATCCAAGATTTGAAAGGCTGAATCTTTATACAGACACTGCTAAAAAGCTCTATGTATCTTTAGATTTTTTTCTTAACAGTGGGCCCAACGCATTATATTATAGACAGACAGATATATGATAGATAGATAGATAGATAGGTGATAGATAATCCTTCCCACTCCAAAACATTCTATATTCATCCATTAAAATAATTTTCCTAAAGTGCAGATCCAATCATGTCACTCCTCCTCCCACTCAATAAACTCCAGTGGCTTCCTATTGTCTCCAGGAGCAATTACAAAATGCTTTTTGGCATTCAAATCCCTTCCTTATCTGTCCCCCTCTTATCTTTCCAGGATTCTTATACCTTATTCCCTAACATGGACTCTTTGCTGGAATGACAATGATCTCGTGTCCCACAAACAAGACACTTCATCTCTCAGCTCCAGACATGCCCCCATGCCCATAAACACTGTCTTCCCTCAACTCCAACTACTGACCTTCTTGTAAGTCCCAAATAAAATCTTACCTCCCATAGGATGACTACTTAATTCCAGTATTTTCCCTATTTATTGTGTACATAGCTCTCTTTTTTGTGTATAAATTTATTTGCATGTTTTTTCCCCTGTTACATTGCAGGCTCCTTGAGGGCAGGGACTCTCTCTTTCTCTCTCTCTCAATCTCTCTCTCTCTGTCTGTCTTTCTCTCTCTCTGTCTCTGTCTCTCTCATACACACACATCCCCAATGCTTAGCCAAGTGCCTGGAATATTTGTAGTGCTTAATAGATGTTTATTGATTGGTCGATTGGTGTAGGGAACTACTGATGAGAAAAGTCCCTCAGACAACACAGACTGATAAATGTGCAATTTTTGAGTGTTGAAGTTGCCTTGGCCACTGAGAGGTTACATGGCATGCCAAAAGTCACAGGAGCTCATCTTCCTGACTCCAAAGCCAACTCTTGATATTACCTGTCCCTCTCCTTTCCCATCCCTTTCACTTACTCTGACATACACTGAACCTTTCTGTATAATGATAACTTGTTGCCCCTAAGCCAACTAAGGACTTCATTGGGTCAATTTTTTCTTCCTTTATTAATTAATTGCTTTCATTGACTCTTTCCCCTCTCATGTTCCTGATGTAATTTGAAGAATGCTCTAGCCTTATGGTTCAACATCAGATGAGATTCTGAAAACTGAATGCCTGCTTATTGATCAGCTCTTTTCCAAAGATTGATTTTGGGAGACTCCAGCACTCAGCCTTCTCTACTTCCTATTTCTAAATCTGAGAAGTTTCCTGTTTGTCTTTCCACTCATTGCTTGAAGAAGGGACTTGGGAGCCAGTAAATTTTGATATTCTACCATTTCGTTTAGATTGTACCTTCTCTTAGGCCAAAAGGTTCTGCCCTTACCCCTTCATGGGGTTGGTTTATTTAATTTGAATTAAAGCCTTCATTCTTGTTACAACAAGAAACCAAAATTTGTTCTTAGATCTCCATTCTAAGTTTTTTTTTTTAAATCCCTCTAAAGGAACCCTACAAGAACCATGGAAAATCTACTAGACAAAAGAAAGATTGAGATCTGGGGCATTGTTGGGAGTGCCTAACCTCCTGAAATCATAGGTCTTTGAACTATTGAAATGTTGAATCAAAACCATTAGAAATTGAAATTGTTTTCATTATTCATCATTACAAACTTCTATTAAGCCCTTTTCTCTCATCTTATATGTGTGCAATGAATATTTTTGAACCCAGAGGTGGGACTCTAAAATTATGCCTTTTAACTTGTATTTTCTTGGTTCCGGCCCAAGTTTCAGCCTTCTCCAAGGATGGATGGATGTAGGTATCCATCACATTACTAATTTTTCATAGTTTTGTGTTGAACTAAAATGTTTATTGAAACTTACAAATTATTGTGAATTTCAAAAAATAATTACTTCTATTTTTTCCCTCAAATCACTGGGAATAATGTTTAACAGAATCAAGGAAAGAGCTCTGGGGTTCTCCAATAGGTTGACACAGAGCAATTAATCAGTACTCCTTGGTTATACTTATTCAACTAGCTATAAATCCACTTACATGGATTATCATCCAGCCTATATTTCATCATCTGATCCATCATGATATTATTAGAAGAGACTGTCAACTCCTCTGATGAAATCAAGATTTACTACATCTATGACATTCCTCTATCTACTAGACTTGTAATCCTATCAGAAAAGAAAATGACTGTTTAGAGCAAGAATGTGATAGGGCCTCATTTTCTTCTTCAGGTATAGGGGACACAGCCTTTGACACAAACTCAATTAGCTTATCCTTTGGACCTTACTTTTGTTATGGGGGAAGTTGGTGGGGGTTGTGGTTAGGGGTGTTGGGATTTCTTAGGAATTCCTCTTTAAAGAATTGCATCCTCTTTGCACATAAATCCAATTAGAATAAAATAATATTTTATTTAGGCACCAGAGAAAAGAAACCAAGAAAGAAGTCCTTGGGCTTCTTTTCATGGAGAGAAGGCAGGGCACAGAGGCATGTTTCTCTGAGATAACTATCTCCTCAAGCAGGAGACAAGCAAATACTTTTATAGAGGACCCAAGGTGGTCTGATGGGATTATCATCTGACTGTGGAAAGTTCCCTTATTTGGGTGATCACCAGGGGCAGGACCATCCCTCACTGGTGGTGGCTGGGAGAAGTTGGGTGAGAGGCAACTCTCTTCTCTTGAGCCATCTCCATCCCCCTCACATCACAAAGGCAGTAACCATGCCCAATGGGCCTATCTCTCCTGCTTCAAGGTGTGTCTCAAGGAGAAGACCCACATCAGCTGGCCAGGTCAAACTTCAAAGTCCTACCCCATAACACTTCCTTAACCAATTTGACCAAAATAAACTGGATTCCCAATATTATCCCATTATCCAGTCCAACCATGGACTAGTAAAGCACTCCACAAAAGGTCTCTGTTCTCTGAGGAATTTGTAGACAGGATATATCTTTCTAGGACCCAACCTGTTGAAGCAAGTAGATACTTAAAGTCACATAGAGAAATGGGATCAGGATTCCAAGGCTACTGAAGGCAAAAGGTCCCATAGGATCTCACATAAACATTTTTTTTTTCAAAGTAGATGTTTTATTCACAAGCCAGTCCATCCAGGTGGGAAGAATAAGCAGACAGACAGGATTCCTGATGGAACTAGATCTAGATTAGTTTACAATCCACAACTGAGCCTTTCTGACTAAAGTACTACAATTAGATTATGATACAATCAATTAGAATAAAAGCAGAAAGGCACATTCTTCAAAATGCCTGAGTTTTTTATAAGGATAATTTCACCTAAGGGTTTTACAAATGGAAAAAATTAAATTGGGAGTGGGAAGAATTCACATAAACTTCCAATAATAATAGGTAGAATTTATATAAGACTTTAAGGTTTAAAAAATGATTTACATATACTATCGTATTTGATCTTCACAACAACCCTATGGAGTAGGTGTTATTATTATTCTTATTATTCTTTTATAGATGAGGAAACCAAGGGAGAGAGGTTGTGAATTGTCCAGGGTCATATAGCTAAGAGGGGCAGCTACATAACACACTAAATAGAGTGCTGGGCCTCTAGTCAGGGAGACTCTTCTTCATGAGTTCAAATCTAGCCTCAGACACTTACTAGCTATGTGACCTGGAGCTAGTCACTTAACCCTGTTTGCTTCAGTTTCCTCATTTGTAAAATGAGCTGGAGAAGTAAATAACAAACAACTCCAATCTTTTTGCCAAGAAGAGCCCAAATGGGGTCACAAAGAGTCAGACCTGACTGGAAAACAAAACAAAATAAAACAAAACACCTGAATAACAACATAGGTATTAAGTGCCTGAGGAAAGATTTGAACTCACATCTTCCTAAATTCAAGTCTATCATTCTATCCACAATACTACCTATCTCTTTAATTCCTGAAGCTTCTTTGCTGCTATCCCTTGCTCTACTAATGATATTAAAGCAAAGAGATACATTAATATCAGATGATTAAAGTCAACACATTCTTTCTACATTAATAGAAAAGTATCATGTTTATTTCAAAGTAACTCCTTGTGATGCTTTTATCTCATATATATGTTAATAATGTCTACATAATTAACAATTTTGCGTGTTCCTATCTTGTCAAGTCAACAAGCACTGAATAAGTGCTTATTAACTATCAGTCACTATATAAAATGATTTAGGTAAAAATACAAGTGAAAAAAGGCAGGCTCTGCTCTCAAAAAGCATATATTCTAATGAAAGACTTCAATGGGAATTCAATGGGAATTAAAAAGGGGAGAGGAAGGAGGGAAAGAAGAACTTCTACCCCAATGGCTAAGTCTGAGAATGAGAGATGACTGTTCTGGGTTCTTCCTCAAAATGGAAGTTCCAGAAAGAACTTACCAATTAAAGAAGGAGAATAAAGAAATAGAGTAAGAAGGCAGCTAAGGCATGGTGGTTAAATTTTGAAAATCAGATGAAGCTGTTCTAGTCCCTCTTCCAAAAGAGAAGTTCTGAGAAAAACTCACCAATGGGAAGAACACAGGAAAACATTAAGAAGCTTAGGCTCGTAGATGTCTTGAAGAGATTGTTGAGGTTATCAGATCCAATTCTCATATGTTACAAACTAGTAAACTGAGGCCCAAAGAGATTAAGTGACTTACCCAGGAGCACACAGTGTCTGAGGCAATATTCAAACCCAGGTCTTCCTCATTCAAAGTCCATTGCTCAATTAATTTCTAGAGTCAGTGTTTTGGTGGTGGTGGTGGTGGTGGTGGTGGTGGTGGTGTGTGTGTGTGTGTGTGTGTGTGTGTGTGTGTGTGTGTTTTAATAAACCTCATCTTTTAAAAAATTTTTATTGATTCTTTTTATTTTAATTTCAAAGTATATTCTTCATCCTCCCTTACCCAGAGTGAACCTTTGAAAAATAAAGGAGGAAACACTGTTTAGCAAAACTAACCAGTATACCATACCTGTCAGTCTATGAAATATTACATACCTAGAACACCCAATGTCTATGTGGATAAGTAGGCTTATTGATATCTTTTCTCTAGGGCCAGGGCTATTATAATTATACAACATGCAGTTTCATTTTCTTTCATTGTTACAATTTTTTTCCCCTACTTATAGTTTTGTAAGGCATTGTGCATATTGCTTTCCTAATTCTGTTTACTTGGTTCTCTATCAGGTCAAATAAGTCTTCCCACACTTTTTGGAATTCTTCATAGTAATTGTTTGTTTTTTTACAGTGCAATAATATTTCATTACATTTATGTGCCATGCAGTCAACCATCCCAATGGTTTTATTGGCCAGGTCTCCATATTTCATGGGTAAGGAGACAAATATATGACCCAGTGTTCCTGTTTCATTAAGAACAACTACATTGAAGTCCTTTACATTTGCATTCTTAGATTCTGAGGCCATGTAAAGAGCTGTTCCTTCTGATAAAGGTTTATACTTTGAATAAGAGATACATACTCTCTCAGGCAATGGCTTGCACATTGAAAGGGGACATGTTTTCCTTTTTAATTGACTGCATTTTCTTTTTTAGATAAATCATCTGTTTCATAATCTGCTCTGTAATTTTTCCAGGAGTCAATATCAAATATATCTGTTGGCACCCCCCCACACACTTATAATCTATCCTTTCCACTTTGGGACTTGGGACAATGTTTACTTATTACAAATCCTTGCTCACAAGTAAGCAATTCCTTTCTTTCAGAATCTGCTTTGTCTTGTTTTATAACTTGATTTATAATAATAGGATTAAAATTCACTTCATTCACTTTTACTCCATTGCACATGGTTCTGTAGGGATTCAGATCTGAGATAGGTAAATGGTAAGACTCAATAAAAATAATTCTTAATGCTATAGTTTTTCTCCTTTGCAAATTTCATATCACCAGCCAGATTATTCTGGTATAAAAACACAAAAAAAGTTTTGCTCATTTCCCCTTCTGAAGCAATAGATAATGAAGCTTAGAAGTAAAAATGAGAACTTAATAGGTATTCTGCTTTTAACAGGCTTTTTTTTAGTGTAAATGAGATAATATACTTGAAAGCACTTTGAAAAACTATAAAATGATATAGAAATAGAATTTGTTAGCAGAATTAGATAACCTTTTGTATTCAAAAATTATTTTCTGGGTTTTATGATGGTACTAAGACCCAACTAAGACAATGCTATCTAGGAAGAGTCCTTGGCCTTTCTATGAGTCATAGACTCCTCTGTCAATCTGGTGAGAGCTAGAGACTCCTCATAATAATGTTTATTTTAAAACATTATTATTATTATAAGGTGTATCAATAATATAAATATCATTTATCTAATATAATATTAAAACATTTCATTATCATAAGTAAATCTAACAATTAATTAATGACATTTAATAAAATGCATTATTATTATTAATTATGTTTTATTGTGCATTTAAGCTTAAAATAAAGTACACAGAATAATAAGGGAAACCAATTATGTTGAAATAGGGTTATATAAATATGTATGTATGTGCATATGTATATAAAAGTTCTCAGAATGCTGGTAAAGAATGCCTCATACAGATTATTTCTTCCTAAGGTTTCTTTATGGTATATCTATGCATTCAAATTCGTTTGGATATGTGTGTGACCATGTGTTTTTACACACATACACACACATATACATATATACATGTATATAGTAGTTGAATTCATTTTTAAAAAATGCATCTAAATAAAATCCTTTTTTGTTGGAAATGTATTTAATTTCCTTTAGGGGAAAAAATTACATGATCTGGGCTTAATAATTTCTAAGTACCTCACAACAAATATGCTTTCTCATGTTTAATCAACATCACTTCCACTGCAATTAAACAATTTCCTCTTATTCCTTTCTTAGAAGAGATGCCAGATAGTTAATACACACTCTACTATAACTGTTCATATAACTAGGCAATGTTATTTGTTTTTCTTTTTCCAAGATATGATGTAGCAGAGAAATCTGGGTTTGATTTCTTTTCTCAGGCTTACTAGATACCCTAGGGGAAGTAGGGGGAGGGTCTGAACCTGTGATTTCATTGGAATAGAAAACTCCAGTGTGGAAATTCCCTCTACCAATACAGATCAGCAACTATTCAACTTATAGCCTTACAGACTTGCTGGAAGGCACTTAAAATACTTGAATTTCTCGGGGTCGTATAGTCAGTTTGAGTCAGAGACAGTATTTGAAATTAGATCTTCAAGCTTCTGAGGTCAGTTCTGTGCAATATGCAATGCTACTTTTTTTTTCTTTTTTTCTTTTTTTCCTCTCTGTATGGACTTCAACAAATTACTAACTCTCTCTGAACCTATTTCCTCATCTGTAAAATAGAGACAATAATCGTACTTATCTCATAGGATTGTTATGAGGATTAAAGGACATATTTATAAAGTGCTTTACAAACTTGAAAGTACTATATAAATTAAATCTATTATTAGTATTAGATGATGCAGGTAATTTTTGTGAATATTAAAGAAGTGAATTTCAGTTATTATTGTTTTATTTCTGTCTATGCTTTCTTCACATGTTCAACTCTATAACTTTGAATAGGATCTCAATTTTTCCCATGTCTTTGATTTTGTTTTGTTTTGTTTTTTTTGTTTTTTGTTTTTTGTTTTTTTTAGTGAGGCAATTGGTGTTAAGTGACTTGCCCAGGGTCACACAGCTAGTAAGTGTTAAGTGTCTGAGGCTGGATTTGAACCCAGGTACTCCTGACTCCAGGGCTGGTGCTCTATCCATTGCGCCACCTAGCTGCCCCTCCCATGTCTTTGAAATGAAATTGACTGCTATTCTGACAATATGTCTACAATACTGATCTTACCTTCCAATACTACATATCACTGATCATTATTCACTATTGTTTTTTGTTTTACTATGACCCCCAGATCTTTTTTCTGCTCTTGTAATGTAAGACAGTCATCAGCCATCATTTATTTTTGTAGTGTTTTTGTAACAATTATGCCTTAATGTGACTGAATATAACTTTCTGGGTATTGATCTTTATCCAATTTATTTTGAAATTGCCTGAGGTCAGTTGGCTGGTCTTTAATATTCTGCAATGGCACTGGGTCATCATATACTTTTTAAAAAATGCCCAGCTACTGTATTTGTATTCAAAGCAATTTAGAGCTGAAAGGGAAATCATCTATTCCAATCTTCCCCCATTTTAAAGATAAGGAAATTGAGGCTCAAACAGATGAAGTGACTTGTTTAAGGTCAAGCAGGTAGCAAGCAGCAGATACCATGTTTTCCAAATCCTAATCCAGTGTGTTTTCTCCTACACTCTGGGGAAATAATAGCTGTTTCCTTGATTCCCTCTTTTTTTGTCATTGAGAGCTTTTATAGTGTCTCACAGCTCTTGGCATAATTTGTTGATTGTGCTTCTCAGCATTCTTTTCTGGCATCCTTTCCATAGTTCCTGCTTCTCCCACATACCATCTCCATAGCACACACCTCCTCCCTGCCTCTGTCCCCCAGAGAAACACTTCAGGAACTCATCCAAGTTCTCTTTCATTTTGCTAAATTCTCATAAACATCATAAATAATAAAATAAGCAAAGTCAGAAGAATAGCAGACAAAAGTGCAATAACCTTCCTACGAGAAGACACAAAGCCAAAAGAACAGATTCTCTTCACATATAACATTTTTGAAATGTCATCACTGAAGGTCTTCAAGACCAGTACAAATATGATCTGTTTATGGATCCAGATGGCTGCCTTTGAGACATAGACAAAGGTACATTTTTTTTTTAAATTAGCTACTTAAAGCTCAAAAATTGATTCCATAAAGAATAGCCATTGTTCCAATCAGAATGGTGTTTTTGACATGAGAAATTAGTAAGAGTTAGTAGAAAAAGGAAATAGAGTATCATGAATAAGAAAAGGAAAAAGAATAGAGCCCCCATGGTGAATATGATAGATGATGGTAATCAAGATACAAAATGATCTTGACAGGGTGGAATGCAGGGCTGAAATGAGGAACATAAAATGTATCAGAGAATACACTTATTATCACTTTCACTTTCTACCTTCTGAGACTGTGCTAGTGGAAAAAGCAAAGGGAAAAAAGAGGAAAAAAAGAAATACCCTATGTTCCACTGGGAAACAAAGAGGCTTAGCCACCATGTTTCTGTGTGTGTGTTTGTGTATGTTATATATGTGTGTATGTGTGTATACACACATAACACACACACACACATATATATCCTTTAATGATTTTAAAATTTTCTTTTGTTCTGAGCAGGATCATAGATTTAAGGCTTGAAAGGACATCAAAAATAGTCCAAGTGCTTTTTTTTTTCCAAGTGAGGAAACTGAGAGTTAGAGATCTCAAGTCATTGCCTGAAGTCCATTCACATTTAATCGCTAATGGTGTTGGTCAGTCATTTCAATTTTGACCCACTTTTTGTAACCTCATTTCAGGTTTCTTGGTGAAGATACTGGAGTCATTTGCCATTTCTTTCTCCAGCTCATTTATTTTATGGTTGAGGAGCTAAGGCAAATAAGGTTGTGACTTGCCCAGGGTCACACAACTGGTAATTATTTGAGACCAAATTCAAACTCACAAAAACAAATCTTCCTGATTCCAAGCCCAGTGCTCCATCTTGCTGCCCAATCAAATGACGCTCAATAAACATCTACTACTATATGTGAAGCACTGGGCTAAGATCTATGACCACAAAAGGGGGGAAAAGTTCTTGTCCTTAAGAAAATTGCTAGCAATTAAAAATTTAAACAACTAAGTAAACATATGATAAGGTTTTAAATGCCAAGTTTAGCTTGGTCCCAAATAAGAAATATGAGAAAAAAACTTCCCTCTACTCCAATACAGAGATGGAAAGGGGTCTACAATTCTGAAATATTTAATATATTGTCATACTTTCAAAATATATTGGTTGTTTTTAAAATTTTTTTCTTTTCTTTCTCTTTTTTTCATATTAAAAAAAACAAAACAGAAAAAAACATGGGCAGTTAGGTGGAACAGTGGCTAAAACATTGGGCCTGGATTCAGGAGGACCTGAGTTCAAATGCAGCCTCAGATGCTTGACACTTACTAGCTGTATGACCCTGGGCAAGTCATGTAACCCCAATTGCTTCAACAAAAAGAAAGAAAGAAAGAAAGAAAACAAACAAACAAACAAACAAACCTACATTCAAAGATACACCTCTGGGAGGAATATGGAACAAGGCCATGGGTTGGTCTGCTATGATGGACTTAATCCAGTCTTATTCCAAGACTGGAACAAAGGAAGGGAAAATAGGCCATGAATGTCAAAAGGGTTAGAATGGGAAGGAAGAACTAGCTCACAACAGATGACCTCTATCTTTTCATGGTCTTCTTCAAGAATGAAGGACAAACAGCAATAACAACAACAAATAGGAGTTTTGATACCTGACAAAAATTTACTTAAGTAGGTGGAGTGCACAGGTACAGATTGTAGACCACTTCATGTGGATGAAGTTGTATTATGCGGTGCATGACCTGGTGGGTGAGACAGGGGAGTGGGGCAGAATTCAGTAGGAGAGGAATGAGACTTTTGTGCCAGAATTCAATGCAAGGGTAACTTGGAGTACCACATTGTGGAAGAAATACATCCCACCCCAGATGTTGGTACCTTGGGGAAAAGTTCAATCACCGCATCCTGGTTAAAATTCTGCTTCCTGGTAAAGGAGGAGGTAAGGTTAGGTAGAAATGACAGAGTGGGGATTCAAACCCAGTTGCTCTGACTCCAAATTCAGCTCTCTTTACATTAATTTGATGCTTAATCATATGACACAGTTTCGTTGGGGATTTAACTGATGCATCTTTACTATTCTTTCAGTCAACACAAATATATATATATATATATATATATATATATATATATACACACACACACACACACACACACACACATATTGCGTCCTGAGTACCTTAGTGTATGGCAGTGAAACATGGACTACATATACTAGAAAAGAGAAGAAGCTTAACAGCTTCCACATGTACTGCCTTTGGTGCATCCTTGGTATATCTTGGTCAGATAGGATCACCAACACAGAAGTGCTCCAATGCGCCCAACTTCTGAGCATCTACACACTACTGAAACAAAGATGGCTGCACTGGCTCGGTCATGTGCACCGAATGCAAGACAGGCGCATTCCCAAAGACCTTCTCTATGGCAAGTTAGCCTCAGGACAAAGACCTCCTGGACAGCTTCGCTACAGAGATGTATGCAAGCGAGACTTGAGGGCTCTAGGAATAGACATCGGCAGCTGGGAGGAGATGGCCAAGGACGGAGCCTGATGGAGTTCAGTACTAAAGAGCAGCTTGGGTGTCGCTGAGATGGGCCTACAAGCTTGGGAGGAAGAAAAACAAATGAGACGCAGGAACCGATGGGCAACAGAGAGCACAGTTTTCTGATGTCCTCGTTGCGGCAGGAGCTGCGGCTCTTGTATCAGACTGCACAGCCACACTGTGGCTTGTGACTCTTCAAGGCGCTGATCCATGGTTGTCCGCGACTGGTGGAAGCCTACTGCTAATACTGCTATATACACACATATATATGTATATGTGTGTATTGTAACTATTGGAATGACACCACCTGCTGGAGACTTACTGTAGGAAAGCTCCAACATGAGGAGAGGTCCTCTGAGGGCAGGACCATGCAGCTTTCTTTGGAGTCAGGAAGTGACATTGGCTGGTGGGAAGAAGAAGGAGGAGACTGGCGCTCTGTTTCGCTCTCTTTCCTGAGGACTCTGGTGGAGAAGGCAGCTAGAAATGCACTCTCCCTTTAATAGACAGATGAATCTAGGCCTTTCCTTCTCTCTTTACCAAATTTTTATTCTCCTTAATAAATGCTTAAAAGTCTAACTCTTGCTAAAACTTATAATTTTTTGGTGACCACTCATTAGATAATTTAGACAGTATAGCTAGAATTTTAGCCCTCACAGTATATATGTGTGTGTGTGTGTGTGTGTGTGTGTGTGTGTGTGTGTATGTATGGGGGGGGGTTTACAGTGTAGTTGGAATACGTCGTTTATACTTACCCAGCCTTCAGTGGTGTCTATGCCAGTCATGGAATCACCCCCTTCCTTTTGTCGTTGTGTCAGTTCCTTTTTGTTCAGTTTGTTTTTTTCCAATTTTCTGACACTTTGTGACCCCATTTGGGGTTTTCTTGACAAAGATACTGGAGTGGTTTGCTATTTCCTTCTCCAGCTCATTTTACAAATGAGGAAACATAGGCAAAAAGGCTAAGTGACTTTACCCAGCATTCCACAACTAGTAAATATCTGAGGCCAGATTTGACCTCAGGAAAAGGAATCATCTTGACTCCACACCCAGCACCTTCTCTACTGCACCACCCAGCTTCCCCTAGTTGGCAGTTCCTTTAAGAAGCATTTTTCAGAGTTGGTCAAGGGCTGAATCTGGAGTCAGGTAAGCCTATGTTCAAATCCATGCTGTAGGACCATGTGGACAAACCATTCAAACACAGCCTCAGGAAAGTCTTTAGTAGAAAGAGTTTTAGACAAATTGATGACAATCAGCAGAAAATTGATAAAAATTGTACCAGACATCATCTAAATTGGCCATTACAAAAGGGAGAATAACTGGCCCAACGGTACAGCAATCCAGCTATTTTGGTAAAGATAGAGGTACACTCTCTAATTTCACAAGGAGGAAAATAAAACTGATTCAGTAGTATAAGTAAATTTTGAGTTCCTTAGAGAATGACATCGTTTCATTGCTTCCAATGAAGTGTTTTTTTTTTTTTTAAGTCCAACATATTGGAAGGCCGTTGGCTTATTTCTCTGTGTTATGAAAAGCAAATGATGGAATCTTCACTTGAGGAGCCGACTTCACAGTTTGCTGAGTTAATGTGTGAGTTTCACCAACATGACACATACACACATGCACAGGAGAGAAATGCGGAAGAGCTGGCAAGGACTGGGGATGTGATACTCCCACTTATTTTAGGCTTCCTCCTGAGGAAGGAATGAACATTGTTCCCTTGGCAGATACAGCCTTTCATTGGTCCCTGTCATTCTCGTATCAAAAAGTCTTTTTTGGATTTTACTATTACATTACACTTTCTAAGAAGCATTTGTAAGCTGTGGCATGCTATAGTTCTACTTTTTCTACCCTGTTTTAAAAAAAAAAAACAGAAAACAAAAAACAAACCTACTAAAACATTCCCCCTGTTGACCTGTCCTAATAAAGTACCTGATGACTATGACTGGTGGCAAAGGCACAAGATGAAATCTTCCTGAACTTATACAGATTCCTTGATTCCTTTCTCCCTAAAATGACACACTAATGTCTTTTTTCATGGCCTAGACTTGAGATTTCACTGCAGCAGAGAATTCCCTTGTGAAAAAACTCCCTCTACTGATGCAGATCTCAATGCTTCTATCATTTATATTCTTAGAGAGTTCCCTGGGGGTTGGAGAAGTTAAGGGCATAGGTCTAAATGAAATATTCCATCTGCAATGCCATTTGCAATGCAAATCTAGCAGTTTGACAAAAAAAATATCTTCCCAACAACAACATACAGTTATCTCTTCCACATAGTGGGGCTAGGAGTGCATTGTCCCCTCCTCCCATGCTGCTCCCTCACCTATCCCCCTACCCCCACTGTGATTTGAAGAATCCATGTATATTTTTTGGCCCTCCATTTGCACCTGAGAAGAATTTTGAATTTTTTCTTTGTCCTTTATGGGGTGTTTACAGTATCTTATTGTAAAATGTGGGTTACATTTTTGGTGATTGGCTCTGTGTCATCTGCTGGCCTTAGCATGTTGTCTGTGCCTTCTGCAAAACTCCCCCCAAATTCTCATTTTATTTCTTATGCCAACCTGAGATATATCGAAAAAGCAATGGAGAAAGTCTTGATGTGGAAGGGATATTGCCTCAAAAATATCAAAAGCAAGATAAGGTGACTAATGAAGTCAACTCAACCTATCCAGCTCAACCTTGGAGGGAGGAAGAGTAGTGTAAGAGCTCATGAATGGATTCCCTCTGGGTCTCTTCTATAACACTGGTCTCACTTTTGCTACAGGCTCTCTAGCTTCACTACTTCATATATGTCACAGCTCAGTCTTTTCTTTGCACAGATGCAATTTAAGTAGCAATGGTTAACAGCAGTCATACCAAGCCATAACCTAGGGATCAATGTCCAAATGAAAGTAGAACTTTTTTCCCACCAGCAGCATGGGAAGAACAGCAGACCAGAAGTCTTTTCAAGAGCACAAGAAAAGGCAACTTAAGGGAAGTGTATACTCATTCATTTTCATATATACCCTGTTATTTCACTGATTTTTTTCTGCTAGGACAGAGAAGGGTCATTTGAAGCTTCTTTTAACATCTATCTATCTATCTATCTATCTATCTATCTATCTATCTATCTATCTATCTATCTTCTATCTATCTATTTATCTATCCATCCATCCATCCATCCATCCATCCATCCATCCATCCATCCATCCATCCATCCATCTATCTACCTATCTATCTATCGATCTATCTGCTAAATGGAGTTAGTACCCATTCAGGAGTGATGGAGTAGAACTACATCTCCAAAATTAGAAGTTTAATAGTGCCCCACCACCTCATTATTTTAGAATGACTCTAGATAATTACATAGTTATGTTCAGTGAAGAAAATGTTTTTGGAAAGAATATCAACTGCCACATAAACTTTCCACAAATACCTATGCTCATTCTTCATAGTAATTTTTCATCATCTACTTGTTAGGGCAATGGAGATGTGGTCACAGTCAAAGAATAATCACATCATTTGAGAAAAGAGTGGCTTTTCAAAGTTTTGCAGATGGACATTATCTACTCCTTTGTATTTACTCAAACTCTTTGGTTAACAGCCTGAAAAATGCTCTTGAAATCAACCACCAATTAGTCATTTTAGTGAAAACTACTAAAACTGGGTTTGTTAAAAGATTAGATCATTTATCTCCACAAGTTAACCCAGAAAAATGGATCTGTAAGAAGTATCTTATGGTATTAATCGTCATTGCTCAGTACTATGTCTTTTGTATGTTACTTGTGGAAAGTTCCCTAAAAGAAAATTTAAGATTTTATTGATGAAGGACAGAAAAAGAAGCATCAAAGTTTCTCACAAAATGGATTACCTTTTTAGGGTGTTTTTGTTATTGGATTACCTTTTGTTAATGGATTACCTTTTTAGGGTGTTTTTGTTATTTTGTTCAGTGATACATTGTCCAATACTTTCTCTTTTTTATGCTTGAAGAATAACCAGCATGCATTGAATTCAGAAAATGTTTACTGTTTGTGTCCAGAGCACCTCACACACACTAGGTGCTTAACAAATGTTTGTTGATTGAGTATTGGATGCCAAAAAGAGAGAGAGCCAATGTGAATTTGAGATTTATCTTATTTCCCAGAACTCCCTCTCTTACATTAGCATCTGTATTGATACCTCACTGTGAATATGATCCTGGGTCACTGAGATATATACTTGAAGACTGGCAAGGCCTTCCAAACTAGAAAGACTTTGAGTGTGAATCTGGCAACAGACTATGTGTCTGTCATATGTTTGTTCTACATTATTAAATACTGTGTGGGCTTGCTAGCAACCCAACTCTAAAATCTGACTGAAATACAGTTCACATTGGTAATAGAATGGAGATAGAAAGCAAGCATCATAGTTCTACTATCATGCCTCTTACTTCTCCTCTTATATAGACTCACTGCTTTTACCCCCCAAATCAAAATTCCTTCTAATCATTGAAAATGATGCTCTTGAGTGGCTTGTTTCAAATCTACCACCATTCACCATATACAAACAATCTTCACATCTCCTCCTCCCTATGGAATTTTAATCACACTGCCTTTTTTCATCAGTGCTTTAGCTATTAGAGTTGTCTCTTCCAATCCTCCAGTGAAAAGTATCTGGGTCTCTCACTCAATTCCAAATTTTCATCTTATAAACTGCCTTTCAGTGTAGAACTGGAGAACAAGGCTGCTATCTTCTGGCTCCCACAGATCATGCATCAAGTTGTCCATCATCAATTCTTTTCCCACTTTCTGAGTGACAAGACTGGGCAAAAGCCACGTGAGAGATGAATAGGACTCATGTTTGGTATTACAGAGTATATCAGGTCTTTGAGGGTAAGGATTTTCACTTTTGTCATTGTATCCCCAGCACCTAGTACAAAGCTGGGCATAGAAGCACTTCATTACTGCTTGTTGACTGATTGGATGGTAGGGGAGAAGGGATTGTAGATGTCCAAAGCTATTGTAGAACATCTCCATTTTTGTTTCATAATGCCATGTAGATGACACAATGTATAAAGTGCTGGACCTCGAATCAAGAAGATCTGAGTTCAAATCAAGACCTCAGGTACTTGGTAGTTCTGTGTCCATGAGTAAGTCATTTAACTTCTGTCTGTTTCAGGTTCCCATGGCTGTTAAAAATTAAATAAGATAATATTTGTAAAATACTTAGCAAAGTGTCTGACACTAGATGCTGGTGAGTTGTATATGATTCTTTGTGACCCCATTTATTTAATTTTTTTGTTTTTGTTTTTTTGGAAAGATACTGGAGCAGTTTGCCATTTTCATCTCCAGCTCATTTTACATGAGGAAGTGAAACAAAAAGGATTAAGTAACTTGCACAAGGTCACACAGTTGATAAGGGTCTGAGGCTAGATTTCAACTCATGAAGATGAGTCTTCCTATTTTCAAACCCAATACACTATCTACTACAACATCTAGCTATTCCTGGCACAAAGTAGGTACTTTGCTTGGTCCCTCCCTCTCTCCCACCCACAACTGGGGAGTTATGACTAAATAGAGTTTAGAATTTATGGCATATGTGGAATAGAGTATAAAATGAATGACTACAAAAATTTCATATGTGTGACAAATTTTATTTTAGTTCTCACACTAATTAAAATAAGAATCAAGATAGTGAATTAATTCTATAGGGATTCTGCATCTACTATGTGCCAGATACTGTGCCAAATGCATACATGGTATGTATGTTTAGCCATCAATAAACTATGTTACATATTTCATTTAGGCCAAATAAAGAGGGAATTCAATAATAATTGTTGACCTATTATATAAGTGACTCTGGTGATAAAGTACAAATTCACCTTTCAATAGCTTTCATAAATCCTTAATGCTATTTTGTTTGAGTTTCCATTTCAATTTTATTTAAAAATTCTGTTTATGTTAGGATTTGTTCATAATGTATATTAAAAATGAAGTTTTGTGTAAAGTAGATTTTGAACATGTTATATATAATTCTATGGTGTACTCTACTTCAAAACTCAAAAAAATATGCTATTTTAATCTTACAACACATTTCTAAGAATTACAACATCTACCTGTATGTGCCATACCACTTATGAAATAGATACTATAAATCAAGCCTGGAACAAATATATATGCCAACTACATGGTAATTTTTTCATTATATTTTAATTTGAAAAGCCCTAAGTGTGTGAAATAGGATGATTTTATAATTACATTAAGTTAATTTTAAGCTAATTAATAATTCATAGACAATGAGAAAAGACCAAAAAATAATAGAGGATGACTAGTCTTTCACAAAAATAATAAAGTTTTCCAAAATGTAAAAAAATGTTTTTGGAACATTTTTTGAGGATTTCAATGCCATATTATCAGCAATTATCTTGAATGCTGAAGACTTGACATAGATAAGAAAAGAGAAGTTCATTTTTGGCAAATCTGTTTTATACCCAGTAGTTTTAATACAAGAGGAAGCAATTAAGAAGACTCATGTTGGGGCAGCTAGGTGGCACAGTGGAAAGAGCACCGGCCCTGGAGTCAGGAGTACCTGAAGACTGATGTCCTTGGTAGTATCCTTTGTTTACAAATAAAGGCCATTATGCAGTATTTTTTTTTCATATCTTAGACATTGTACAAATTGAATGTTTAGCAGGGCTAATAAATTAAAATTTGAAATAGTAATGCATATTTTAATATTTATTTTAGTACTTCAAAGGTCTGAGGTTTCATAAATATACATATCCAGTGATAATCTCTAATTTATCCTATATATGACTTATTTGTACATAGTTATTTTCATGTCATGTCAACCCATTAGACTGTGAGTTCCTTGAGAATATGACCTGTTCTTTGTTGTTCTTTGTATCCCCAGTATAGCACAGTGTCTGTCACATAGTAATTGTTTAATCAATGTTTATTGACTTGACCCATTCCACTGATGCACTTCATACTCTCACTCAGGTCTCTGGCCACCCCCGCCAGAGCTTAGGAGATGGTCTGCATGACTTGTTATGGCTGAACTCAATCATATGATTACCTACCTATGTTTTCAAATTTAGCTAAGCTGGTTCTTGAACAGCAGTCACAAACTTCCATTTTATAAGGGACCCTTGTAGTCTTCTTAGTTTGGTAGACTCTATCAGAGCTTGCACTCCATTGGGAAACCCTTCAAGAACCCAGGGTCTCCTTCACAATGCAATGGGGCATCAGAGTAGCACTTTAGTGTAAAAACTTTTAAATATTATGTATGTGTACATTTTGGCAAGGAGAAATGTGCATTCCTTTAGTGAACTCTACTAGAATTTTCACTTTAAAATTAAAATAGATAATCAGGATTTACTTTTTAAATTTGAAAGCAGAACAACTATAAGGTGTTGGTTGTGACACTGATGAATTGTAATTGATGCTGTGGTATAATACAATTAATTATATTAAGTATTTTAAGATGAAATAAAAGTCAGGTTATTTTTAAAGAAAAGAATAATGTAGACAAGATTCATGCTCAAACTGAAAAAAATCTTTAACTCAATTTAATCTTTTTAAATTTTTTTTCTTTTTAATTCCTATCTTGAAGGATAAGAAAGATTACTCTTTCTTATTCAGAGTCTGAAAATTATTAACCCTCAAGTTTTATATGTAATAAATATACAAGAGGCAGTAGTCACTAGAAATACCTTTATTTACCTAACTTAATTGAATACCTAAAGGATCTATGATTCAGTTGAAAGAAGTAAGAATATTTAGCCTTGAAAAGAACAGACACAGAAGGTATATAAATATAGTCCTCAAATTACTGAAGAAAGTTTCATGGAGAAGAATAATTTAACTTATTTTTACTTGGCCCTAGAGGGTAAAATTAGGAGCAATGAATATTATAGGAATAGGTTGTAGGGAGTCACAATTAGGCTCATTATAAATGTATATATATATATATATATATATATATATTTTTTTTTTTTTTTTGCAGGGGAATGAGGGTTGCCCAGAGTCACACCGCTAGTAAGTGTCAAGTGTTTGAGTCCAGATTTGAACTCATTTCCTCCTGAATCCAGGGCCAATGCTATATCCCCTGTGCCATGTAGATGCCCCACCCCCAACTTTTTAACAATACAAATGTCCAAAAATGGAATGGGCCGCCTCATGAATTTGAGGTTACACTTACTGAAGTTTTTCAATAGAGAGCTTTGGATGATCATTTTGTTGGGCATATTTTGGGAGCATTAATACTGAGGTAAAGGTTTAACTAGTTCTCTGAGGTACCTTATATTTCTAAGATCTTGTGATTTGGGGGATCATATGATCCCATAACATAGAGAAATGAAGGTAAAGATAAAAAGAGTATCTATTCACTTTGAATTAATTCAAATTTATAGCTCAGGAAATACACATCACAATACGCTAAAAGAGTTTGGAAATAAGATCTAAGGGCTATTGTCTCTAATTTATAAGGGATTTTGGAGAATAAAAAATCACCCAAGACTATCAGTAGAACATTCATGTTCCCTGTTTTAAAAGTAAGGGTAGGGGGAAGGTAGGTGGTTCAGTGAACAGAGCAGCGGCCCTGGATTCAGAAGTACCTGAGGTTGAATCTCGTCTCAGACAACTTGACACTTACCAGCTGTGTGACCCTGGGCAAGTTACTTAACCCTCATTTCCAGCCCACCCCCCCCCCCAAAAAAAAAAGTAAGAGTAGATTCTAAGGACTACAGGTCATCAATTTAGTCAGGTCAAATGAGAGTTTCATGGGCAGAAAGGCAAGCAATTATTGCTTATTAGTCTTAGGAAGATTATTACACTCTCTCCAACCCTGAGAGACACTTTTATTTTTTAAATGCTACTTTTATAGACTAGACCCCTATACAAGAAAGCAGGAAGTGAAAAGGCTTTTATTTAGTGCTTCTTATGTACCAGGTACAGAGAAAATTCTTGCCTGGCTTTAAAGGTGAACTAAGAGGCCTCTAAATACTCCTCTTTCCCTAAGATGCTATAATTCTGTTCTATGTGGTTTGCTATGATTATGAGAGCAGTTGATTTATAACTAGTGGGAAAGTGCTTTGGATGTCACTCTGTGTCTCAAGATTTTTCTTGTGAAATCTAAGCAACTGTTTTGTCATCGTCCAGGTGTGCAAAGGTCATGACTTAAGCTACAATATTTCTTTCAAAAAGGGGATGATTTTAAGATTGTCATGAAATTTTGAGCTCCTTGAGAGCAGGAACTAGTTATTTTTTGTTTTTGATTTTTGCCTTTCTTTATATCCTCAGAGTTTAGAATATTGCCTGGCACATAGTAGGCCTTGAATGAATGCTAGCTGACTGACTGATGCTGGCATGTATTCTGATCCATGATCTCTGGAGGTATCTAGCTAGTTGACATAACTGCCACGAAGACCAAATACATCTTTGTATAATTGCAACAGGGACATTTTAAATAAGTTCAGGTAATTGGAAATGCGTTGTAACTCCTCTGGGTACCAACAATCAGTTTCAAGGGATTCTTAGTGAAATTTGTGAGTATATGGGGAGTATAATGATTCATCTGAAATAGTTCAGTCAAACGAATCCCATCTAACAAGGCACAAGAGAGCCACAAGGATTCGAAAGGGTAACCTGTAGGTGTTTAATTTGTTTGTTTTGGGTTTTTTTAAATGGGATAAATAAAAAGCCTTAGTGGAGCTAAACTGAGAGGTTTGCTCTTATTTCCAAACAGGAAGGGTTCCTTAATTTTTTGCAGACTTGGCTGCCTCCACTTTTAGAAAATCATTTTATTCAAGGTATAAATGCAAAGGCAATATATAACAACTTTACAAAACAAGCATTTCTGGCCATAATACAAAAAAATGGTGAAATTAGCCAAGACATGACAGGTTTCTTTTTGAGCTTTTGTAAAACATTGACAGTGAACTGATTCTTTTCCTTGATGCTCACAATGAAACTTAAGTGACTGAAAGAATAAATGTCTTTGTCATGGACATCCATGCTCAGATTTCTTTTTTCCCCCCAAAATAGGAAGTTCCAAGCTAGAGTGTCACAGAAATAATCCAACAAAATTTAGCTTCTTGGGACAAGGGTATAGGTGTGCAAATTAAATTTTCTGTCCTTTATTGAAAAAAGGCCAGAAGAGAGGGGAGCCGAATGAGAAGGGAGTGTGTTCTTGAGGAAAGTAGGCTCCATCAGAAGTCAAAAGACTTGGCTGTTTTAATTTTTTTTTAATTTTTTTTTGGGGGTGCTGGGCAATGAGGGTTAAGTGACTTGCCCAGGGTCACTCAGCTAGTAAGTGTCAAGCGTCTGAGGCCGGATTTGAACTCAGGTACTCCTGAATCCAGGGCCGGTGCTTTATCCACTGTGCCATCTAGCTGCCCTAGCTGTTAGTTTTAGCTCAACCATTTATCAGCCATGTGACTTAGGGCACATTGTTGAACTTTGATTGGCTGAAGTTTCTGTTTTGTCTACCTTATAGAATTGATATGAGGACCAAATGAAATACATTCATACTATTTAGAAATTCAAGGGAACCTAGAGGCTATCTAGAACAACTCCCCTCATCTTATAGATGGATAAATTAAATCCTAGAGAGGTTAATTCATTTCCCCAAGGTTGCATAGTTAGCAAATATCAAAACTAGGATCTGAATATGATCTCCTGACTTTAGTCCAGTGCTTTTCCCACTAAACCTTGATGCCTTCTGTTTGGATATGAAAATACTTTGTAATTTGTAAGGTCAGAGATTTAAAATAATCACAAAATCTCATTGTTAGAAAATACCTCAGAAACCATCTAGCCCAACAATATACGTTCAAGAATCCCCTCTAACATACACCAGTTAAGTAGTCATGCAGTAATGATTTCAAGACTTTTAGTGATGAGGGTCCCGCTATCTCCTGAGGTGCTAGTTCTAATTTGGGGGAAAGTTTTCTTTATGTCAGACTTAAATTTGTTTCTTTTCAACTTCTAAGCATTATTCCTGGTTCTGCCCTGGGACCCAAAGAGAATGAATTCTTCTAGTTGAAGACAGCTATCATATCCTAAATCATATCAATTAAATCTAATCCAACAATCATTTATACAATGAAGCATCTACTCTATTTGGGTTCATAAGGTACAAAGACAAAAATGGAAGTGCAGTTGCTGTCTTCAAGGAGTTTATAATCTAATAGGTGGATACAACATGGATAGATACAAACATAAATGGATACTTTGAGAAGCAGGAAGAAACTAGGGAAATTAGGAAAGGCGTCTGATATTAAAGGGATTCTAAAAGGTAGCTGTGAGGAGGAAGAGCATCCCAGGCATGGGAGTCAGTCTATGCAAAGGTAAAAAGTAGAATGTCAAGTTTGAGGAATAACAGGTTATCTAGAAGGTGGAGAGTGTGAAGCAGAATAAAATGCTATAAGCCTGGAAAGGTGGTATTGTGAAGTGTTTTAAATGTCATGCTAAGAATTTTGTATTTGGTACTAGAGATTACAAAAGGTTCCAGAGTAAGGAAATTAAATGGTGATATATTTGTTCTAGGAATGTTATTTTGGCAGCTGTGTTTGGGATGAATTAGTAAAGGAGAATGACTAGAAATTAAGATTCCGTTCAAGAGACTGTTGCAATAATAGTCCAGGTGAATGGTGTTTGGGGTTTGAAATAGAGAGGCAGTTATTTGAGTATAGAGAAGGGGATGCATAAGAAAGATGTGTGGCAGAAATGAGAAGGTTAGCATCTTACTAGATGTTAATACATTTATAAAGGGGAGGATGATTTTATGATTGACTGTAGGTGGGAAAAAAGATAGTAAAGCACTTATTAGATATAGGGATGTTTAGCAGCAACTGTATGCTTTGAGGGGAAATGTTAAACTCTGTTTTAGGACAAGTTGAGTGGTAGATGACAGGGTATGCTTCTCCACAATCTTCACTTGATTCTTTTATGGTATAAAAACAAAATCTTTGACTGATATGGTGTGAACTCAAAATCAATGGAGTCTGGGACTGGAATGCCTGTTAAAGGTTATGGCAATAGTAGGAGAGCGATGAGAATGTTAATGAGGGACAGTATTAGGATTGTTACAGTAAGAAGTGGCACCAACAGAGCTTAATAACTGATCATATAAGCTGTTATAATTGTTACTGTTGTCTCTTATTTTGCTGGATTCTTTGTAAAAAATAAAAAAGAATTGGGCAGCTAGGTGGCGCAGTGTATAAAGCACTACCCTTGGATTCAGGAAGACCTGAGTTCAAATCCAGCCTCAGACACTTGACACTTAACTAGCTGTGTGACCCTGGGCAAGTCACTTAACCCTCATTGCCCTGCCCCCCCAAAAAAAAATGAATCAACTTCCATATATGAATAATAGAACCCTCTGAGTTGGAAAGAACTTCAGAGGTCATCTAGTCCAACCCTTACCCATATCCTGAGCCCATTCTCTATCTTCCTTAAAAACTGGTCCACTTAGCTTCTATTTAAAGGCTCTCAAATTGCTTAATAAATGATTGTTGACTGAAGGTAGATTGAATAGCTTACTAGTTTTGGATGAAGGCCATTCTATTGTAATCAAGCTCTAACTGAGCCACATTTACCTCCAGTAATTTCTGTATCCTTTAGTACTAGCTAATTAATGTCATAAAAATTCAGGGATTTTCATTTTCTTTTAACCAAAAGTATGGTAGATGAATGAAACTAAGAATGTACCAGGTATAGTCTACCTTTCAAATAAAGCACCTACCATGTCAGATCCTGGTAAGTGTTTAGAAAAAAAAAAGTTCAGAAACAGAATATCCCTAAAATAACATTGCTTGAAGGTTATTGTATTGGCAGTGAACTAGGACAGGGCTTCTAAAACTTTTTCCATTGGAGACCCCTTTTTGCCTAAGAAATTTTTACATGACCCTAAGTATATAGATATATAAAATAGGTGTACATAACATTTTATTGTTGCCAAATGTTTGTGGCTCCCACATTCAATTACATAACCCCTTATGGAGCTGCAATCCACAGTTTAAGAAGCTTTCAACTAGGGGACCTGTCATTAGAAGTATTGTTAAATAAAATTGATAAGAATACCTTTCTTAGTTTTCCTTATCCCAATTCTTTGGTGTTTTATCCTAATCTGTACCTACATATGTAAAATCTCAGTATTTAGGTTTTCAAGTGTATTCCATGGCTTATTATACTGCTTAGACATGATAGATGTACTATCATTGCTCCAAGTTCCTGAATTTCTTGATCTTGAAGAATTTTATTTAGTAAACCTCATAGTGTATTATTGTTGATCCAGTTAGTTATCAAATTTTATCACTCTTCTAGTTTTAGGAATTACAGTAGATACCAGAAGGCAGAGGTATTGGACTGGGCATCTTGATGGAATTTCCATTACAGCCAAAGGAGATTAAACCTGTATAGAATTTATATATAGATAACCTTCTCCTCTTTCATTACTCAACACCCAATAGTTAATGGGTAAATGAAAGTCCCATTGTCCTTTTTAAGATTGTGTCAATGTCAGTGAAATGAACATAAGCACTGAGGTTAAATTATTCAATTATCACATTCCCCTGAGCAATTCCTGATTCTATTTTAAGAAGATTGATAAAGTAAGCTCAGATTTTATGTGGGATTCCAAAAATGCCACAGAGTATACGTTAGTGTCATAGAAGTAAATGTCTTGATGTCCAATTCTTCAGGTTCACCTGACATTTACAAGCATGAAATGTCAACTTTTACTCCATGTGAATCTGAGTTTCTCTCCAGAGGAATTCAAGTTACATTCAGTAGTCCCAAGGGGCCAAATCTGTGGAGTGGTAAAAATGTATGCTTTAAATGAAAGTCTAAAAACATAAACCTTAACTTTTTCTTCCTCCTCTGAGAGAGCCAGGAAGGCTTTTATAAGGCTGCATTGGAAAAGTAGCATTCATATGCAAATACTTTGGGGATAACAAGGTGTTTTGGACTGTGATCTTTATCGTCTTCATCATTTTTAAAACCATAATCTTTTTCTCATAAAGATTAGCTAATACAATTTTATAATCCTCTGGCAGAGGGACAAAAGAATGCATTATATACTTTGGCAATCTACAAGAAGCATTGTGTGGTATGGTCTGTCTTTAGGAGACAAAGCCTAGAAAATAAAATCTTCAAGTAGTAAAGACAAATGTGAACCAAAGGGCAATCTTTTGTTTTTCAATTAACCTCCTTCAACACTCCACCTCCCCCTAGATAATAATCATCATCACTAGTCAAACAGGGAAAAAAAAAAGCAGTAGCATATATTACGCATTATAACACTAATGATTGATAACATTAAATTAGTAAAACACTTTCAGATACAAAGCACTATCTACCTATTTTTCATTTGATACTCAACAATCCTATGTGGTATATAAGCAAGCAAATGTATGAGTAGATATACATCTTTCAAAAGCAAGCAGTGAGTTTTTGGGGTTTTGGTTTGTCTGATTTTTCTGTGGGGCAATGAGAGTTAAGTGACTTGCCCAGGGTCACACAGCTAGTAAGTGTCAAGTGTTTGAGGCCAGATTTAAACTAAAGTCCTCCTGAATCCTGGCTGGTGCTTTATTCACTGTGCCACCTAGATGCCCCAAACAATGAGTTTTTGTGTATTTTGCTTTATTCATAATTTATTAGAAAATCTTCTACTATGCCTGTACTGAATATAGGGCTTATTTTTTGTCTTAGATACATATTTTAAATATTCATTTCTTCAATTTTTAGTTCCAAATTTTCAACCCTTCCTACGTTCGTTGAGAAAGCAAGCAATATGATACTCATTTTACATGCCAAGTTATGCAATACAAAACACAGTTCCATATTAGCCATGTTGCATGAAAAAGAAAAACAAAGTGCTCCCATCTGCATTCAGAGTTCATCAGGTCTCTCTCTGGAGGTGGCTAGAATCTTTCACAGGGTCGCTTGGAATTGCTATCAATCACTATGTTCATTAGAGTAGCTAAGTCTTTCATAGTCAAATGTAATTATGATATTGCTGTTACTGTGGACAATGTCCTCCTAGTTGTGCTCACTTCACTTTGCATCAGTCCATACAAATCTCAGATTTTTTCTGAAACCATCCTGCTTATCATTTTTTTTGGTTTGTTTTTGGTTTTTTGGTTTTTTTAGTGGGGCAATGGGGGATAAGTGACTTGCCCAAGGTCACACAGCTAGTAAGTGTCAAGTGTCTGAGGCCGGATTTGAACTCAGGTACTCCTGAATCCAGGGCCAGCACGTTAACCACTGCACCATCTAGCTGCCCCCCCTGCTTATCATTTCTTATAGCACAATAGTATTCCAGCAAAATCATATAACAGTTTGTTCAGCCATTCCCCAACTTATGGGGATTCCAATTCTTTGCCACCAGAAATAATAGTTGCTATAAATATTTTAGTTGTACATATAGGTCCTTTTCCTTTTTCTCAGATCTCTTTGGGATATAGACTTGGCAGTGGTGTTGTTGAGTCAAAGGGTATGCACAGTTTGATTGCTCTTTGAACATAGTGCCTAATTGTCATCCAGAATGGTTGGACCAATTCACAATTACAGCAATAGTGTATGTAGCATCCCAATTTCTTCCACATCCCCTCCAAAATTTGTCATTTTCCCTTTATAGAATGTTGATTAATGTGATAGGTGTGAAGTAGTACCTCAGAGTTGTATTTTTATTTCTATAATCAGTAGTGATTTGAAGCATTTTTCATATAACTACTATTATCTTTGCTTTCTTTATCTGAAAATTTCCTGTCCATATCCGTTGACCATTTATCATTAGGGAATGACTGTATTCTTAATAAATTTGATTCAATTCTAAGTATATTTGAAAAATGGGGTCTTTATTAGATATTTGCTGTGAAATTTATTTCTCACCTTTGCGCTTTCCTTCTAATCTTGACTACATTGGTTTTATGAAAACATTTTTACAACCAGCCATTTTGCCTCCTGTGATCTTCTCTCTCTCTCATTTGGTCATGAATTCTTCCCTTATCCTTAAATCTAAAAGGTAATTTTTTTCCATGTCTCACTAATTTTATTATAATATCAACCTTTATGTCTATATCATCTACTCATTTTTACCCTATCTTGGTTTTAAGTGTGAGAAGTTAGTTAATTTATACCTAGATTCTGCCAGGCTACTTTCTAGTTTTCTCGACAGTTTTTGTCCAATAGTGAGTTCATGCTACAAAAGATTGGATCTGGGGCAGCTGGGTGGTGCAGTGGATAAAGCACTGGCTCTGGATTCAGGAGGACCTGAGTTCATGTCCATACTCATTCACTTGACACTTATATGCATGTACACATGCATATATATAATATTTCTCCCCTCCCCCTTTACTCCTCCATTATATAAACTCTTCCTTGTGTGCCTCTTTTATATGAAGTCCCCCCTTTCTCCCTTTCCTTTTCCCCTTCTCTTAATGCATCTGTCTTTTTCACCATTCCATTTATCTTTTTAAATAATCCCAACATAATAGACTCACACCTGTGCCTTCTAAGGAGATTTCTTCTAAATGCCCTAATAGTGATAAAGTTCTTGGGAGTTATAGGTATCATCTTTTGATTTGGGAATATAAATAGTTTAACATTTTTAAGTTCTTCATGATTTCTTATTCATAATTACCTTTCTATACTTCTCTTGAGTTTTGTTTATGGATTTAAAAATTCATTTCAACTCTGATCTTTTCATCTGGAATGTGTGGACGTTCTCTATTTTATTCAATATTTCTTTTTCTCCTGTAGGGTTATACTCAGTTTTGCTAGGTAAGTTATTCTTGGTTGTAATTGTAGTTGCTTTGTCTTCCAGAATATCATATTTGAAGTCCTCTGCTCCTTTATCATGGTACCTTCTAAATCTTGTGTGATACTTAATGTGGCCACACAGTACTTGAATTGATTATTTCTGACTACATGAAGTATTTTCTTTTTAACATGGAAAGTCTAGAATTTGACTATAATATTCCTGAGAGTTTTATTTTGATCTCTTTCTGGATGTGATACATGGATTCTTTCATTTTCTACTTTACTGGTTCTAAGGTATCTGGGGAGTTTTCTCTTATAATTTCTTGAAATATGATGTCTATATTCTTTATTGTATTATGGCTTTCAGTTAGTTCATCACATTTTAAATTATCTCTTTCCAGCATATTTTCGAGGTCAGTTGCTTTTCTGATGAGATATTTCACATTTTCTTATTTTTTTCTTATTTTGATTTATTTTCTTGTTTCTTGATATATCCTAGAGTCATTAGCTTCCACTTGACCAGTTCTAATTTTAATGGAATAATCTTTTTCCTTGAGGTTTTGTACCTCATTTATCATTTGGCCAATTCTGCTTTTTGAAGTGTTATTTTTTCATTATTTTTTGTGCCTCTTTTACCTAGCTATTAATTATCTTTTCATCATTTTGTTATATTGCTCTCATTTCCCCCCAATATTTCTTCTATTGCTCCTATTTGATTTTTTTGCTTTTTTCTTAAATCTTTCTTTAGTTTTTCTAGGAATTATTATTTTATTTCCAACCCATATATTTTATTTCCTTGGAGATTTTGTTTGTAGATGTTTTCACATTATTCTCATCTGTCACCATGGTAGCTTTTGATGGTCAGCTTCCTTTTGTTGTTTTTTTCATTTTCCAGCTTATTTCTTTGATTTTAGACTTTATGTTGGAGTTGACTTCTGCTTGCCTTTGGAGCACACTGTCCAAAGCTTCAGAATTTTTCACCCTGTGGTTTCCCCAGCAAGTTCTAGAATCTTATACTTTTTCAATTCTCCGAAGTTGGTGTGATCTGGGGAGAAGTAGGTCACTGCTGTCATGGTTTCTGCTTTGTTCATTTTTCAGGAGACTGCAACTTCTCTCTGCCCTGGAACTGCAAACTGGAACTAGTTAATGGATAATAGAATTGCAAAATGGCACTCATTCCTGCAGCCAGTGCTAGTATAGGAGTCCCCTCTAATCTCTTTCTGGGCAGATGTTCAATATCTTTACCATTTCTAGGTCTCTCAGCAATAAGTGCTACTTATATAGCTGCTGCTGCTGCCACCAACACCATTTCCAAGGCCCATTGTAGATGTCATCAGTGCATTGCAGTCCTAATCAGCCTCCATCTCAGAGCCACAGCCCTCTTCTTCTGTCCTTCCAAGCTGTCCTGGGATGGAAAAAATTTCTCACCTTCACCTTTTTTTGGTTATGTCACTTTAGATTTCTATCCAATGCATTATTTTAAGGGTCTTTAGAGAGGGATTTTGTGTCTGCGAACTTATATGGGATTTTCTTGGCAAAAATATTGGAGTAGGGGGCAGCTAGGTGGCACAGTGGATAGAGTACTGGCTCTGGATTCAGGAGGACCTGAGTTCAAATCCGGCCTCAGACACTTAACAATTACTAGCTGTGTGACCCTAGGCAAGTCACTTAACCACAATTGCCTCACACAAAAAAAGCTATTGGAGTGATTTGCCATTTCCTTGTCCAGCTTCTGTTACAGATAAAGAAACTAAGGGTAAATAGGGTTCAGTGACTGCACACGGTCATACAGCTAGTAAGTGCCTGAAGCCAGATTTGAGCTCAGGTTGTCCTGACTCCAGGCCTAGTACTCTATCCACTGTGCAAGATAGCTACCCCAGAAGGTTATATTAAGAGGACTCAACTAGAATGCTCCCTTTCCTCTGCTATATTAGCAATTATTTATTTATGTAACCTCATGAGATTAGCATATACAGCAAGGTAACCGAATTAAGTCTAGACAAAATGTGAAATCATGTATGTTTGATGATCATTATGCAAAAATTTTGTTACTGAGCTCCTTTCTCACTCCAGGAGTGTGGCTGGTGAATAGAATAAAAATCAGAGTCCAAAGCATACCCAGTAGGAAAATTTCCAGGAAACTATTAGTATCCTAGCCAACTTTGGAAAATCATTGGTCTATTTCCACAGATGATTAGGGAAAAAGGAGAAAAAAGCAATTATATGTTCTAATACATTTGTAGCTGTTTTCTTTGTGGTAGCAAAGAACTGGATTTTGTACAGATGCCCATCAATTGTGCAATGGTTGATCAAGTTGTAGTACATGATTATGATAGAATACTACTGTGCTATAAGAAATGATGAGTTCAACTATTTTAGAAAAAAACCACATGGAAAGACCATGAAATAATGAAGAATGAAATGAGCAGAATCAAGAGAACATTATATAAAATAACAGCAATATTGTTTTAAGAATGACTTTGGGGGCAGCTAGGTGGCACAGTGGATAAAGCACTGGCCCTGGATTCAGGAAGACCTGAGTTCAAATCTGACCTCAGATACTTGACACTTACTAGCTGCGTGACCCTGGGCAAGTCACTTAACCCTCATTGTCCTGCCCCCCCCCCAAAAGAATGACTTTGAATAAATGTTATTTTTGTCTATTATAAATACCAAAATTAAACATAAAGGGCTTATGAAGAAAGATGCTATGTGCATCCAGAGAATGAATGAACTGATAAATAGAAGTATGTATGGAACAATTTTACACACACACACACACACACACACACACACACACACTTATGGTAGCCATCTCTAGAGTGGGGCAGAAAAAAACTGAAAAAAAGAAATATATATATATAATTTTGCTGTATATTTGAAAGGAATAGAAAGTTGTGCATAGTGGATTAGCAGTTTCATGCACAATCATCTTTTTATTGTACTATGTTGTGGAAATGCTTGCTTTATTTCATAAATTAAAAAGAAAATATATAAAAAAGAAAATGATAGTCACTTCTGTGTCTCCCTGAATCCCATTACCACACATGTTCTGCAGGTGATTGGAGAAGGGTTTGTGATGATTGGCAAGTTCTGCCACATGAATGTGCATGTGCTTTTTTAAAGTTATAGCCAAAACTAGGTTTGCCATGAAAAAAGATAGATAGATTTTATGCCTCCCTGCCATTTTTATGCTGTTTTTAATTCTTGTAAGGAGGACCTGAGTTCAAATCTGGCCTCGGACACTTAAAATCTAAGTAATCCTAGACAATTCATTTAACTCTATTTGCCTCAGTTTCTTGTTATCTAAAATGAGCTGATGAAGGAAATAACAAACCACTACTGTATCTTTGCCTAGAAAACCCCAAATGGGATCATATAGAGTTGTACACAATTGAAATAATGGAAGAACAATCCCCATAAAGTCTTGTTCCCTGCACATTTAGACCTATTGAAATTCTACCCATCTTTTTAAGCCTAGGTCACATACCACCTTCTTTTTCCAACCTCCTCCTATACCCATATAGAAAAGCAATCTTTCCTTCCAATGAATTCTCATTATACTTTGTTCTTATGCACCTAATTTGTGTTTTGTATCATTGTACATTAGTACATTAGTATAGTGCCTTAAATATCATGGTTCATCAATTTATAATGAATAAATGAGTGAGTGAATTAATGGGACTATCATAAATAACTGAAATCTATTCTTGATCCCTAACCTTCATTTTAGTAACTTATTCACTCATAAAACCTTTCTTAGAGCTTCTAATGATTACAACCTATTACATTTGGCTTGGGGTTTGGGGTTTTTGGGGGTTTTTTTAGTGAGGCAATTGGGGTTAAGTGACTTGCCCAGGGTCACATACCTAGTAAGTGTTAAGTGTCTGAGGATGTATTTGAACTCAGGTACTCCTGACTCCAGGGCCAGTGCACCACCTAGCTGCTCCTGACTTGGTTTTTATGAAAATTTTCTTTCCCCTCCACCACCCACTGGTGTATATGCTAATGAAAAGTGAAGTGATAGAAAAAAGGGGCAGAGAAAAATTATTTCAGCTTGAGCAGCCCAACACTCACGATCTTTTGTTTGCTTAGTTGTTTTAGGGAGAACTTATGAGAGGTCTTGGGAGCAGGTAAACTAAATTTTGATCATTTTTTATCATCCATTAACTCTAGTGTGGATGTAAGTTATGTGTGGATTAGAGACTGAAGGAGAAGTAAGTATAGTTCTTTGGTGGCAAGGCTGACTGTGGTCCAAGTTCCTTGGAGCACGATTCTTGAAACAAGAACATCTTTGAGCACTGGGGAAGGATATAGCTTCACTTAGTAGTTATCCTGTGGAACATTCCCATAAGTAACCATTTCCTCTTTGCTCTACTTCCAAGCAGCCACCTTTGTAGTCTTCGTGACTATTTCCTCTAGGTGTCATGCTTGCTGTGGCTTTGGTTTCTCAGGAAGTGGGTCATTTTGTCAGTAGAACAATTCTATGATAACTTGGAATTTCAGATCCTTCCCAGGCTACTTAGACTTATTGGGAAGCTTCTGAATCACTCTTGGTTCACATTTAAGAGAAGTGTTGCAATTCACATCAAATCAGTTCAATAAACATTGAATAAACACTAATTATTTAATATGACAAAAATAAATCAGCCCTCAAGGAGCTTACATTCTACAGGTCTACCCAATCTGCTATCACTCTGAAGGTATCCTTCCAAGTTGTTCATATGGTCATTCATTCAACAGAAATAACACTAGTGTCTAGGATAGTCCTTGCTAGATAGTAGATAACAAATGCTTGTTGGTGGAATGCCTTTTTGTAAACATTTTATTTCTTTATAGATGGAGAAACTAAGGCTAAGTGAAAGGAATGGACTTAGCCAATGAGACACTTCTATTAAGTAGCAAAGGATTATCAGTTAGTCCAATTTCCACCCCTGCTTCCCACCACCATCACCACCACCATCACATCCCTATGATTGTTAGGTGAGACTATCACTTTATCTAGCTGGGAACCAGACTACTATGCTGTTTCCTACAGTCTCTTTACCATTCCTTTGCAGAGGTCCTTTTCTCTCCCTACCAATCCCTTTCTAGCTTTCCTTTTTTTGTGTTTTCTTCTCCCATACTAGGCATTTAGCAAGCACTTAAACACTCTCTCTGTTCCTCTGTCACTCTTCTGTCTTTTTCCTTGGTTTCTAGATCAAGAAACTGTAAAATAACTAGTCTACTACCATACCATTAGTTCCTGGTAGAGGCTAGACTAGTATGCAAGTCTATTCTCTTCCTCCACTTCTCTTAGTTGATAGCTCTTACCCCACCATCCTCCTCAAATTACTATTGTTAAACTTAGCTGTTTGCACACTACATCCCCTCTGCTCCTTTTAGGGCAGGGACTCATTCTTTCCTAGCTTTCTAGCTTGGAACCGATAGCATTTATATGACTTAGAAACTGTGATTTCTAGATATTTATGTCACTTATAGTCACATTTGAAGTGCCAAACCTTGCCCCTGCCTGACCCTACTCTAATATAACATTTTTAAATGTAATTTTAAATTTAAATTTAGATGTAAATGTAACAGTTTTTAAAAGTAATGGAAATAGACAAAGGCTTGTCCAGAGTGAACTAGCTCTTGGATTTTGGTTTCGCACTTTTGTAATGTTTCAGACAAAGATTACTATTACTGTAGGAAGAGTGGTAGTTAAGGAATAGGGAAATCTAGTTCTCCTGTGGAGGGGAGAAGGCTCCTTCTGGGTAGCTATCAAGAGTTCAAGGGAAGATTCACTGACATTTTGAAGTCCTCCCATTATAAGCAGAAAGTGTGTAAAATAGTGCTAGAACTCTGACAGGGAGGATATTCATTGTTAGTCTATATGAGTCAGTTATGCCAAAAACAGCAATAACAAAATCAGGCTGAAAGGAAGCCATCCTTATGGGATATTTTGTAAAGTCTTGAATGATAATGTAAAAGACTGCCTAGTGGGTTGTCTTATGCCTGGGGAATTGGCAGCCTGGATATGACTATACATATGAATGACCATTTAGAGGACAAGAATTGGGGAGGGGTATGACAGAAAGACTATGCAGAGCTTTAGGATGGCAGGGAAGCTCTAAGCCTGTTTAGCATCTTATAAGGAGAATTGAAGTCTCCTAAAGGACAGTAGTACTAGGCTTGTCACAACTAATACTTCAGCAATTAACTAGTCTTGAAGGGCCAATGGATGCAAGATGAAAGCCATAGAAGGAATCCTATATATGAGAAAGGAGCCCTGGGAATGTGCATTAATGAGTCTTTCAGAGTATGGACAAATAAAATTTGCCAGGACAGGTACTTCTTCAGTTTTGACTGAATCACCTGGAATAGTAATGCAGTCAGCTAACAACTCATCAAAGAAGGGGAAAGAAGCCCCAGGGATATAGCAAAGACACCTCTGAATATTTTGTGTCTCTCATGCTATCTTCACTTGCTCTTTTGACCATCTCCCTTCACTCTGTATAATAGTTAATCTTTATCATTTGCTTTTTCCTCTGTTGTCCACAAACATGCTTAGATTGTCTCCATTATTTTTTTTAAAGCCTCAATTGACCTGACCAATTATAATCATATCTCTCTTCCTTTCACAAGCAAACTTAAAGAAAAAGCTGTCTATAATTGTTTGCTACACATTTCTTCACTTCCCACTCATTTCTCAACCCTTTGCTGTCTGGCTTCCCACCAAACACTCAACTGAGACTTCTCTCTCCAAATTGATCAGTGATCTTGTAATTTCTTTGTGTATTTTTTTTTAATTTTGAGTTCCAAATTCTCTCTCTCCCTTTAATGCTTCTACCACTTATGAAAAAGGCAAGAAATACAATACCCATTATGCACATGGAACCATGTTCTTATTCTACATTACCCATGTTTCAAACAAACAAGAAAAATTTAAAAAGAAAAATATGTGTTTCATTCTGCACTCTGAGCATTAGTTCTCTACCTGGTGGGGTATCATATTTTATATCATGAGTCCTTTGGAGATGTGGTGGGTCATTGATCAGTTACACATTTCATCTTTTATATTATTACTGTTATTGCAGGGATTGTTTTCCTGGTTCTGATCATTTATTTCACTTTACATAAGTCTATATAGATCTTGCCAGGTTTTTCTGATACCATCCACTTCATCCTTTCTTACAGCATAACAAATAATTTTTCTTTTCTTTTTATTTGCAGGGCAATGAGGGTTAAGTGACTTGGCCAAGGTCACACAGCTAGTGTCAAGTGTCTGAAACCGGATTTGAACTCAGCTCCTCCTGAATCCAGGGCCAGTGCTCTGTCCACTGTCCCACCTAGCTACCCCCTGGTTTCTTTTTCTTTTCTTTTTTTTTAGAAATAGTTTTTCATCACATTCATATGCCATGACTTGTTGGGACATTCCCCAATTGATGGATACCCCAACAATTTCTATTTCTTTGCCACCACAAAGAGAACTAGTATAAGTATTACTGGATATACAGATCCTTTTCCTTTGATTTCATTGGGGTATAGACATAGTACAGATATTGCTGGGTCGAAAGATATGCATATTTCTACAGTGCTTTGGGTATAGTTCCAAATTGTTCTCCAGATGGTTGGACTAGTTCACAGCTCTGCTAATAGTGATTAGAATACCTATTTTCCCACATCTTCTCCAGTACTTGTCATTTTCCTTTTCTGTCATGTTAGCTAATCTGAGGGGTGTAAGGTGGCACCTCAGAGTTGTTTTTAATTTGCATTTATCTAATTGCAAGTGAAATAGAATAGTTTTAAAATATAAGTTTATTAAGTCCTTTATGATTTCTCACTACATTAACCTTTTTATGATTCTCTTGAGTTTTTTGTTTGAATGTCAAATTTTCAACTCTGCTCTGGTCTTTTCATCAGTAATGCTTGAAAGTCCCCAGTTTCTTTCAATGACCATCATAATAGCTCATATTTATATAGCACTTACTATGAGCCAGGCATTGTGCTAAGTGCTTTACAATGACCATCTCATTGATCCTCATGACAAATATTGGAGGTAGGTATTGTTGTTAGCCCCATTTTACAGATGGGAAAACTGAGACAAACAGATTAAGTGACTTTCCCAGGGTCACACAACTAGGAAGTATCTGAAGTTGGATTTAAACTTGGGTCTTCCTTACCAAGTCTGCTACTCTATTCACTACAGTACCTAGTGATTTTTCACTTAAAGTTCTGTCCACATAGCTACCAGACAAAGTCAAGCTGCCATGATATTTTTCCTAGACTATGTTGGTAGTCTCCCAATCACTTTCCCTACCTTCTGTCTATCTCCTTCTAATCCATATTTCACATAGGTGTTAAATTGCCATTTGTATTGTAGCATATATGCTCTGACTCCATTCTCAGTATGTAGCAGCTTATATTTTTCTCTGAGGGCTCCAGGGTACTGTGAGAAAATAATTATTAATAATGTTTTGGGGGACTCCCCCCCCCCACTGAACCTTAGCTGTTCTCTTTAAGAGCCAGTCCAAAGTTACAAGAGAGATCAGTAAAATAGAGATTAAAACCTCTTTTGCCCTCAGGGGGGGTCTGTCTTTCACTAGACCCTAACCTAGTTAATCACAATAGAGCTCATTTTAATATTGACCAACCTTAGGTCATGTCAACCAATGGAATTGAATGATTTTAGCCAATTATCTTTGAGCAGTGTATAAGAGCCACCTCTATCAGAAGAGGAAAAAGAGTGAGATCACAAGGTGAATGCCATTCTGGGTGGCACTATAGGAGAGGAAGGCTGTCTGGTAGCCCTCTCTCTAGGTAATGTAGGACTTCTGAACTCCGCTTGGAGCCATGTGCTCTCTTTTAGAGACAATATGGTACTGGGGGGTTTTCAGCTTGTGTTAAATGCAGTCAATGCTCTCCTAACATTTAATATGTTTTAATAAATGCTTACTACCTAAATGGGTGCAATAGCCATTAATTTATAAGTAGCAATATTTTAGAAAACTGCAGTCTAGTACCCCCATAATTTCGACAGAAACAGGCTAGTCCCACAATATTTTAAATGATACAGTACCTTGAGGGATTTTGGAGTCTTGCTTCTCTTCCATCACTCAAGTACCCACTAGATATGTACTTCCCATTGTTCTGGGGTCCAATGACTAGCATCCCAGTTTCTTTAAACCACTTAGATCAGAGTAACTTTTACAAAGGGAAGTATGAGTGTATATACACATATTTATATCTATATGTTCATATGTATACATAATATGTATGTATATACATGCATATGTCCATCCATCCCTCCATCCATTCATCCATCCATCTATCTATCTCTCTAACAAATGTACAGACATTTCCCCCCAAACTTTTAAGGTATACTCTCTCCACCACCTTGGTCTCTGTAGGAATGGGCTCAAAACTTAGTTCAGCTCCTCCATAATATTGGTTCCATCAAGTTTGCATCCAAAATTAGCATCAATGTGGGATGAGTCCTTCTGTAGGACCTTATTCTCAAAGGTTCTCTTCTTGGTCCTTTGAGCATTCATGCTGCACTGGCTACAAAATCCAGCCTGGTTTCTGACTCCTAGATTGCTGTGTCTTATTTTCACTTGCTGATAGTCCACATTCCCTTCACCTAGAACAGAATTTTTTTTTTTAATGCAAAAGACACAAAGCTATTTCTCAGGAGGCTGTAATGCTTCAGAGCAGAAGAAAGCCTGAATGCTTTCCCCTTACATGATAGTCTCTCATCAGACACAATGCCTGAAAGAGTCCATGCTTTGCTAGAAATGGAAATGCAGCAAAGAGTCAGCCAAAGGTGAAGCAGGCCTTTTTGGAAGGCACCAACAAATCTGGCTGCACGGCCAATCAAAACATGCTTCTCTTAACCATGTGGTTAGCTGGCCAGAATCAATTACAGGATGTCTGCAACACACCACAATCTCTCCAAGACACTTTCCTTATATTTCCTTGTGATTCTCCCAGAACCAAGATTCCCAGGTTTTCCCCATGATAGAATTATATCCATTGGGCCAAAGAATGGTGTCTGCACATACACCTTACTTCTGTTACAATAAAAATAAATCTGATCATGTCACTCTTCAGCTTAAGAAACTTCAGTGGCTCCCTATTGCTTCTAGGACAAAATACAAACTTATCTGAGTTTGAAACTCTTTACTTTCTTATTCTAACATATCTTTTCAGATGGATTCAACATTATTCTCTTTCACAATCCTACATTTGAGCAAAGCTAGACTTCTTGCTATTCCTTGTACATACATTCAATCTCTTAAATCTATGCCTTTTTACAGGCTGATTGCCATGCCTAAAATATCCTCTATTTTTAAGCTCCATATCTTGGAATTCCTAACTTCCTTTAAGGTTTCTCTAAAATGGAACATTCTCCATAAACCCTTTTCTGATCCTCTCTCCCAGTTGTTAATGCTATCCATTCTTACACTAAAATTACTTTGCCTTTTCTTTGTATACATTTTGTGCTGACTCATTTTTGTTCATGTTCTTTCTACCATGGATAATATAAACTCTTTAAAATCAGGGACTATTTTACTTTTGTTATGGGATCCTCACCACCTGCCACAGTGAATAGAATATACCAGGCATTTAAGAAATACTAAGTGAACTCAATTGTTGTTTTTTTTTTTTTAATTGAGCAGAAGGGCAATTCTATGATGATAAGACAATCCATGGGATTCTAGATACAGAGCTTAAAGAGACCATAGAAATCGAGTACATCTCCCTTATTTTGTAAATGATAAACTGATGACAAGAGAAGCTAAATGATTTGCATACAGGTAGTTAGTTAGTATTAGGATCTGAAGTCAAGTGCTCTCAATCCAAATTTAACATTCTACCATACCAGGCTATAGTACTCTGTTAACAAACTTTCAGTAGATCCCAATTAATTGCCTTTAAAAAAAGTACAGACTATTTAGCCTGCTATTTAAAGTCCTTCACAATCTAGTCTAATAAGACTAAATTACTAAGAACTAAGAACACTTGTAGATACAATACAAGCTGATTATTGGATATATGTTAATTTTTCCAAGATGGCAGCCTTGTGTCATGTTTATGAATTCCTGGTAAGAAGAGGACTCTTTTGTTTTTCTCTTTCTCTTTTTCTTTTTTTTTCTTTTTTGTGTGTGGTGAAATGAGGGTTAAGTGAGTTTCCCAGGGTCACACAGCTAATAAGTATGAAGTGTCTGAAGATGGATTTGAACTCAGGTCCTCCAGAATCCAGAGTCAGTGCTTTATCCACTGTGCCACCTAGCTGTCCCAAGAAGAGAACTCTTTAAATTGAATTGGGTATGATGAAAGAAGGAACACTGATTACAATGATTCACCCCAAATGTACTAGCAGCTGATATTTTCATCTCCTTTACCTTTCTATCATTCATATCAGAGTACCTAGATACCATTTTATAATTTTCTACATTTCACAACTGGAGAAAAACCAGTATACAGTCAGAAACTTGACTTTAAGAGAGATCTTAGGAATTATCCTACCTAACACAGGAATCCTTCTGCAGAGGCATTAACATTTGCATTAATGAGAAGTCAAAAGCAACAAGAATTTATTGAACACCTACAATGTGCACTGTTCTAAATGCTAGCTATACCAATACAAAGTGCAACAGTCCTTGTCCTCAATGAACTTATGTTCCAATGTGGGAAGACACTATATAGAAAGAACCTGTTAGGCAGAGGAGGTTGAGGGGAGATGCTGATAAAGTAGGGAAAGAGGGTGAATAAAGGATAACTCGTTACAGCCTTTCCTCTAAATGGAGATTCTAAGAACTCACCAATAGGAGAAAAGGAGCCCCAGGTACAGGGGGGAAAGTTGGTTGATGCATGGTGGTGAAGTCTGAAGAATGATTGTAGCCTATTCCATTTTCAGGCCATTTTAATTATTAGAAAGTACTTATGTTAAGCCAAAAACTACTTTCAGCAGTTGATCAATTAGGTTGATTTTTAGTAGTCCTGAAAAGAATTGATAAGGGCCTGCAAAAATGAGAGATCAGTCTTTCTCATCTGACATCTCTTCAGTATTTGAAGAACAGATATCCTATTTTCCTTAATTTTTTTTTTGTTCCAAGCTAAACATTTCTAGTTTCATCAGTGGATGCTTTGTAAGACATGGCTTTAATTCCTCTCACCATCCTGGCTGCCTTCCTAGGGAAGAGCCCTATTTTGTCAAATCTAGAAGTGAATAAGCTGTTGGGGTTTTTTGTTGTTGTTGAATAATTGCAGTATTTTTTTTTCTACATAGTGTCTCTGAATTCTCTGGATTGTATTGTTTAATTATGCACCTACTCAGCACCTGTTTTCTTGGCAAAGCACAAAAAAATCAACACAAGAATCCATTTTCCCTGTATTCCTTTGGCAGAAAACTGAAATCAGGCAATTTTTTTTTGTTAGCTCCTCAGAGGGATCTGTAAGCAGGTAAACAATCCTGTAATTTTATTTTTCTATTTTTACAAAAGCTTAGTGTCAAAATACTGTTTAGGAAAAAGTAATTTCTTTACAAAAGAAAGTTCTAAATTCTCTAAGTAATAAATGTTATAGACATATAATAGATAGATTAAAAGGATTGTACAAATTTAGGTTTTCATAGTACTGCAGTGACAGAAAAAAACCCAGATACCTAAAATATTACTATGTTGTTTTGAGGGTGAGTGACCACTGGATGCTAGGGAGAATTCACGGTAAGCTGAATTTATTTAGCATCTTTATTTAGGCCTTGGAAACAAAAGGACAAATAGCAGTAATGCATCAATTATTTTTGAAGTGCTTCCAATTCAGAAAGGGTTGCAAATACCACAAAGGCAAGAATGTAATATTAAAAAGGGAACAAGGGAAGCTAAAAATAAACACAGGAAATAAGATCAAATTCAACCTGGATATTTCAGCTAATATAGCTGGGGAACAGTAATCCAGATCACAGTCTGTCAGCAGGAGGGAAATACTTAGAAAGCAGTCAGCGTTAATGCTGAAAAAGCCCTCCTAGATTTCAAATTAGATATGAGTTTGCAATTGGATGGTAGAAAAAGGCTGAGATGATTTGAACTGTAGGTACCAAATCAGTGCATCCTGAAGTGATAATCCTTCTCTGTGTCATACCAAGGAAGCTAGAGAATTCTGAGTAGAAAGAATGAACAGTGGGTTATTCTGTAGACCTCAATATCCCAACAGCAATGTGATAAGGAAGGAATTCAGAAAAAAATTGAGTATTGAAGGGAGGTAGGAATTAACCATGAAATTATATTGTATATATATACACACTGCATATACATGCATATATATGTATATATACAGTATAATTTCATAGTAGATGTAGATATAGAATTCTATATTTATATGTAGATATATACATATATCTACACATACATATGTGCATGTATTATTCTTTTTGTTTCTTTGTTTCTTTTGGTGGGGTAATGAGGGTTAAGCAACTTATCCAGGGTCACATTGCTAGTATGAGTCAAGTGTCTGAGGCCAGATTTGAACTCAGGTCCTCCTGAATCCAGGGCTGGTGCTTTATCCACTGCACCACCTAGCTGCTTCATGTATTTGTGCATATATAGTACAATTTCACAGTAGATATAGATAACAGTTTATATATGTATATATATACACACACACACACACACACACACACACACACACACACACACAAACCCAAGGAGAACAAGGTATCTAACTATGGAAACCATAATTACATGCCATGTACTAAGGTAGAAAAAGCACAAAGGTCTTGGGGGAATGCTGTTCGAAGACCTCCTGGGCCTAACAATTTGTAAATCATTTAATAGGATTCAAATGATACAGGCAGGGCTCATGGCAGAAGTAATTTCAATTTCCATCACAGATATATAGCTACCTCTTGGAAGTATTGGGAGAATTTAACAAAAGAGGGATCTGGTTTAAGATTCAAGGGGGATGAAAGATGTTGAAATTGAAAATGACATCATATTGTGAAAAATATAGGTCTTGAGGAAAATGATTTAAACTTTCTTGTTTATGTCATCAAAAATAAATGAGAAAAGAAGTTGAACATAGAGGCATACCCCCCTTCTCTCCTGCTTTTTCTTTTTAAAGTCAGTGGGAGTTCTGTGGCTGGAGACAGATGGCCTTTATGACTGGTATTACCATGAAGGTCCTAAATTCCCTATCCAACTGTAACAAGAATAATGCCCCTTTTAATTTTAACACCTGCCATCTAATGATCTTAAGACTGCCAAAACTACTTCATAAATATGCAATATTTCCATTAGATACTATTTGAATTGTGTTGCATTCTTACAAATTGAGGATACAGATATGTAGATTATGTGGCTTGCCAAAGGCAATAGTGAGTCAGAGAAGATATGTTGATCCTTGACTGCTCTTCCACGAGTCATATTGTATTTCAATCCTGAACTAATTTTCAGTGACTTTCATATGGATAACTAAGTACTTCAAGAAGGTTTTCTATCTTTGTCCTTTGTGTACTATTCAGATGAATTATCCCTGTTGATAAAGAATGAACTTGGAATGTACAGTTCATCCGTGTATATCAAATTATTATGGATTTAGGCAAAGGAGGTATCACAGCATTGCATTATGCCTATATTTAACATACAAATTCAACTATAAATACTGATGTGGTGAAGAAGGAGAGGAAAGGAGACAATTTAAATAGTGTAGGGTCAACATTTCACTTAATGAAAACATGATCTAATGCTTGGCAATCTGACTGGCATATAGTAAGAACTTAATAAGGGTTTGTTGACTGTTGATTGACCCAGAATAAGTTTGAGATGAAAGAAATCAGAAACCCTAGCACACATTTCTGCCTCAACCTGACTATTATCTCCTACCCTCTACTTCCTCCCTGGCCAAGAAATTGCATCCAGCTGGGACAATCTATCTTTGATAGCTTCTCTTCTTGGTGGGGGTGATCCAATAAGGTGAGGGAGGTTGGATCTTTCCTCTGTGACCCTCCCCATTAGCCCTTCACTGTTTTCTCTTGTGAGAAGAAGCAGAGAGCTGTCCTCTTTACCAATGCACTCCACCTCTCCTCTTCATCCCATTCACAAACAATTTTGCCCTGAACATGGGAATTCCTAGGTATACATCTGCACTTGGACAACCAAATTGCAAGCCAATACCTTAATATTGTCAAGTTCTTAAAATCTTAGCATGCATACACATGCTAATTGAATTCATTTAGCCAGGTTTGGGAACTTCATTTTGTTTTCCCAGAGTTATATCAATCCATCTTTAACAAAATTATTATGATGGCATCATAATGAGTAACAAGCCCTTTAAATGTTGACAGTCTGTCAGAAAAGTGCCAGACATAAAGATTCTCATACTGCCCTTTCAACCATTAACAATCTAAGGCTGAAACTTCATTGCAAAGAAACACTGATGTGCTCAGGAGAAAATTTGATCAATTCATAAGAGAAAAAAATCCATCAGCATGGATGAAATGGGTTAATGGACTTAAACTTTTATTGTTTATCATAGGGTTTTGTTTTTTTGTTTGTTGGGTTTTTTGGGGTTTTTTGACTTTGTGAAATGTAGGACTGAGAAATTTATTGAAGTTAGGCAACCAATCTGCATAACTTCAGGGAGATTATTTTCTCTCCTTTATCCCTCTCTTCATTTTCCTCAATAAATCATAGGGTTCTATGAGCTTGAAGGAATTTCATACATTATCATTTTATAGCCCAGGGAAATCTGGACTCATGGAGCTTCACATCGTGCCCCAAATAATAGAGCTAATAAGTATCTGAGGCAGAATTTAAAACCAGGTTTTCATGGCTCCAAGTCCAAAAGGAAGGGCCTGCTAGAAGTATCTGAATATTACCATCCATTTCCACTTCATTTTGCCACATGGATCAAATTTTCATTCATGGATTTATTTCATGGTTCCTCCCTGCTTTATTCTGAGATAGCTTATTTTCCAAAATTGCATATCATTATTTTTAAAAATGCAGTAGTTATTTCCACTTTATATTGTTGTTCATTAAGTTAGCTGTAAGACATATTTTTCCATATGTGTAGTTCTTAAAATCTTTCATGACTAAAAGCATAAGGGGAAATAGTGATACCTACCTATACAATATTTACAAGAACATGAAAGTAGTTATATTTAGAACTGCCTACTAGTTATCTTTTCTAGGAATGCAGTTGGCAGAAAACTGGCCATATTATATCTGGGCATGTTTCTTAACATTCACCAATTCTTCATTACCTGCTTTTAGAAATCTAATTAGTAATGTTGTTTTTTTGTTTTGTTTTGTTTTGTTTTATGGTGAGGCAATTGGGGTTAAGTGACTTGCCTAGGGTCACACAGCTAGTAAGTGTAAAGTGTCTGAAACTGGATTTGAACTCAGGTCCTCCTGAATCCAGGGCCAGTGCTCTATCCACTGTGCCACCTAGCTGCCCCAGTAATGATTTTTTAAAATCAAAAATGGTCAGTCATTTATGTTCAGTAGCCTAGTCAGATATCTCCAACTCATTAAAATTGTTGATTGCTTCAGATTTCTTGTCTTCCACCTCATTGCACAGAATTATGAACACTCCATCTGTCCCCTCCCCCAAATATTTCAGGATACCTTCTACCAGGAAAACCCAAACTATTTATTACTCATCCTTATGGTCTCATCATTGGTAGAAGAAATAATAAACTTCATTTGCATTAGATACAGTCAGGGGTTTGCCCCTGACTTTTCAGCTTCTTTAATTCTGTTTTATTGTTGTTGCTTTTTAAAATAAATATTCATCTATGAATTTCTAATTTTTTTTAGTCTACCAAGCTAAACAATCCCTGATTTTCTAATCCATTCTTCTTTTTTTAATCTGACAGTATTATTGCAGTTTGTTTACTGGGGAAATGCTTCCCCTTTGTGCCTTAATTGACTTGCTTTTCTTGATTCACCAACTGCAAGAAAAGTGGAGAGAACAAAGAAAATCCCTCTTCATTGCCTTCATAGACCTGACCAAAGCATTTGATAGAGTTAACAGAGAAGGTCTTTTCAAAATTCTCTAGAGAATTGGTTGCCCTCCTAAACTTCATAGCCTGATTAGCTCCTTTCATTGCAACATGCAGGGTGTCGTACAGTTCAAAGGCAACACCTCTGAAGCATTCAACATAAATAGCAGAGTCAAGCAAGGATTTGTGCTTGCTCCCATGCTATTTGGAATTTTCTTCTCCATGCTGTTACATCATGCTTTTGGTTCATCAACTGATGGCATCTATCTGCATTCCCGGTCAGACCGAGACCTGTTCAACGTTTCACGTCTGAGATCCAAAACCAGAGTGAGAGGTAGCACCTTTAGAGACCTGCTTTTCGCCAATGATGCTGCATTTGCCTGTCACTCAGAGCATAAATTGCAGACCTTGGATCACTTCTCTCAAGCTTGCACGGACTTTGGCCTAACCATCAATCTTAAAAAGACGAAAGTCATGTGTCAGAGTGCTATGTTGCCTCCATTGATACACATCGGTAGCTACCAGTTGGATGTCATAAGCCAATTCTCGTATCCTGGCTCTATTGTCAGTGACAATTTGTCACTTGATTCTGAGATCAATCAGAGGATTGGGAAAGCTACTTCAAACAGTCTAAGCTTGCCAAGCATGTCTGAGCAAACAGTAAACTAACAAGATGAACCAAATTTGCCGTCCATAGAACATGTGTCCTGAGTACCTTACTGTATGGCAGTGAAACATGGACTACATACACTAGACAAGAGAAGAAACTTAACAGCTTCCACATGCGCTGCCTTCAGCGCATCCTTGGTATATCTTGGTCAGATAGGATCACCAACACAGAAGTGCACCAACGTGCCCAACTTCAGAGTATCTACACGCTACTGAAACAAAGATGGCTGCCCTGGCTCTGTCATGTGCACCGAATGCAAGACAGGCGCATTCCAAAAGACCTTCTCTATGGCGAGTTAGCCTCAGGCCAAGACCTGCTGGATGCCCCCAGCTTCGCTACAGAGATGTATGCAAGCGAGACTTGAGGGCTCTAGGAATAGACATCGGCAGCTGGGAGGAGATGGCCAAGGACCGTGCCTGATGGAGTTCAGTACTAAAGAGTAGCTTGGGCATCACTGAGATGGACCTTCAAGCTTGGGAGGAAAAAAACCGAATGAGACACAGGAACCGACAGGCAGCAGAGAGCACAGTTTTCCAATGTCCTCGTTGCGGCAGGAGCCACGGCTCCTGTATCGGACTGCACAGCCACACTGTGGCCTGTGGCTCTTCAAGGCACAGATCCATGGTTGTCTTCGACTGGGGGAAGCCTACTAATCCCTGTGCCTTTGTGGCTGAACTCTTCAATTTCACTCTGGGCTTGGCATTTCATTTGCAGAATTTGAAGCTACACCACTCTTTGACAGATGATCCCCAAGAGTAATACTATCCCCAAAACTTAATTGTTCAGAAAGGAAGACACTTCAACAGTCAAGAAGCAAATAAAATGGATATACATCTTAGACAGACTTTAATGTTTACAGTGTTCTAGCATTTATCTTTCTTTTTACCCTGATTGGCAAAAAGTCCATTAAGAATTGATAAACAGGGCAGCTAGTTGGTGCAGTGGATAAAGCACTGGCCCTGGATTCAGGAGGACCTGAGTTCAAATCCAGCCTCAGACACTTGACAGTTACTAGCTGTGTGACCCTAGGCAAGTCACTTAACCCTCATTGCCCCACCAAAAAAAAAAAGAATTGGTAAATTATGTAAATGTTGTTTATTAGTTATTATTATTAAACAACCAACATGACCATGGCTGATGATTCTTCCACCAGTGATATTATACATGTATATGTATGTATATATGTATGTATACATACATACACATATACACATGTGTGTGTGTGTGTGTGTGTGTGTGTGTGTGTGTGTGTACAGGAGCAACTCCACTCCTTCCATTATGCTCCTCTACTCAAGACCAGTTCTCCATTGCTGATATAATAAAAACCAGTGCTGTGATGTACACTTGAAGAAATGATGATTGGAGTTCATAGGTCCACAAATTTAGATCCAGAAGGATCCTCAGAGGCAGCTATTGTAGTGGATTGGGTACTGGACTTAGAAGTGAAAAAAAATTATACTCAAATCCTTCTCAGGTGCTTACTTTACCGGGATAACCTGGATAAGTAATTTAACCCTCTTTTTGTCACAATTTCTTCATTTACAAATGAGGAAATTGGGCTTAATGATCTCCAAAACCCTTTCCAGTTCCTTGATTTAGTTCATCACCAAATTATATCCCATGGACCAAATCCAGCCCAAGGCCTACTATTATGTCTGGCAAGGTAAGAATGACTTTTATATTTCTAAATGTAAATGTCTATTTCACTCACCTTATAAATAAGGGAGCTAAAGCCTATGGAGGTGAAATGAGCAACCCAATGCTCACACAGAGAGGCAAATATTATAGCTGAATAGGAACTTATTTCTAATGGAAGTTCCTGATTGGCTGTAGAGACCATTTCTCATTGAATAAAATGATATGCCACAGGTAAAGTCCTACTGGCTATATATTTCCCACCTTTGACTCAGTCATGTTCATGAATTTCTTGTTCTGATTCTCTTGGTTGAGCATGACTCTCTGGAATGGAGGATTATACTCTAATCTACCAATCACATGCAGCTCTCAGCAGAACCTGGGACATAGGTCAAACCCTGCTTAGAATGACCTGTATCCAGATTCTAAAGCAGAACAAGCACAAAACGACAAACTCAGAGACAGCTCCAGGGACACACACACACACACACACACACACACACACACATGACCCTATGCAGTTTATGGTCTTATCAGCCTTTCCTAGAGCAAAGTTTCTTAAACTGTATGTCACAACTCCATATGGGATCACATAACTGAATGTGGTAGTTGAGAAAAATTTGGCAACAGTGAAAGGTTATGTAAACTTATTTTATATATCTATATACCATGGAGTTATATAAAAATTTCTCAGGGGAAAAGGGGTCATGAGTAGAAAAAGTTGAGAAGCCTGGTGTGTCCTAGAGGACTTGTGGCTAGAATTTAGATTATATATGGGGAAATAGCAAAAATTCTAGGTTCTAATCTTTTTAGTCAGACCGAAAAATGACACAGTTTTTAACCTAATTTCTTGCCTTCCTGAATTTTGAACCAGAATTCTCATCTTGATGAGCTGATGACTGTTAATACGCTAGGTTCTACCTAAGTGAGTTGTTTCTGTCACTCCATTCCCAAAGGACATAATAATAGAAACAACTGACATTTATGTAGAACTTTAAGGTTTATAAAGTACTTTCCCTATAAGAACTCTGTGAAATAGGTCATGTATTATGATTCCCATTCTGTGAGGAAACTAAAGCCCAGAGAATTAATCTTACCCCATATCACCCAACTAGTAAATGTCAGAACTCAGTTTCAACCCTCCCAGTTCTGAATCCAGAGTTAGAGATGGAGGTGGGAAGAAACAAGTTATGTCTCTTAGATAATTAGGGTCAAGAATTCTTTTTTTAATTATAAAAGTATTTTATTATTTTCCAGTTACATGTAGAAATAGTTTTCAACATTTGTTTTTATAAGATTTCTAGTTTCAAATTTTTCTTCCTCCTTCCCCTCCATCCACCTCTCCCCAAGACAGCAAGTAATCTGTTATAGGTATATATGTACAATCACTTAAAATATATTTCTGCATTAGTCATGTTATAAGAGAAAAATCAGAGCAAAGAGGAAAAACCTACAAAAATAAAAACAACAGCACCAAAAATAAAAGAAATAGTATGGTTCAATCTGCAAACATATTCCACAGTTCTTTTTTTTTTTCTTCTGAATTTGGCAAGCCTTTTCCATCATCAGTCCTTTGGAAGTTTCTTGTACTATTGTATTGGTGAGAAGAATCAAGTCTATCACAGTTGATCAACACATAATGTTGATGATACTGTGTACAGTGTTCTTCTGGTTCTGCTCATCTCACTTATCATCAGTTCATGCAAGTCCTTCCAGGATTCTCTGAACTCCTCCTGCTCATCGTTTCTTATGGCACAATTGAATTCCATTGCATTCATATACCACAACTTGTTAAGCCATTCCCCTATTGATGGGCAGTCCCTCAATTTCCAATTCCTTGCCACCACAAAAAGAGCAGCTATAAATATTTTTGTACATGTGGCTCCTTTTCTCTTTTTTATGATCTCTTTGGGAAAAAGACACAAAAGTGGTATTGCTGGGTCAAAGGGTATGCACAACTTTATACTTTGGGTATAATTCCGAATTGCTCTCCAGAATGGTTGAATCAGTTCACAGCTCCACCAACAATGCATTAGTGTTCCAATTTCTCCACAGCTTCTCCAACATTTATTATTTTCCTTTTTTTGTCATATTAGCCAATCTGATAGGTGTCAGGTGGTACCTCATAGTTGTTTTAATTTGCTCTAAACAATAGTGGTTTAGAGCATTTTTTTTCATATGGCAATAGATAGCTTTGATTTCTTTATCGGAAAACTGCCTGTTCATATCCTTTGACCATTTCTCAATTGGGGAATGACTTGGATTCTTATAAATTTGATTTAGTTCCCAAATATATTTTAGAAATGAGGCCTTTATCAGAAGTACTGGCCATAAAAATTGTTTCCCAGCTTTCTGCCTCCCTTCTAATTTTGTATGCATTGCTTCTGTTTGTATAAAACCTTTTAAATTTAATGTATTCAAAATCATCCACTTTGCATTTCATAATATTCTTTTTCTCTTGTTTGGTCATAAACAGTTCTCCTTTCCAAAGGTCTGAAAGGTAAACTATTCCTTCCTCTCCTAATTTATCTATGGTATCACCTTTTATGTCGAAATCATGTACCCATTTTGACTTTACTTTAGTATACTGTACAAGATGTTGGTCTGTGCCTAATGTCTGCCATACTGTCTTCCAGTTTTCCCAGCAGTTTTTGTCAAATATTGAATTCCTATCCCAGAAGCTGGAGTCTTTGGGTTTATCAAAAAGTACATTACTAAAGTAATTTACTACTGTGTCTCCTGTGCCTAGCCTATTCCATTGACCCTCCACTCTATTTCTTAGCCAGTACCAAATAGTTTTGATGACTACAGTTTTGCAGTAGAGCTTCAGATTTGGTACAGCTTACCCACCTTCCTCTGTATTTTTTTTCTTGACTTTTTGATATTCTTGACTTTTTGTTATTCTTTTTTCTAGCTCTATAAAATAATTTTTAGGTAGTCTGATTGGTATGGCACTGAATATGTAAATTAACTTAGGTAGAATTGTCATTTTTATTATATTAGCTCCGCCTATCCAGGAGCAATTGATATCTTTCCAATTATTTAGATCTGATTTGATTTGTGTGAAAAGTGTTTTGTAATTATTGTGTTCATATAGTTCCTGGGTTTGTCTTGGCAAGTGGACCCCAAAGTATTTTATATTATTTACCATTACTTTAAATGGAATTTCTCTTTCTATCTCTTGCTGCTGGACTTCATGGTCATGTATAGAAATGCTGATTATTTATGTGGAGTTATTTTATATCCTGCTACTTTGCTAAAGTTGTTAATTATTTCATGTAATTTTTTAGTTGATTCTCTAAGTATAGCATCATGTTGTCTGCAAAGAGTTTTGTTTCTTCCTTGCCTATTCTAATTCCTTTAATTCCTTTTTCTTCTCTGATTGCTAAAGCTAACATTTCTAGTATAATATTAACTAATAGAGGTGATAATGGACATCCTTGTTTCACCCCTGATCTTACTGGGAAGGCCTCTAACTTATTTCCATTACATATAATGCTTGCTGATGGTTTTAGGTAGATACTGCTTATTATTTTAAGGAAAGTTCCACCTCTTCCTAAGCTCTCTAATGTTTTTATTAGGAATGGGTACTGTATTTTGTCAAAAGCTTTCTCTGCATCTATTGAGATAATCATATGATTTTGGTTAGTTTTCTTATTGATGTGGTTGATTATGTTAATAGTTTTCCTAATGTTGAACCAGCCCTGCATTCCTGGTATAAATCTGTTAAGGGCTAAAATTCTAGCTAGTCTGTCTAAAATATCTAATGAGTGGTCGCCAATAAATTATAAGCTTTAGCAAGAGTTAGACTTTAAAGCATTTATTAAGGAGAATAAGAATTTGGTAAAGAGAGAGAAAAAGGCCTAGATTCCTATCTATTAAAGGGAGAGCACATTTCTAGCTCCGCTCTCCACCAGAGTTCAAAGGAAAGAGCGCGAGACTGAGCGCCAGTCTCTTCCTTCCTCCTCCCACTAGCCCGCGTCACTTCCTGACGCCAAAGAAAAGACTCCTGGTCTTGCCCTCAAAGACCTTCGCTTCATGGGTGGAACTCTTCTACAGTAGGTCTCCAGCAGGTGGCGTCATTCCAATCGTTACAAATCCTACCTGGTCATAGTGTATTATCCTGGTGATCATTTGCTGTAATCTCCTTGTTAATATCTTATTTAAGATTTTAGCATCAATATTCATTAGGGAAATTGGTCTATAATTGTCTTTCTCTGTTTTTGCTCTGCCTGGTTTTGATACCACCATATTTGTGTCATAAAAGGAATTTGGTAGAACTCCTTCTTCACCTATTTTTCCAAATAATTTGTACAGAATTAGAATTAATTGGTCTTTAAATGTTTGTTAGAATGCACTTGTAAACCCATCTGGCCCTGGGGATTTTTTCTTAGGGAGTTCATTAATGGCATGTTCAATTTCTTTTTCTAACATAGGCTTATTTAAGTATTTTATTTCCTCTTCAGTTAACCTAGACAGTTTATACTTTTGTAAATGTTTATCCATTTCATTTAGATTATCAAATTTATTGGCAGACACTTGGGCAAAAGAGTTCCTAATTATTGCTTTAATTTCTACTTCGTTGGTGGTAAAATCATCCCTTTCATTTTTGATATTGGTAATTGGTTTTGTTTCTTTTTTTTAATCAAATTTACCAATGGTTTATCTAGTTTATTGTGGTTTTTTTTTCATAGAACCAGCTCTTAGTTTTATTGATTAATTCTATAGTTTTCTTGCTTTCAATTTTATTATTTTCTCCTTTAATTTTCAGGATCTCTAGTTTAGTATCTAATTGGGGAATTTCTAATTTGTTCTTTTTCTAGCTTTTTAAGTTGCATGCCCAATTCATTGATCTCCTCTTTCTCTTTTTATTCATGTAAGCATTTAGAGTTATAAATTTTCCCCTAAGCACTGCTTTGCCTGCATCCCATAGGTTTTGGTATGTTGTCTCATTATTGTCATTCTCTTGGATATAGTTATTGATCGTTTCTATGATTTGTTGTCTGATCCATTCATTCCTTAGAATGAAATTATTTAGTTTCCAATTAATTTTCATTCTACTTTTCCCTGGCTCTTTCTTACATGTAATTTTTATTGCATCATGATCTGAGAAGGATGTATTGACTATTTCTGCCTTTCTACATTTGACTATGAGGTTTTTGTTCCCTAAAACATGGTCACTTTTTGAAAATGTACCATGTACTGCTAAGAAAAAGGTATATTCCTTGCTATCCCCATTCAATTTTCTCCAGACATCTATCATGTCTAACTTTTCTAACATTCTAATCACCTCTTTAACTTTTTTCTTATTTATTTTGTGACTATATTTATCTAATTCTGAGAGGGGAAGATTCAGATCCCCCACTAGTATAGTTTTACTGTCTATTTCCTCTTGTAACTCATTTAACTTCTCCTCTAAGAATTTGGATGCTATACCACTTGGCACATACAAGTTTAATATTGATATTACTTCATTATCTATAGTACCTTTTAGCAAGATGTAGTTTCCTTCCTTATCTCTTTTAATTAGATCTAATTTTGCCTGTGCTTTGTTTGAGATAAGTATTGCTACCCCTGCTTTTTTGACTTTAGCTAAAACATAGTATATTCTTCTCCAACCTTTTACCTTTACTCTGTGTGTGTCTCTCTACTTCAAATCTGTTTCTTATAAACAGCATATTGTAGGATTCTGGTTTTTAATCCAGTCTGCTATTTGCTTCTGTTTTATGGCAGAGTTCTTCCCATTCACATTCACAGTTATTACTAACTGTCTATTCCCCTCCATTCTTATTTACCCACTTTGTACTTTTCCCCGCTTCTTTCACCCTATTCCTTCTCACCAATGTTTTGCTTCTTGCCCCTGCCTCCCCCAATCTGTCCTCCCTTTTATCACCCCCTCCCTTTTCTTTACCCTTTTCTCCCTTGCTTCTGCCCTCTCTTCTATCAGTCCCCCCTTTTGACCTTACCCTTTTACTTCCCTAAAGAATAAGCTAAGTTTCTTTATCCAAATGAACATATATGTTATTCCCTCTTTGAATCAAATCTAGTGAGAATAAGGTTGAAACAATGTTCACCCCTCCCTTCTTGCCCTCTATTGTAATAGGTTTTGTGCACATCTTCATATGATGTAATTCACCACATTCCACTTCCCTTTTCCTCTTCTCCCCATAAACTCCCTTTTTAACCCCTTAATTTTCTTTCTATCATCACATTAGACAATTTATATTCATAACCCTCTGTTTATAATCTTTCTGTCTGTCCAAATACGTATATAGTTCTCAAGAATGTGAGATTAAGATTGGATATTAGATCATAAATCTACCCTACTTAACCTTTCCCTTAATTTATCTCCCAGACTAGTAAATGGAAGAAGGTGATGTTGATTAGAAGGATAGGAAAGTAGAAATACAATACAAATCGTCTTAAGTCTAGGCTTAGTCTATATTCTGTATAAAACTCACCAAAAACTGAAGGCCACCTTTGGGGAGAGAGACCAAGTCAAGAGCGTGCCGTTAACTGAGAGCCGGGCCGAGTCAAACTCCAGTCCCCGTCTGTCTGTGCAGCGCAGCCAGGAGACCAGCGGAGCAGGAAAAAAGGCCCCACTTCCGTTCTCTCCTTGCCTTTTAAGCTCACACCCCAGAAGTCGAGTGCTCAGCAGGCAATCTAGTGTGCATCACAGGCGGACTGTTGTGCATAGCTCATGCTGTTGGTCTCCTCCCCAAAAGAGTGGTCCTAAAAAAAAAACTGGCGTCTCTCCATTATCTAACCGACTGTTAAAACTTTTTACCACATTCCCCCCTTTTGTTCCTCAAGAAACAAAATATTTCCTTGACAGAACAGTTACAAATTGTCTTAAGTCTAGGCTTAGTCTATATTCTGTATAAAACTCACCAAAAACCGAAGGCCACCTTTGGGGAGAGAGACCGAGTCAAGCGCATGCTGTTAACTGAGAGCCGGGCCGAGTCAAACTCCAGTCCCCGTCTGTCTGTGCAGCGCAGCCAGGAGACCAGCGGAGCAGGAAAAAAGGCCCCACTTCCGTTCTCTCCTTGCCTTTTAAGCTTGCACCCCGGAAGTCAAGTGCTCAGCAGGCAATCTGGCGTGCGTCGCAGGCAGACTGGTGTGCATAGCTCATGCTGTTGGTCTCCTCCCCAAAAGGGTGGTCCTAAAAAAAAACTGGCATCTCTCCATTATCTAACCAACTGTTAAAATTTTTTACCACAAGAATTATAAGTATTATTTTCCCTTGTAGGGATGTAAACAGTTTAAATGTATTGAGTATCCTTTTTTCCCCTTGTTTATCTTTTTAAACTTATCTTGAGTATTGTGTGTTAAGATCAAATTTTCTATTCGGGTCTGGTCTTTTCATCAGGAAACCTTGAAAGTCCCCAATTTCATTGAACATCCATCTTTTCTCCTGAAAGAGAATGATCAGTTTTGCTGGGTAATAGATTCTTGGCTGCAATCCAAGCTCCTTTGCTTTCCTGAATATCATATACTAAGCCTTGCAATCCTTTAATGTTGAAGCTGCCAGGTGCTGAGCAATCCTGACTGTGGCTCCATGATATTTAGATTGCTTCTTTCTGGCTGCTTGGAGTATTTTCTCCTTCACCTGATAATTCTGGAATTTGGGTACAATATTGCATGGAGTTTTCCTTTTGTGTCTCTTTCAGAAGGTGATTGATGGATTCTTTCCATGACAATTTTATCATCTGATCCTGTAATATCAGGGCAGTTCTCCTTAATAATTTCCTGGAATATGGTGTGTAGACTCTTTTTCTGATCATGGCTTTCAGGCAGTCCAATGATTCTTGAATTGTCTCTCCTGGATCTTTTTTTCCGGTCAGTTGTCTTTCCAATGAGGTATTTCATATTTTCTTCTATTTTTTCATTCTTTTTATTCTGCTTGACTGCTTCCTGGTGTCTCATGGATTCCTTATCTTCCAACTGTCCAATTTTAATTTTTAAGGTATTGCTTTCTTCAGTGAGATTACACACCTTTTTTTTTCCATTGCCCAAATAAAGTTTTTAAGGAATTGTTTTGTTCAATTTTTGTGCTTCCTTTCACAAGCTGCTGATTCTTTTTTCTTAATTTTCTTGTGTTGCTTTCATTTCTCTCCCCATTTTTTCTTCTACCTCTCTCAATCCATTTTGAAAATCCTTTTTGAGCTCTCTCCCCATTTTTTCTTCTACCTCTCTCAGTTGGTTTTTTAAATCTTTTTTGAGTTTTTCGAAGAAGGCTTTTTGTTCTTGAGACCAATTCATCTTTCCTCTTGAGGCTTGACATGTAGGCAATTTAAGAGTATTGTCCTCATCTGAGTTTGTGTTTGCCTCTTCCCTGTTGACACATAAGCTCTCAATGGTAAGAGCTCTTTTTTGTTTTTTACTTATATTGCAGCTTATTATTTTTTTTTTAAGTTGAAGTCTGCTCTGGGGGCACCAGGGTCCCTGTTTCAAGCTTCTTGTGCTGGGGTATAGGGACTGTGTCACTGGCTTTCTACACTGAGGCATCTTTGGCCTGTGAATTTCTCACCACCCTGGCCTTGCTGGCTGCATGCTGGGATCAGTAGGCCTGGTCACTCCTGTTCCATGGGTGGCCTTCCAGCTGGCAACCTGCCCTCCTGGCTGGTGCAGGTGGGTTTTGGCACTGCTCTGCTGCACCACCAGCTTGTTGAGCCAGGATCCAGGGGCCTCAGTTGCTCAGCTATGTCCCACAGTTTCCTGCTGACTTGCCCCAACCCCCTCCACACTGCAGTGTGCTGCAATGTGCTGCGTTCCCATTTGCCTGAGTGAGACTGACCTTTCCTGAAGTCTTCTAAGTTATCTCTGGTTGGAAGACTCTGTCTCTCTTTCAGAATCTGTCCAGAGGCTTGGTTTAATGTTCTTTTTCAGGGAACAAAAGGAGAGCTCAGGCAACTCACGGGCTTCCCTCCACTATCTTGGCTCTTCCTCTGGTCAGGAATTCTTAACCTATAATCTATTAACTTCATTTTTTAAAATGAAAACTATTTCAATGTAATTAGTTTCTTTTATAATCTTATTTTGTGAATTTTAAAACACTATTCTATAAAAGTGTCATTTAGGCACCAAGAGGCAGCTTATGGGGTCTAAATTTTGAATTTCATTTTGGACTTTTCTTAGGGAGATATAAGGGAGAAGCTGTTTGCTTGGATTTAGATCTGGAAGGGACCTCATTGTAGTTGTTGTTCTGTCATTTCAGTTGTAGGGACCAATTTTTAATTGGGGAGTGTTAGCTAGGCATTTCGCCACAATATTGGGTCAAGGAAGGAGACCGGTTGCCTCCCGCAAAACAGAGCAGGATTTATTTAACAAGAAGGAACTTAAAAAAAACACAAACAGAATCAGTAGGATCAAGGGAAAGGAAATAAAATGGGTAAAGGGAAATGATACAACCTTAACAACACCACTGCCCAGGAATCATCTGAGAATACACAGCAGTGTTCTGTTGCCTTATAGCTTCATGCTAGAATGGTGGAAAACCCCCCTTCTTCCCAGCAGACCCCAGGCTGACCACACACAGGCCCCAGCCAATTGTCCGGCTGCTCTGATAGTCACATGACTGCCCTCACTAGGCTTCCGATCATTATAATTTTGCAAGGCCTATGTAGATGTCATCGAGTGGTGATGACGTGAGGTGCCAGTTCCATGGCAAAAGCTACAACCAGTGGGTAGAGGACCATGCAGATTGCAGAGCCACAGGCCGGTGCATGGGCTGAGTGGTTTTTTTTTTAATTCTACCAAAAAATGGGGTCAAAAAACTTCAAATAACAATTAATTCTTTACACAGTCGTGTCTAACTCTTCATGACCCCATTTAGATTTTTCTTGGCAAAGATACTAGAGTGGTTTGTCATTTCCTTCTCCAGATCATTTTACAGATGAGGAACAGCAGAGTAAAGTCACTTGCTCAGAGTGACACAGCTAATATATATCTGAGGCCAGATTTGAATTCATGAAGATGAGTCTTTCTGATTCCAAGGTCAGTGCTATATCCACGGTACCATCTAGCTCAGAGGCCATCTATTGCAAATATTTCTTTTACAGATGAGAAAACTGAGGCACAGAGAACATAACTGAACTGCCCAAGATCACAGAGGGAGTAAGCAGCAGGGCTAGGGTGTGAACTTAGGTCTTCTGACTCCAAATCAGATGCACTTTCTACTGGACTATAGTCTAATCTCTTCCTGGAATGTTGTATCTCGGTCTCTGTCCCCAACATAAGGGAGCAGAAAAACATTTCTTCTGGATGAAGCAAGGAGACCACTGGAAAGATGAGCAGCTAATCCCTTCCTATTCCTTCATCAGAAAGTATGCCAGTTCTGCTGCCACTACTGTTCTTTTTCCCTTCTAAAATCCACCATACAATCACCTCATATGTAATGGGAATGCTCCAAACTGATTAAAAGGGACAATATTAGTGTGGTTCTCACCTGCTCACAAAGTACTTAAGAGGTCCTAGTCACTTTCTGCAGACAGATTTTTTTTTTCCTGACCACAGACCAAACACAGAATGTGTGTGTATTCGTGTACGTGTGAGTGTGTGTGTGATGTGACATAATTATACCACTTGACCCAAGATGAAGCTTTTTGAGGAGCCAGACAAAATCTATGACTGTAGATACCACACCCCACTCTCTGCCTCCTGCAAACCTTTAACTCTCTGAACTTCTCACCCTACTGACTTTGAAGTCAGATAAAGGAGAAAAAAAATTACTCTTATGGCAGGAGGGGTGGGGTTTAGTGACCAGGGAGAGCCATGTTAAACCTTCCCAAGAGAATCACACTACTGACATATCCCATATACTATACTGAGCCTGCAGCACTGGTGATAAGAAACAGCTTGTCTGCTAACCTGGGAAATTTTTAGAAAATGATTGTCATTTCTCTGTGACCAGGAAAAGAATACTACCATGACAACACAGAAATAAATGGGATTTTCAGAATGGAGGCTGCTCCTCTTTCTCTCTTTCTCTGAAGGTACCCTAATTAGCTTGCGGGAGATAGTGGCTAAGAAGGCCTTGGTAGAAATCATCAGAATAGCAAATGGACCTTTTGTTAAATAGAGAGAGGGCTTACACATCACTCAAGCCTCTAAGGAGAAGAGTAAAAACTCTTCTTGCCCTACCAGTATCAAAATGAGTTTAATGGGAGGAAATTAGATTTTCCAATAATTTGGCCATTTATGAAGAGCTATCACTAATGATAGAAGCATAAATAACCCTGGCTTGGGTCTCCAGTGAAATAAATCCTGCTTTTTTTTAAGCTTCAGGAAGTATTGCAGCTAAACTCTCCAACAGATACATCTATTATATTTCTGAAATGCCAATTAAATCAACAATTTACTTAAAAATACTCTTTTAACCCACTATAAAGTAAAGTAGCTTTTGAGAACACAACATAGGGGGCAACTAGATGGTTCAGTGGATAAAGCACTGGCCCTGAATTCAGGAGGTCCTCAGTTCAAGTCTGGCCTCAGACACTTGACACTTACTAGCTGTGTGACCTTGGGCAAATCACTTAACCCTCATTGTCCTGCCAAAACAAAAGAAAGAAAGAAAGAACATTTTAGATGAACACAATCAATTTAATATAACTCATTATATTATGCTCTTCCCATAGTTGTAGCTATAATCCAAACAGCTCCTTCCAAACTTGTTGCCTCAAAGACTAAAGATCTCAAATCTAATCCAGAAATCATAGGAAGGGAGATATATGGTATCCTTCTAACTCAATGAATTACACTCAGTGATTTAACAGAGCAAGCTCTGCATTTATATGTGTAGAAATATTTTGACTTACTAGGGCTAATTTTGGGAGGCCTAATCTGACTGGGGTACTTAACCTGGGACTGTTGACTGTTTGGTTATCTGAATGCTATTAATTTTATATGGGCTGTTTAAAAATTTCTCCACACTTCTCCCAAATTGATAAGCAAAAGATTAAGAAGCCTTTTAACTAAATAATCAAAGCAAAGTTTATTTATGAGATATAATTTAAACATAAAAATACAGGGAAATAAAATGTACAACCTGACTGCGTCCTGGAGCGTCTCTTTCCACCTGATTCACATGGAACATTTTTAACCTCCTCCTGCATATCAACGGACCTTCTTCTAGCGTTTTCCTAGTGTTCCAGCGTCCCCCCAGCCTCCTTGCTTTCTCCAACTTGTACCCTGTGCTGACCGCTTCTTTGTTCTCTACTGCCCCTGGTTTCTCTAACCTCCTGTACCATGTCCTCCTCTCTTTATGTAGCCTCAGTCTCCTTAGCGTCCTTGTAGCCCCTTTCTGTTCATTCCTTTCCAACCTCTTAGCCTTCCGGCCTCTCTCATCCTCCTAGTCCTCTGGCATCCCCCTGTCTCACTGACCTCTCAGGGTCCCTCGTCTCCGGAGTCCTCCTTAATCTTGTCTGCCCCATTTCTGTCTAACTCTCCAGTTTATATATCTTCCTTCTAACACCTCAAATCTCAGGCTCCCTGTGCCCCGCCACACACCAAGCTAATCTGCTAGCAGCTCTAGTGCTGTGGCCAGGGGGAGAGCATACTCGAGTGTCTCGTGTGTACCACACCCAGGGCTCTAGGGGCCCGTGCACCCTGCTGTATGCCCAGGGACCTCTGCATGGGCTATGCCAGAGGCCAACCTGGACCAGCCCCGGATCTCTTGGATAGATCTGCTCAGGGTGGAGGGAGCTGGGGCTTTTCCCCCCAGCTGTCTGACCTGGTGTCTCAGCCCATGGGACTTTCTGGCTCAGCTGAAGTGGAGGGGGAGAGGCACCAGACCCTCACACAGAAATAACCTTGAGGGCCCAAGGCTTTCTAATCTCAGCCCAAAGGTAGGGTCCCCAAATCAAAATAAATTTCCACATATGTGAATCCTACTAGTACAAAAGTAATAGTATGCACAAAATTGCAAAGCAAAGCAAGAGATAGCTTCGATCTCGGGCTTTGCCACTATTAAGTTGTGAGGCAAGTTGCAAAAGTTGAATCATCTCTCTAGGTCTTGGTGTTCTTAAATATACCATGAAAGAGTTGGGCTAGATTGAAGCCTAAGGTTTCTTCCTACTTTGGAATTCTATTCTTCTATAGCCAAAGCCTCTGAACCAGAGTGTGTGTAACCAAAAGATATACCAGGAAGGTCCAGCGGCAGGAGCTCAGCCAAACAAGAGGCTTCTGGCAAATCCAAGCAGAATCCAATAGGTCAGCTAGAGTTGGTGTGAGCATGAAGACACAAATAGCAGGATCTTGAGTGTAGAAAATCAGAGAATTAAGAAAAATGCTTCTAGTGAATGAGATGAAGTAATTCTGATTCTATAGCAGAGGTTATGTTTTCTCTGCTGTGGTTTTATACTTCCCACTCGATTTATATAAGTCTGTCCTCACTATATTCGTTGGGCCTAGAAGAATGACTTATTGTTTGTTCTTCATTTTCTTTTTGAGTGCCTCTATGGCCTGGGACCAATTCATATTTTTCATGGAAGCTGTGGATGTAGGAGCCCTGACATTGCTATCCTCTTCTGAGGATGCAATCTTCCTTGGTGCTAAAGAAATTTTCTATGGTTCATAACTTTCTCTGCTTGATCATCTTGCCTATCTTTTACTTCACTTTTAACTGCTTCCAGGCTATACTGCCCCAAGCTTCAGAGGTCCCAGGTGATACACTTTAAAGAGGGGCGGGTTCTTCACTCACCTGGCCTATGCTCTGGTCTGAAAATAGCCCCAGACCAACTTGCTAATTAACCAAGCAAAAACAATTTCTTTGCTGTGGTTGTTAGCTCTGACAAACCTGTGCCCCTACCCAACCTGGGCCTCCCACTGCTCAAGATTTCTTCCTGCTTCCCTGCTGGTGTAGGACAGCCAAATTCCTCCTCAGTCCCCACAGACACCCCTGTATTTCCTGCCTCCACCCCCCCATACCCCAGGCTAGCCATTCAGCCCTCTTACCAGACTCTGAGCTTAGTTCTCAAAGATGCCAGTGCTACAGCTAATGTGGAGGCTAGGGGGTAAGTTTCTATGGCACAACCTGCCTGGGGCTGGATCTGTGTCAGCATGATCATGATTGTGGGGTTGGACTCTACTCCCAGCCCAACAAAGCAGCCCCCTCCTGCCAAACTTCTAAGCTGTATTTGGCTGGAAAATAATCTCAACCTGTCTTTTTGTGGGTTGTACTGCTCCAGGGGTTCTCTTATGGCTGTGTTTGGAGTTTTTTAGAGTAATTGTGTTAGGAAATCTGAGCTCTTAATGCCTTTCCTCTGCCATCTTGGCTCCGGCAGCTCTGTTCTTCATTCTTGAGGAGGACCATGACATCAGGAGTTAATGTTATAACTTGCAGTGAATTGGATTTAAGAGAGGGAGGGCTGTGCAAAGTCACCAGTCCCACTCTCTCCTCCAGAGTTATCTGGGTCCAGTGACAAGATATACATCAGGATGAATGGAGATGGCCCTGGATGTTTGAGGTAATCAGGGTCAAATGACTTGTCCAGGGTCACACAGCTAGTAAGTGTCAAGTGTCTGAGGCCAGATTTCAACTCATGTTTTCCTGACTCCAGGGTCAGTCCTCTAACCACTTTATCACCTAGCTGCCAAAAGAATGACTAGAGATTTATAGAAAGAAGATGTGAGGTCTGAGTCTTTTTTCTTTTTTTCCCATATTCCTGAAGATAGAAAAATGACCTTGGGAAGAGGCTGCTTCTCCTAGGAGGAATATGTTTTGTCTCTTCCTACTGTTGAGGACACAGAGCACCCCAGTAATTCTCTGGGGCACATCAAGGAATCTTCTCCTTGAGAAACTAAACCTGAGGACAGATACACCTAGAGAGATAAGTGGAACCAGATCCCAGATCGGACTGAGCTAGCTTCTGGACCTCCACCCTTCATTCTAGTCTCCCTTACCCCTGGGGAGATAAGTTTGGGTGTGGCTGGTGCCTTTGTGTCCTGAATAGAGAGATGGCTTGAGAGATCCATAGCCACCCCTCACCCAATTCCCCCAGCTATCACCAGTGGGGGATGGTCCTCCTTCACTAAAGGAACTTTCCACAGTCAAATGGTTACCCCTCCCCCCAATCAGTCCTCTATAAAAGAACCTGCCAGTCTCCTGCTCAAGGAGATTGATATCTCAAAGCTACTTTGTGCCATGCCTCTCTCCCCAGGAGAAATCCAAGGATTTCTCTTGGTTTCCCTTCCCTTCCTCAGCCCCAAAATATTCTAACTGCTTTTGTGTGCAAGAGGGTGTAATTCTTTAAAGAGGAATTCCTAAGAACCCCTAACCCCAAACCCCATACCCCATCTTCCCCCATGACACTATCATCATATAAACTTGTTGACAGCAGAGACTATATTGCCTTGGTACGTATATCCTCAGAAACTAGCACATTCTTGACATTTAATGATTACTCTTTTCATTCACTTCTTATTACCTTCAGATCAGGAAACAGGCTCAGGGAGGTTATTTGATTTGTTCATGGTCACATACCTATTGAACATGTATCACTCCTGATTGTCTATTGGGTGTCCTTTCCACTGTGCCATACTGCCTCCTCTTTTACATAAAAATGCATGTGTTTTATTGGAAAAAAATACTTTAAAACTCCAAGAGATCTTTGATTACATTGTTTTGGCTATTCATTTCAATGACACAGATTACAACCTATCCATATTGTTCAACCTAGACAACACTTGTCCATACCTTCCTATGAGTTCATTACAGGTAGTCCACCCAATTTACAGGGGGCCTTCTTTGAGTTCTGATATCCCATGGATACCAGTGGAGCACATAGTCTATCAATCAGATATCTCTCACTTTTCTCTTGGTGAGCAATTGAGAATTCTTTCCATTCATTCCTTTATTTTACTTCCTTTCTAGTGGCAGAGGGTGCATTTGGTTTTAAAAGCATGGTGACAAAAAAAGGTATCATTAATTTTTCATCTGAAACTATTTTTGTGAGTGATTGATACAGTAGTAGGACTTCCCATGGGTTTTCTCTACTCAGATGACTTGCTAAAAACAACAATCTGTTTATAAAGACAAACCCAGTCTTTAACAAAAGGAAAATTCCAGCAACTGTAGGGCTTCAGTGAACCCAAAAGTGTTTTGACAAAGATCACCCTCAGGCTTTGAATGCATAGTTGCTGAGAAGAATTAGTTTACATTATCTCAGTGTTGGAAAAAACAATGTAGAAGTGAAGAATGCTGGGGTCAAACACTCCGAATTTGGTATAATATTTATACCCCATCCTCATATCTTCTTGGAACTATGTACAAAACAATGGGATTTTGTGTATTTATTCCTTTATAAGAATTCATGAGTGAAGAACCTCAAAGACATCATTGGAAATAGAAGTTGCTAGAACAACCCACGGCTCAGTGAAATGTTGAAATATAATGTCATGATATATTATTAGAGAAAATTAAAAACAGGATTATTGATGATTTCAAAGCTCTGCTTTTTAACAATTTCTTTATAATTAAAAAAAAATGTTTATGGGGGGCAGCTAGGTGGCGCAGTGGATAGAGCACCGACTCTGGAGTCAGGAGTACCTGAGTTTAAATCAGGCCTCAAACACTTAACACTTACTAGCTGTGTGACCTTGGGCAAGTCACTTAACCCCAATTGCCTCACTAAAAAAAAAATTATTCTGAACATAAGAAATACTAAATAAAAGAAACATTTTCATATGTATAGCAGTACAGATAAAGGGGATTATACATGAAAGTCAATCTCTATTATATATAGCTTGCATTTCTTTTTAAAAGTTTAATCAACTCAACATGTAACTTTAAAAACAGCCCTGCTTATCTGTGATTCTTTCTATTCTGTGAATTTATTAACTTCTTTCTTTTCTTTTCTTTTTCCTTCTTTTCTTTTCTTCCTTCCTTCCTTCCTTCCTTCCTTCCTTCCTTCCTTCCTTCCTTCCTTCCTTCCTTCCTTCCTTCCTTCCTTCCTTCCTTTCTTCCTTCCTTTCTTTCTTTCTTTTGGTGGGGGATGTTTGCTCTATCCACATTCTCCAGGTAAAAAAGAAAAGAAAAAAAAAAGAAAGAAAAACTCTGCCTTGATTTTGTGATCAACCTCCTGGGCAGTTAGGACATAGTTTTGTCTTCTTTTTAGTTTTTATAATAATATGCATAGTAAAGCAAAACAAAGTCACTTTTCAGCTATATCAAAAACTGCATGTCCTATTCCGTATCTTGAGCCTATCACTTCTCTATCAGGAGCTGGGTAACATATTTCGTCATCAATGCCTTGCAATCATGCTTAGCCATTATAGCAACTTTCTTAAATCTTTCAAAGTTATTTGTCTTTACAAAGTTATTATTGCATAAATTATTTTCCTGGTTCTGCTTGCTTCACTCTGTATTAGCTCATGCCTTTCTTCCCAGACAGATTCTTTGAAACTATTTTTAAAATTTCTTACTGCACAATAATATTACAATAATATTCCTTTATCATCATATAGTATATTTTTTTTCTATCAATTCCTCAATTTATGGGTTCTCCTTAGTTTCCCATGACATGCCATCACAAATAAAAGTTGCTATGAATATTTTTTCACATAAGGGCCCTATTCTCTTTGATATATAAGTAGTGGTAAAATTAGATCAACTGACATGCTTGCACAGTTTAGAGACTTTTGGTACAAGGTACTAAATTGTTTTTCAGAAATGTTTGGACTAGTTCTCTGATCCAACAGTGAAATCATGTACCTGTCTTTTCATAACCTCTCCAACAGTGGCCAATTTTCTTTGTCATCTTTGCCATTTCATTAATTATTATTGGTTTGGAGCATGTTTTCATATGGGTGTTGATAGTTTGAATTTATTTATTTGAAAACTGCCTGTTTTTACACATTGATCATTTGTTAATTGTGTTAACCTGGAAATCAATGAAACAATCAATATAGGAGAAATAAGGTCTTTAATCAGGGCAGAACAACTATAGCTCCTGGGATCACAAAGCAAGATGCTGGGAATACCCAAAGATGGGAACTGAGGACAGGGTTATATGGGGTAACAGAACAAAGGGAACTATAGGACTATTCTTGAGTCAAATATAGAAACAACTTTACTCTAAATGGAAACTACTTAATGTAAGTGGACTCTTTTACATAAGTACAGGTGAATAAGTAAGGTGAGGAATCTTTGGGCGGGGATAGTTTGTTTAGGGGAGATCCATAAGACCATCAAGAGTCTGGGAGGCAGCTAGGTGGTACAGTGGATAAAGCACTGGCCCTGGATTCAGGAGGACCTGATTTCAAATCCAGCTTCAGACACTTGACACTATCCATGTGACCCTGGACAAGTCACTTAACCTTCATTGTTCCCCCCAAAAACTAAAACTAAAACAAAATCAAAGACAAACAACAGCAACAACAACAACAACAACAAAACAAAACAAACAAACAAACAAAAAAACAGTCTGCGATTGACAAAGATTGGTTAGCCCCAGTCAATTCATTGGCCTGGGAATGAGGAGTGTGTGGGGATCAGTCAGTTCTGTCTTTATCAATTGGAAGAGAATTCTTGTTTTCATAATTGTGAGTCAGTTCCTTATATTTCTTTATAGCTGCAGGATCCCAGGCAAGTCACTTAACCTCTCTCTGCCTCAGTTTTGTAATTTGTAAAATGGAGTTTATAATAGCACCTACCTCCCAGGGCTGGTGCAAGGATAAAATCATTATGGGGGAAAATGGGGTATGGGGTTTGGGTTAGGGGTTGGGGTTCTTAGTAATTCCTCTTTAAAGAATTACACCCTCTTGCACACAAAAGCAGTTAAAATAAGATGGTAGTTTATTTAGGGGCAAGGGAAGGGAGGGGAAGGGAAACCATGAAAAAAATCCCTGGACTTCTCATGGGGAGAGAGGTATGGAACAAAGCACATGGCTCTGAAATATCAATCTCCTCAAGCAGGAGGCTGGCAGGTACTTTTATATGGGACTGATGTGGGTGACCATCTCAGGGTGGAAAGTTCCTTTAGTGAGGGTGGACCATCCCCCACTGGTGGTGGCTGGAGGAGGAGTTGGGTGAAGGGTGGCTATGGATCTCTCAAGCCATCTCCTCAGAACACAAAACAATCAACCACACCTAATCTTATCTCCCCAGGGGTAAGGGAGACCAGAATGAAGGGTGGAGGTCCAGAAGCTAGCTCAGTCAGATCTGGTTCCTCTTATCTCTCTAGGTGTATCTGTCCTCTGGTTTAGTTTCTCAAGAAGAAGATTCCTTGATGTGCCCCAGAGAACTTCTGGGGTACTCTGGGCCCCATGACAAAATGGAATATTTTAAAGCACTTCTTTCACTTTACAATATTATAGAAATTCTAGCTATTATTAGTAACTGTTATTATTATATCATATAAAAGACCTTTATCAAAAAAATTTACTCCAAAAATGTTTTCTCCAGTTATCTATTCCTTTCTCATTTTAATTGAATTGGTTTTATTTGTTTAGGCCTTTTAAATTTTATATATCCCTTACTTCTACCATATGGGTTTCCAGCTTTCCCTGCAATTATTGTTGAGTAGTGATTTGTTGGGATCTTTGGGTTCATCAAACACCATACTACTTTGGTCATTTGCTTCTCCATGTTGTGTTTCTAATTAGTTCTGTTGATCAGCCTTTCTATTCTTTTTATTTGGAGTTTTAAAGTTGATGATCTAATGTTTACAGCTAGGTAGCAGCATAATAATTAGTTACTAGAATGATGCCTAAAAGTAAAACCTCCTCTTTTGGAAGTTTTGTAAACAACAAATATGGAGACGGAAAAGATGATTTGGAAAAAAATCGAAAGATATACTTGTTTCATGAAAACATATCCTCAATAAACATAACTTAAATGTTCCTTAATTAAAGGAAAATTAGATTAAGCAAAGGCAAAAGAATGGAAGGATTAAAAGTGGTGTTCCTAAAGAAATTGCTTTGATGCAAATGTCAATAAAGAACTTTGGAAAGTAGCCTGATGACACAGTTTTTTCCAGAGATGTAAAATTGTTTCACCTTCCAGCTTTCAAACAGAGCCTGAAAATTTAACTCCCAAAGTTAGTTTTTGGCACTCAAATATAGATGCTGGCTGTGACATTGAGAGAACTAAATAAATACGAACTTCCTGGAGGGTTGCTTCAGTGATGTGAGACTTCTCTGTCTTCACTGCTAGATCCTTCTTCTGGGTGGCTTGTAAAGTATAACTGGCCCACAGTAAGGGGTCAGGGTTATGGAGAAGAAAGAGAGACCATCCATGAGATTTGCCAGGATTTGGATGGGACAGAGGAATTAGATCTGCTTCATTATGATCCTTAAAAATTCCTCTATTTTTTTTTCTAGGGAACTGAATCATTACTTCTGAGGTTAGGGTTAGGGATCCATGGTGGCAGAAAGCTATTCAGTAAACAAATAACTGTGGTTGCCAGTACTAATTTGGCAGTACTCATCTTTTGTGGCTAACGTTTTCCAAAGTGAAAAGCTAAGAAAAATACCAGTAGCTCTATGTGTCTTTGCTGGACCAAAATATTGATATTAGGTATACAGGAAAGCACATACCCATGGATTCCACACAATCAGTTCTTTTAAAATATCTAGACATTTTCAAAGTATTCCTATAGAACCTATTTCAACAAATAGCCTTGAAGATAAAAAAGGTTCTCAACAAATAAAAATAAGAATTTAAAACTTTTGTTTTAATACTATTTCTAGAGATAACATAGGATGCCTATTATTGTTCAAATAATCATTTGTTAAATCAAAACAACCACAATTAATTTAATTTTGCTTTTCTTTCCCTTTGAGAAATATATAATTTCCTTTAACAATAAATTTCTGGGAATCAGGAGCATTGAGTAGCAGTATCACTTCTGGTCCCAAGGGAGCAGGGCCCTTGAGGGAGAGTATTGGTAGCAATCCTAAGGAATCAAGGGCCCTTCCTGGTTAAAGACCAGAGTGCAGACCAAGAGAACAGTGACCACACCTCTCACCAGATCACACTACCTTGGAAGCAACAAAAAACTTCCAATCCCCCAGAACTACCTCTGAAAATATCAGTGTAGAAAAATCCTGAAGCTTGGGACAATATGTCTCTCAACTTTAACATAAAGTTCAATGTCAAAAAAGCCTCAAAGGCAATTTTTTTAAAAGTGTGTGGGGCTGCTAGATAGTGCAGTGGATAAAGCACCGGCCCTGGATTCAGGAGGACCTGAGCTCAAATCTGGCCTCAGACACTCAACCCTTACTAGCTGTGTGACCCTCAGTGCAAACAAAATAAATAAATAAATAAATAAATAAATAAATAAATAAATAAATAAATAAATAAATAAAGCGAAATGGACATAAGCCCAACAAGAATTCCTGGAAGAATTAAAACATTATTTTCAAACTCAAATAAGAGTGACAGAGGAAAAATTAGGTAAATAAATGATATTGGGTGAAGAATAAAAACATGAAAAGACAATTAACAGCTTACTAAAGAGGAACAAAAATACTGAATAAAATATCTTAAAAAATAAATTGGTCTAATGGAAAAAAGAGTTAAACACTCAATGAACAATCACTCAACTCATGAAGCAGGTTCATATGGTGTGACCAGTGAATCTCACCTTTAAACTAGATTATTTTTTTTAATGCAATGGGAATGGGATGTGGTCAATTATTTTAAAATATGAATCATTTTCCAGTTTTTCACTGCAATTATCTATGATCAGTCTAGGACATAGGCATATGTGCTGCATCCCTCTGAGTAGAATTAGGATTAAGTCATAAAGAATTATTTACAAGGAAAAAGCCAAAAGCTTCTGCTGTAATTTTTTAGTTAATTCTTTTTTGTTTGTTTTTGTTTGTTTGTTTGTTTTTTAGTGAGGCAATTGGGGTTAAGTGACTTGCCCAGGGTCACACAGCTAGTAAGTGTTAAGTGTCTGAGGCCAGATTTGAACTCAGGTACTTCTGAATCCAGGGCTGGTGCTGTATCCACTGTGCCACCTAGCTGCCCCTAGTTAATTCTTTTTAAAAATAATTAACATTTTTATTTAATGTTTTGATTTTCAAGTTCTATTCCTCCTTCCCATTCCCCTTCCCTGAGGCAGTAAGCAATCAGATATAGGTTGTATATGTGCAATTATTTAAAACATCACCATTTTAGTCATTTTGTATAAAACAAATTGAATAAAAGAAAAAAATGAAAGAAAGTGAAAAACAGCATCCTTCAGTCTGTGTTCAATCAATAACAGTGCTTTCTTTGAAGGTAGAAATTATGCTTTGCCATTAGTCCTTTGGAATTGTCTTAGATCACTGTATTTCTGAGAATAGTTAAATTATTCACAGTTCTTCATCAAATAATATTGCTATTACTGTGCATAATGTTCTTCTGGTTCTGCTCATTTCACTACACATCAGTTCATATAAGTTTTTCCAGGCCTTTCTGAAATCATCTTGCTTGTCATTTCTTATAGCACAATAATATTCCATCACCATCATACACCACAGTTTGTTTAGCCATTCCCCAATTGATATGTACTCCTTTGATTTCCAATTCTTAGCCACTACAAAAAGAGCTGCTAGAAATATCTTTGAACAAATACATCTTTTTCTCTTTTTTGGGATGTTTTTTGGAATATAAACCTAGCAGTGGTATTGCTGGATCAAAGGGTATGCCAGGTTTATAGCCCTTTGGGCATAATTCCAAATTGCTCTCCAGGATGATTGGATCTTTTTATAATTCTACCAACAGTGGATTAGTGTTCCAGTTTTCCCATGTCCCCTTCAACATCCAATATTTTCCTTTTTTGTTATATTTGCCCCTCTGACATGCATACCTCAGAGTTGTTGTAATTTTTGTTGTGATTTTTAAATTAATAGCAATTACATTAATAAAAACATTTTCAAGAGTGATGATTAGAATGAAAGCACAAGTGACCCATTGTATTCTTCTTCTTAAAAACATTAAATATAAGCAATTAATTCAATTCTATTTTGTTTCTTTCATGAAATATGTACCCTAAGCATGACAATGAAATTATTGCTTCCAAACAATTACAAGCCTCATGTTACAATCCTGTTAACCTTTGACAAAAGGAATAGCAATTGTATGGTAAATGAAGCTTATTATATATACCATAGGACTTTCATGATCTCATCTTTAATGTACCTAAGCACTTAAGATCATACATTTGGAATGAAAAGGTAACTAAAAGGTCATTTGACCATCTCTCATGTTACAGATGAAGAAACTGACCTGTAAAAGTAATATGTGTCAAAGCAATGATCTGAATCCTGTAACTCTAATTCCAAATTTACTGTTTATTTCATTCATGCAATAGAAGTGTATAGACCACTTATTATGTTCCAGGGACTATTAGGAACTGAGAGAAACTCAATAACAATTAATGATAATTTCTCTCAAAAAACTTAATTTAGTAGAGGAAATGTACATGTACATGTACATAAAATAACTGTTACTCAGATTGCCTGAATTTGTAAAAATAGAACTAAGCAGTTGTATCAACTAGGGATATCTAGGGTTGGAAGTGAACATTACAAGATCCAGAAACTGGAAGCCACAATGAGGTAAAAACAAATTGCAAAAATAGCCACTTTTCTGTCTGGGAGAATGAGATGGAGAGTGGGAAAGACATACAATTGTGATAAAGTCCAAGATTTTCAGCATAACACTCAAACTATCCACAATCTGACTCCAACCTACCTTTCTAAATAACTTAAATATCACTCTTTCATACTCCATGTGCATCTGAATGAGTATTTTCCATTCCTTACCTACATACAACAATTACTCATTCTAGGTCTCTTTCACTGGTTAGTTTTCCTCTCTGTCTCTGTCTCTGTCAGTATACTTCCATCCTCTTCTTTCACACCACTACTACTTTTATCTCCTCCTCAAACTAAATTAATAAATTCCAAACTTGATCCCTGACCTCTTTTCTAATAGAAGCCTAACCAATGTTACACAGCTCAAACACTTAATGGTCTTGTGTTGTCTATAAATAAAAATAGAACCTCTCATTTAAGGCCTTCCAGAATTTGGCTTCAACCTTCTTCTCCAGCTTTATTTCATTCTACTCCTTTTCATGGACTCTAAGCCCCAAACTGTATTATTCATTGTTTCCAATTTCACTCTGTCGTCTATTGGCTCTCTATATTTAGATAGGCTATCACCCAATTCTTCAGTTTGGTGTTTAAAGCCCCTCATGATTTTTCTTTAGTCTAATCCTCCCAAACTTCTTTCTATTATTCCATTATTTCTTCTCACATACTTAGTGCTTCAGTGAAACTGGACTGTTCCTTCTTCTACATATGTGACATCTTATCTCTTGTTGCCATGTCAGCACAGGCTGTTCACCATTCTTAGAATACCTTCTCTCTTCCCCACTGCTTCTTGGAATTCCTGGCATGTTTCCAGGCTCAATTCATGTGTCACTTCCTACACAAGGCCTTCCCTCATGCTGCCAGCTAGTGACTCCCTCAACTACCAGAATTTTTTGGCACTTACTTTGTATATATTTTTTTACTGCTATATAAATGAACTTTTTTCTTGCAGTAGATTATAAACATTTTGAGGACAGTGAATGATTTCTTTTGTGTGTGTGTGTCTAGTTATCTCCAGCTGACTTGCATAGTGCCCAACACATAATAAATACCTACTATGCATGGTTCTTGAATTGAATTCAGTTGAATCAAATATCATAGCCCCCTGTTATCTTGTAAACTAAAGGTAAATACTATATTGTCATTCATCTTCATGTCTTCAGTATTTGGTGCCTTAAATACAATAAATATTGATTGAACTCTTATTGAATGAAGTTGGTAGGCAATGGAAAACCATTGAATGCTTGTCAATTCTGCCAATGGTGTGCTCAGAGGAATGAATTAGGGATTAATTTAATAGTAGTTTTTAGCATTGATTAAAGAGTTCAGAGACTGAAAATGATGATACTAATTAAAAGATTATTCCAGGCAACAGAGAATGAGGACATAAATGTGCAGACAAACTGATTCATATTATGGGCCATCTTGCCTCATTCCTTGATTTTTTCTACTACGTGTACCTCAGAAACCTTCACAATTGGACTCTCCTTACCTACTCTTTCAGTCTTTTCTCTAAGACTAGAGACAAGGTGGGGAATATAAGTGAGGGAGAGAAAATATGAATGAGAGCATGTATGTGTGTGCAGAAAACTGGTAATATCAAAGGAGAGATGACTTGTAGATAGGTCCTTTAAATTTAATTTATTGGTATTTCTCAAAAACTTGATTTATGCTTATTGATTGATTTAAAATTTGGCAGCTCTCAAACAGAAACATTTGGTCCTAATATAGTGAATTATATTTACTAGTGTTCTTTTATATCCATTGTTTGGCAAAGTATTGGGCATGCATTAAGTATTTTTCTCTTAATTTACTTTTCATGAAATTGAAAAGCTTTTCCATGAGCAAACTCAATGAAACTACAATGAATAGGATATTAGTTGAGGTAAATAATCTTTTAATCAGTGATCTCTGATAAAGGTCTTATGTCATTTATAAGTGTGTGTTTATGTACATATGTATGTATATAGCAGAAATATATAAGACCAAAAATGATTTCACAATAGATAAATGATCAAAGGATATGAATAAACCATTCTTAAAATAATTGAAAGCTGTTACTAACTATAAAATAATGCTCAAATTATTAAATATAAAATAGATGTAAATCATATTACTTCTGAGTAGTCACCTCACACCCAGAATACCGGTAAAGATTACAAAAAATGGCGAGGCAGCTAGTTAGCACAGTGGATAGGGTACTGGCCCTGGATTCGAGTCACTCAGATAAGTTCAAATCTCACCTCAGACACTTACTAGCTATGTGATCCTGGGCAAGTCATTTAATCCCAATTTCTTTAAACATCCTGGGTCATCTCCAGTCATTCTGATGTATAGGTTGCCACTGGACCCAGATGGCTCTGGAAGAGAATAATTTGGTCACTTTGTACAGCCCTCCCTCACTTAAATCCAATTCACTGCAAGTCATGACATCAACCTTATCTTATGGTTGTCTTTGAGAACAAAGGACAAACAACAACAACAAAAACAGTAATCCTCAATGTTGGATGGGTTTTCAAAAGGTGAGCACAGTGATATATAATGAACTGTGAATTGTTACAACAATTCGGGAAACTAATTTGCAATTATCCTAAGAAAATTAATAAAATATCTGTACCCTTTGACCCAGAGATCTCACTTATATAATATGCCCCCAAAAGGCCAATGACAAGAAGAAAGGCTCAATATTCACAGAATGTTTATAGAAGCACTTTCCTTAGTCTTAAAGAATTATAAACAAAACAAATGCCTATTAATTGAGGAATGAGTAAGCAAGTTGTGTTATGGGAATATAATAGATGGTCAATGTATTTATAAGAAACAAAGTATAAGATAACTATAATGATTTGGAAACATTTTTATGAACTATTGCAAAGTAAAGTAAGGAGAAACAAAAAAAACATTATGTACAATTACTATAGCATTATAAATGCAGTGAAAAAAATAATAGAAACAGAATTCAAAAAAATTATAATGACTTAGCTTGGTCCTCAAATGAGAAATAGGAAAAGTTACCTCCCTTTACCTCTTCAGAGAGGTAGGAAACAAGGTATATTCTTTGTTTTTACTACAATGTTAGACTTTTCCTATATGTTGGTTAGTTTTGATGTTCTCCCTTTTAAAAATTTCTTTTTATTAATGAGAGATCTCTTGCAGGAGGAAGAGAATCAAATGGGAAATATAGGTTATATAAACACAAAATATATCAATAAAATTATTTTATAAATAATATATAAACATCCAAATGAGAGTAGATATCACCAGAAATTTTTTTTCACTGTACATAATATCTAATTAATGTGATTTTCATCATATGACTTGATACTATCCATATATCTGCATATATTACATATACATATGGAGCAATTATTACATCACTAATAACATCACTATAAATAGTGTTTGTATTCAATTCCCTTTTTTACTTTGAAGTAATTCTCAGTATTGTCCAGGAAGGGTGATAATAGATTTAGGGATAGGCAGAATCATATCAGGTTTAACTTTCTGAAAGATGCCACATTTTATATAAATTATTCTTACGTTATAGTATTGGTGGTTTGTTTTGAATAGAGAATAGCTTTCAATGTGGATATAAACCATTTGGAAAAACCATGAACATGAAACTGAGTCAAATGCTTTTCTATAATTGATAAAGGCCATGTAAATGTAACAATGCTTTCAGGTGACTGGTGAACAAATCATCACATTGATAATGAGTTATTCTTCATACCCCCCAGAATTTTTTGGCACATCTTTCTGCTCCTCCATCAATATGTTGTTATTATTTATAGATTTTTAAGCAATATAAACTGTGAAAGCTTTTTATAAAAACCATAAACATGTAATTGAACTGTGTTTGGAGAGGTCACTGCTATTTTTATTTTTTTGGTAATAAATGGGAATCCCTTTTTTCTGTCTCATTCAAAGTATCAGCATTGTTTGTTTTTTGCCATCTGTTTAATTATTTGGAAGCACTTTGGAATTTGAGTTGCATTGATTTTCACTGCCTTCAGGTTCTTCAGCACTTTGCTCTTCAACTTTTAGCAATGAAAGTTTATCTCCTTATATTTCATAAACTGCCCTGCAATGACCTAAATTGTGTTGTTCTGTAGCTTGGAGCTACCATTGACAATAATCAGTATGAAGTCCTTGCCTGTAAGCCATAACAACTGTTTCCAGTTGGTTTGTTTTTCCTGATGTAGTATTAGTGCATCACTGCAATTCATCATATCTTTTATATCTTTTTTTTTTTGGCAGGGCAATGAGGGTTAAGTGACTTGCCCAAGGTCACACTGCTAGTAAGTGTCAAGTGTCTGAAGCCAGATTTGAACTCAGGTACTCAGGTACTACTGAATCCAGGGCCAGTTCTTTATCCACTGTGTCACCTAGCTGCCCCTTGTGATCCATCATATCTTCAGACCATTTTATGCATACTCATGGCATGCCCACCTCAGTGGTCAACAGTATTTTCACTAAAGTATTTCCAGGTGAAGTAATGGCATTCCTGGTTTTCAGGTAGTCCAATGATTTTCAAATTATTTCTCCTGGATTTATTTTCCAGGTCAGCTATTTGGTATTCCTAATTTGTTCCAAACTATCTTATCTTCTTATGGTACCAGAAGATGAAGGAGCACCACTAACTTTATTGTTCTCCTAGTCTGTCTAATCTGCATCTCTCTAAAGGCTGCTCTGCTAATTATCTCCATAGGATTTTCTCTACTATAACATAGAAAGTTCTTCACTCTGGAAGCTCACATCAGCCCTGGATGACTCCTCACATTGGAAATGCTTTCTTTTCTGATATCTCACCTTCTGACTGGCTGGTTCCTCCAAGAATCTTCAATTTAAGGAGGAGGCCCAGAACTGACTGACTTTGAACTCTGGGACAACTACAACTCTCCATCACAATAAGTGCTACTGGCATATCTATTAATTATTTATCTCTCTTAATTTAAAAGTAGTAGATATTGTCTGGAATACGTTCAGCAATTACCAAAATTTCAGAAAGAGTCTTAAAGTGTATGGGGTCAGCTCCCACTGTGAAATGCAACAAGAAAACTTATTCTCCCTAGGACAATTTCCCTTCTCAGTTTCAAATCTGAAATTTACAGGATTAAACAAAAAAAAATTACCATTAATGGCCATGAAATTTACTAAGATTATCAAATAACATAAGGGGTGAGATAAACATTTATACTCTATATAAAAGGCTGTGATGGGGGGCAGCTAGGTAGCGCAGTGGATAGAGCACCAGCCCTGGAGTCAGGAGGACCTGAGTTCAAATCCAGCCTCAGACACTTAACACTTACTAGCTATGTGACCCTGGGCAAGTCCCTTAACCCCAATTGCCTCACTAAAAAAAAAAAAAAAAAAAAAGCTGTGATGGAACTTGAACCTCATAAAAAGGGAACAGCTACCAACTGGATTTTACTCTCTACCACCTGTCAACTGCCCTTCAGTCTTGTCAGCCCTATTCCATTCCTTCCACACACTTGTCTTCTTTAATTGTACTCTCCAGTATTTACTAAACTATTCACCAGCATTTATTTAAATGATTGTCATATGCCATGCACAGCTTAGCACTGTGTCAATCCCTGGAGGTTTAAAGCTAAGCAAAAACATTGATTCCTGCCCTTATGGAGTTCACATTCTAATGGTTCAGATATCAAGTAAATACCTATCTCCATATAAGATATAGAAAGCACTGGGGGAAAGCAGCATGAGAGAAGGTACTAGCAGTAGTGAGAAGAGATGGAGAAGGATTAGGGAAAGGTTTCCTTCAGAAGGCAGGATTAGAAATGAGTCTTGAAGGAAGCCAGGAAGTGAAGATAAAGATGGAGAGAATTACAATGGTGGGATGTAGCCAATGAAAAGACAGAGTTGGGAGATGGGATAGTGGGTTCAGAGGAACTTCCAGTGAGTTAATAAATATTTAGTACCTACAATGTGCCAGGAACTATTCTAAGCAGTGTGAATTCAAAGAAAGTAAAAACAATCCCTGCTCTTAAGGAGCTCACAATCCAATGGGGGAGATAACCTGAAAATAACTATGTTGAAAGAAACTATATGCAGAATAAGTTGGAAATAATCAACAGAGAAAAAACACCAGAATAATAAGGACCAAGCAAAGCTTCCCATGGTAGGTGGGTCTTTAGCTGAAACTTAAAAGAAGCCAAAGAAAGAAAGAGGCAAAGATGAAGAGGGAAAACATTCTTTGTATGGGGGACAATTGATGAAAATGCCAGAAATCAGGAGCTGGAATGTCTTATTAGAGGAAAGCTATTATCACTGGGTCATAGAGAATATAAGAAAGTGTAAGGTATAACATTAGAAAGGTAGAGGGAGCAGGTTATAAATGGCCAACAGAAGATATTCTATTTGACATTGGAGACTATAGCCAGCCACTGGATTTTATAGAATATGGAAATGACACAGTCAGACCTGAGCTTAAGGAAGATCACTTTAGTAGTTGAGTGAAGGATGGACTTGAGTGGGGAAAGATTTGTGACAGACACTCCAACTAACATGGTAGCAGTATCAGAAGAGAAAATGGGGAGGATGAAAGAGATGTTATGAAGGCCTTTGCATTAGAATCAATATGGAAACTGATAATGAGGATTTGAGAATGACACCTAGGTTGTAAACCTGGGTGGTAGGAATGGTACTTTCTAGGCAAGAATAAGGAAGTTTGGGAGGGGCTAGGTTTTTAGGGGAAAGATAATTCAATTTTGGGCATGTTGAATTTAAAATGTCTTTAGGGAATTCATTTGAAATGCAAAATAGGTATTTGGAGGTGTGAGAATGGAGATAGGAGAGAGGTTAAGGCTAGAGAAGTAGATTTGAGAATCATTAGTATTTCGATAATAATTAAATCCATGGGAGTTTATGGAATTACCCAGAGAAGTAGTATAAAGAGAGCTGAAAAGAAGGCACCAGAGAGAGTCCTGTAGGACACTCAAGGTTATCAGGCATGACCTGCATAAAGATCCAGCAAAGGAGATGAAAAAATAGAGAGAGGGAAAACCAGAAGGGAGTGGTATCCTGAACATCTAGGGAGAAGACAATATGGAAATCTAGAGGGTGATTGACATTATCATTGTTGTTGTTTGTCCTTCATTCTCAAAGAGAACCAAGAAAATCAAGGGGATGTCATGACTTGCAGTGAACTGGATTTAAGTGAGAGAGAGCTCTGTAAGGTCACCAACCTCATTATCTCCTCCAAAGTCATCTGGGTCCAGTGGCAAGATATATATCAGGACAATTGGTGATGGCCACAGATGTTTAAGGCAAATGGGACTAAGTGATGTGCCCAGTGTCACATAGCTGGTAAATGAGGTGAGATTTGAACTCAGGTTCTCCTGACATCAGGGTCAGTGCACCACCTAGCTACCCCAGCTTGACATTGTCAATGGCTGAAGAGAAATCAAGGATGAGAATTGAAAAAGACTGTTGGATTTGACAATCAAGAAGTTATCTGTAATTTTTGAGAGAGGGGTTTCAGTTGAATGATGAGGTTGCAGACAAGAATGTAGAAAGTTAAGAAGAGAGAGGGGATGAAGTGGCATCAGGGAGTTTAGCCACAAAAAGCAGGAGAGACATGGGATGACAGCAGGGATGGATGGCTCAAATGAACCTTTTTTGAGGACAGGAAAGGCACAGGCAGGGTTATAGGCAGTAAAGCAGCAGCCAGTAGACAAGGAAATATTGAAGATAAGTGGGTATGATAGAGGGAAAAATTTGCTAGAGAACATGGGGCAGAATGGGATCATTTGAACGTGTAGAGGACTTTGCCTTGGCAAACATAAGGATCATTTCTTTTTGTGAGATAGGGGCAGAAGAGGAGACAATTAAAAAAAGTATCTGGGTGATTGCAGATGAAGAAGAAGGAGGAACATGGAGCCCTTGGCAAATGGTCAAAGCCAGTGTCATTGGACTGTAAAATACATGAATTGGAGTAGAAGAGGCAAGGAAAACAATGAAAAGGCTGTTATCATAGTCCTGGTATGAGGTGATGAGAACCCGCATAAGGATGGTGACCATGAAGTTGGACAGAAGACACATATGCCATAAATATTGTAATGCTAGAACTGACAAAACATGGCAACAAATTGGATATGTGAAGTAAATGAGAAAGAACAGAATTGAGGAGACAACCAAGGTCATAAATCTGACCTTGAGAATAATAGGGAAGTTGGAAGGAGGGAAAGGTTTAAGAGAAAATTAATGAGTTCCATCTTAGACATGGTGAGTTTGAGATGTCAGTAGTCAATTTTTTGATGAAAAAAATTGGAGGTCAGAAGAGAGGTAAGATTTAGAAGTTTTTAAAAACCTACATCAGAGAATCAAATACATAGAGATGATAATTGAGCCCATGAAGCCTGAAGAGATCACTGAGTGATACTGTGTTCAGAGAGAAGAGAAGAGCCAGGACTGGCACTTAGGGAGATATCCACTATTTGTTTTTATTGTTATTATTTTATTTTTTATTCTGATGAGGTTTTATTGTTTCCATCCTGGCCATCACTGGATTGGGACTATGGCAGAGGGAGGCAGCACTACCCTAGTCTCCTTTACTAGCTCAGAGACTGCTGAGCCCAAACCATCTTTCTTACCTTCCAGCCTTCTGGGCCCTTTACCTATGAAGGCACTCTCCTGACACCCATCCTGCTCTACCCCTGTCCAAATGAGCCTGGGCATTGGGGGCAGCTAGATGGTACACTGGATAAAGCACCAGCACTGGATTCAGGAAGACCTGAGTTCAAATCAGGCCTCAGACACTTGACACTTACTAGCTATGTGACCCTAAGCAAGTCACTTAACCCTAATTGTCCCACAAAACCCCCCAAAACAAACCAAAACATAACAAACAGCAACAACAACAACAACAACAACAAAAACCAAATGATCCTGGGCAGCCCTGCTTAGCCTTGATGTGAGCTACCAGATAAGACAGGAGGTTTTCACCACCACACAGAACATGTCCTACATCCCTGAGTACCCAGAGGATAGCAGAACACAGTGAGGAAATGGGTAGCATGGAGGAGGGAGTGGCCATGGTGGGGAAAGGTCTGTTTAATGAGATGCTCATTTTTGTGACCATCTCCAATAAACAAGGCTTCAGTTTCTAAAAAAAAAAATAATAAATCCAAACAATCCAGAGTTCTTTCAGCTATACTGTCACTACCCATAACAGAGATCTTTGATTTTAAGTGACAGGTGTGACAAGCATAAATCTTCAATGGATTGCTATGGATAATATCATTTAGTTAGGGTCCACTTTACTTGCCTTTCCTATTTCTCTTCTCTTCTCAGCTTGTTGTGACATTCTCCAGTCATGTGGGATACACTTGCACAGGGTGGGTTATACCTATGGGTGGTGAATATGTATCTCTTTAACCCATTCTAGTTCATGACGTTAAACATATCTCATTTAACTCAGGTAATACAAGTCAAACCAGGGAATGAATCATGCCACTACTGGATTCTGCTGAGTAGGAACTAAGTAATATGAGATGAAATGAGACAAAAAGTAAGAGGCCCTTTTTGATCATATAAAACACTGACCATGAATTTACAAGACTATACTCACCATGACAAGAATCATCAGAATAAAACAAATCATAAACTCTAAATGGCTTCTCTCCTGCTGTTTGCATAGAAATTTGACACTGTGGGGTTTCTATCTTGGTGGAACTAAAACCTTAATCTGCTTTAAAGGATACTGGTTCTTCCCTGGATGATTGTTTCATATTGAAATTAGATGAGCAATAAGATTCTACTCTACTTGTTACTCAGAAGTAAGCTCCAGATAAAGCACAGCTAGTAACTGGCTCTCCTCTAGGAGATATCAGGTCTTTGATTAAAATGTGAATAAATTGAGGCTCATAATTTCCTACTTTCCTAAGGAGTCATTCAAATGAAGAAGAAATATTAATGATAAAAAATTTGAATTCTGGACTCCCACTCTTAGTAAAGTTATCTTTTTGGACCCCTGCTCTTATCCTCATCCCTTTCCCTCCCCAAAGCATCTTTCCACAAATATAGCCATGGGCCTACTCAATACCACACCATATGGACTCCTAAGAAAATATCTATGAGATTTAGAGCCGAGAGGGACTTTAGAGTCCAACCACCTTTTCCCATTTTAGAGGTGTGGAAACAGAGACCTAGAAAGATAAAGTGGACCAAAGTCCCACAAACATGTAGTAATAAGAAGTAGGCCTGGCATCCAAACAAAAGTCCTCTGACTTCAAATCCAGTATTCTTTCCCAGTACTATATCCCACCTGGCTCTTCAAAGAAAGATTTATCAATACTATTCATTTGTAGTTATCTATCCCCATCTCTAGGCTCAGTAATATAGCTAGTTAGTGGTCTCCTGATAAATTTATTCCTGGCCCATGGCCTTGCTACCAACTTAAAGATTCTCTCACCCTCTTCTATAACCCAGACTCTGTTCCTTGTTGATGATAGGAGTCTCCTGAATGTAGTTGACTTTGTGGGACTTGTCAAACATCCATTATAAATAAGGGAATCTCTGGATAGATGATGACAGAGATATCATTGGTCAGGTTCAATAATAGCTGCTTTTTAAAAGGAGTGCAATTGCTTATGACCTCAACACTAGCACATACCCACAATCATAGTGGATTTTTTTTGTGGGGCAATGAGGGTTAAGTGACTTGCCCAGGGTCACACAACTAGTGTCAAGTGTCTGAGGCTGGATTTGAACTCAGGTCCTCCTGAATCCAAGGCCAGTGCTTTATCCACTGAGCCGCCTAGCTGCCCCCCATAGTGGATTTTAAGGTGGTCAGTTTAGTATTTCTGCCAAAAGTTTCAAGTATTATAATTGGTCATGGCAGTCACTTGTAGTTCAACAGTATCTGTTAGAGTCAGGACTTATTAAACTTCACTTTGGGCAACTTCCAGGGTATCTTGTTAGCTACAACTCCATTTGAACTGTGTGAATTCTCTCACGAGGAGTCACCTTTTGATTGATGTCCCTAAAGTTAATTTTCAAGCACCAAGTGCCATTTACTTTGTGAACCAGGTAGATTAGGCTGTTTCATGGGGAAATAACCTGCCACAGCACCAACATCCCAGAGGTCCTGGATGGGGGTGATAACTCTGCTCTTGTCTCTGAGTGTCAGAGATTGCTTCAATTGTACCACCAAAAGGAGATCAAGAAGCAGGGTGGGTCATACATAACCACAGACTGACCATAATGGGCAGCAGTCAGGATGTTGTTTGGTGGTAGGACTAGTCCCAATGATTAACAATATTAGTCAAGCAAAGAAGGAGGTAAGTTTCAATGATGTGTTGCCATTAGGGATGGTATTCCCAGTCTTCTGCAGGTACACAAGGAGAGTGAGAGTCAGGGCGGCCTCAGGTCATGTGGTCTTGTCTGATACCAGAAAAAAATGGGACATTACAGGGAATTGGGGCTTCTCAAAATTATAGTCATCTAGTATTTGAGGTCAATAAAATAATGTTTCCTTTCTGAGGCTTTTGTGATAGAGAAGCATGTTGTCCCTTGGTGAGAGGTGAGGCCAGGGGACCAGGCCATACTTCTAATCTCTTTTTCTGATCTTCAAGGGGGTCTAGTTGAAGCAGGGATGGGTGGCCTGACATGATAATGAGTCCTTGGCAGGTGGGGATACCCAGAGTGAAGGTTGGCCTGGGACCATTTCCAGAATGAACTTTGTCCTGTGGGGTTAGTTTCTCTTTAACTTCACTCTTGTCAGTCTCCTCTTTGGCCTCAGCCTCTCAATAGGGCATCTTACTCCCTAATTGAAAGGCCTTATTACTTCCTCTCCCATGGGCCTCCTCTTCTTGATATTATACATGAATTCTCTTGTCTCTTTGCCCTGATGATTCTCCTAACAAGATCCCTATCAGGATTTACCCTAGTGGCCCTCCAGCATCACATTTATTGTTCAGTCATGATTTTGCCATTTACTTCTCCAGCTCACTTAATAGGTGAGGAAACTGAGGGAAATAGGAATAAGTGACTCACGCAGGATCAGCTTTGCTGTTAGCTCCTCCTTAATATGTCTCACTCCCATCTTCTTTGGGTAGTGGCCTGAGTACCCTCCCTTTCTCTATTGATGGGACCACCCATAGAAAAAACCTGATTGGAACCAAACTCAACTTCCCCTTTTAGAGCTATGGGAAGAATATCACCAAGTTCCACGTAATATTCCTTACATGTCACTAGGTTTCAATAGGATGAGAAGGGCATTAAATTTTGGGGATCCCATGTTTATAAATATTGCTATCATTTGGTGGATCAGACACATCATTATGTATACTGGCACTGCCCTCATTGTCATAGAGCCTGGGTGATATCACTAACTGCTTCATCACCCAATATGAATAGAAGTTATCACAGTGGGGTTGAGGTAATCTGTTTCTTTTACTTTTTTTTAAAGTTATATATGTGCAGTCATTCAAAACATAACAGACAAAAATCTTTAGAAAGAGGAACTAACCAAAACCAACAAAAATTATACTTCAATCTGTATTCAGTTCTTTCTTTGTAGATGGTTTGCATTTTTCATAAGTTCTTCTGATAGCATCCTGCTCTTCATTTCTTACAGAATAACAGTGTTCCATCCTAATATCTCCTTCAAATTTTTTTCAGTTACTCTTGCTAACTGTATTTCCCTCCATCCTATTCCCTCCCCTTGATATTTACTCTATTTTCTATCTTTTTTCACCCCATCCTTCGGCAAAAGTGTTTTTCTTATGACTGCTACCTCACTCAATCTGCCCTCTCTTCCTTCACCTCTCCCCACCTTATCCCCTTCCCCTCCCACTTTCTCACAGGGCAAATTACATTACTATACCCAGTTGAGTTTGTATGTTATTCTCTCTTTGAACCAATTCTGATGAGAGTAGGCTTACTCACTCCCCCACACCTCCCCCATCTTCCCTTACACTTCATAAGCTTTTTCTTAATTCTTTTAAATGGGATACTTTACCCCATTCCACCTCTCCCTTTCCCATGCTCCCAGTGCATTCCTTTCACCCCTTAATTTAATTTTTTAAAAAATATATCACAATTGGGCAATTACGTGGCATGATAGACTAAGAACCTGCCCTGGACCCAGGAGGACTTGAGCCCCAATCTGGCCTCAGACATCTGACACTCACTGACTACATGACCCTGGACTGCCCCACAAAAAATAAATAAAAAAATAAATGCTTTAAAGATATCATCCCTTCATATTCAGCTCACAGCTCTGCCATCTGTATAAGTATACTCCATTCAATCTGTACTAATAATGAGAAAGTTCTTGAGTTAGAAGTATCATCTTCCGGGGCAGCTAGATGGCACAGTGGTTAAAGCACCGGCCCTGGATTCAGGAGTACCTGAGTTCAAATCCAACCTCAGACACTTGACACTTACTAGCTGTGTGACCCTAGGCAAGTCACTTAACCCCCATTGCCTAAAAAAAAAAAAGAAGTATCATCTTCCCATATAGGAATGTAAACAGTTTAACCTTTTAATATCCCTCATGGTTTCTTTTTCCTGTTTGCCTTTTTATGCTTCTCTAGGGTCTTGTATTTGAAAGTCAAATTTTCTATTCAGCTCAAGTCTTTTCATCAGGAATGCCTGAAAGTCCTCTCCTTCATTGAATTGCCATTTTTTACCCTTAAAGATTATACAAGTTTTGCAGGGTAGATGATTCTTGGTTGTAATCCCAGTTCCTTTGCCCTCTGGAATATCATTCTATGCCCTCTCATCTTTTAATGTAGAAACTGCTAGATCTTGTGTTATCCTGACTGTGGCTCAATAATATTTGAATTGTTTCATTCTGACTGCTTGCAATATTTTCTCCTTGACCTAGGAGCTCTGGAATTTGTCTATAATATTCCTGGAAGTTTTCATTTTGGGATCTCTTTCAGGAGGCGATCAGTGGATTCTTTCTATTTCTACTTTACCTTCTGCTTCTAGAATATCAGGACAATTTTCCTTGACAATTTCTTGGAAGATGATGTCTAAGCTCTTTTTTTAATCATGGATTCCAGGTAGTCCAAGAATTTTCAAATTATGTGTCCTGGATCTATTTTCCAGGTCAGCTGATTTTCCAAGGAGATATTTCACATTACCCTCTATTTTTTCATTCATTTGGATTTGCTTTATGGTGTCTTGATTTCTCATAAAGTCATTAGCTTCTATTTGCTCAATCCTAATTTTTAAGCAACGATTTTCTTCAGATAGCTTTTGGTTCCTCTCATTCCATTTGGCTTTCCAAGCTTTTGCCTTTTTTTCCATGACTTTCCTGCATCTCCCTCATTTCTCTTTCTATTTTTGTCTCTTCCTCTCTTTATTTTCAAAGTCCTTTTTGAGCACTTCTATGGCTTGAGACCAATTCATATTTTTCTTGGAAGCTTTGGTTCTAGGAGCTTTGACTTTGTTATCTTCTTTTGAGGGTATATTTTGATCTTGCTTGTCACCAAAGAAACCTTCTAGGATCCACATTTTTTTCTGTCTGCTCATTTTCCTAGCTTATTTATTGACTTTTAACTCCTTCTTAAAGTGGGGCATTGCTTTCAGGATGCATTGTCCCAAGCTTCAGGGGGTGCAATTTTTGAAGAGGCTCATTTCCCACTCCCCCTGGCTTGTGCTCTGGTCTGCAAGCAACTACAGGCCCCCTTGCCCTTTATCCTGGGAACACAATCCTATTTCCCTATGTATCCAAGCTACAGTGCACCCATGCCTCTCCCCAGCCTGGGCTGCCACCTGACTGCTTCCTGGGACCGAGCCTGGGTAAAACAATAGAGTCCTGCACCAGCACCAGCAGAGAACCCCGTAATCTCCCCCTGGCCAACCATTGTACTCCTTAATTATCCATGGGCTGAGTTCCAGAAGCATCTGCAGCCACTGCTGTGAGGCTCCTCAGGAACAGCCTGCCTGTTTGACTGAAGGGATATGCTCCACTCTCACCCCAGAACAACAGACCTTTCCTGCCAACCTTCTAAGCCATCTTTGGTTGGAAAATGATCTCACTCTGTCCTTTTGTGGGTTCTGCTGCTTCAAGAATTGTCTTATGGCATTATTTGGAGGTATTTGGAGGTGTTTTGAGGGAGAGCCCCAAGAAGTCATTGCCTTTCCTCTGCCATTTTGGCTCTACCCTAGAGGTAGTCTGTTTCAAGGAATGGTCTGGTGAAAAAGATCTCTTGCCACAGAATAGATGGTGGTGATGTACTTTTTAACCTATTCTAGGAGGTGAACAATAATGGAATTATAGTGATTGTCTTTAATCTCAACAGATTGATGCCTGCTACTATGGGTTGGTACTGAGACAGCCCTCCCCCAAAGCTTTCCACTTCTGTTTATCTAGGTAGGGTCACCTACTTTAGTAACCACTGGACAAAGGGAGGCCAGTCATGAGCATTGGTGACAGGAGAAGGTTTGGACATACCAGTCTTACAGTGACAGGAAATAGGATGATTATAAGTGGTCTAGGTCTCAACAGGTTAGCATCCCTTGCTTATGGGCTATGACCTCAGAAGTAGCAAGGGGATGGCATCCTGGCCCCCCTTAGGATTATACTCTAATTTTTGGACAATCCATTGGACTGTATCAGATAGAGACATGACTATAGAGTCCCCTTAAGCCCAGTCAAGGGGTTTACATTTAAGCAAGTGACTGGCCTCCCTTTGTCCAGTGGTTACTAAAGTAGGTGACCCTACCTAGATAAACAGAAGTGGAAAGCTTTGGGGGAGGGCTGTCTCAGTACCAACCCATAGTAGCAGGCATCAATCTGTTGAGATTAAAGACAATCACTATAATTCCATTATTGTTCACCTCCTAGAATAGGTTAAAAAGTACATCACCACCATCTATTCTGTGGCAAGAGATCTTTTTCACCAGACCATTCCTTGAAACAGACTACCTCTAGGGTAGAGCCAAAATGGCAGAGGAAAGGCAATGACTTCTTGGGGCTCTCCCTCAAAAGACCTAGACCACTTATAATCATCCATTTGGAGAGGTCCTTGCCACTGGATGGGCAGGGCTATCTCCATCTCCCAATAATCAGAAAGTCTCTATGGCTCACATTACCAGATAAAGACAATTACAAGATTTCTCCCCCTTGTTGCAGCTTCACAGTTCTATGGTTCCCTGACTCATCAATCTCTTCCCCTTATTCCTCTGATGGTGGGTAAACTTTCTATTTGGTAAAATGGGATTCACTCTGGAGTCCAACACATGCTCCTTTCCAGGTCTGCGTGTGTTTTGTTATTTCCAGTTGGCACCAGTTCCAGTCTTGTCTTGCTTCTGCCTATAAATGTACCTAGTATAACTCTTTCCATTGGCCTATCTGGCTCTTTTCATAAGAATAAAACTCCCTTTCTGCATCTATACCCTTGGAATACAGCAAGAAGGAAGGTAGACTCACTTTCATAGATGCCTATTATTTAGAATTCCCTGCATCTTCCTATCTTAAAAAAATCTATGTCTGGATGTAGGAGTCACTAAATAGACCATTGCTATCTCATGACATAGGACTGTTTGTGTGACAAGCTAGAGTATGTCAATCTCTTTCACAGGGATCATCTAGAACAACAGTTACAACAATGAAAGGGTAATTTGACCCAGTTTGTCCCAGGCACACTCTGGGCTACCCTATCATTGTGGTTTATTTGAGCTCAGAAAGTCCTAGGCAGTGCATCTCTGCTTTACCATCATAACTTCTTAGACTTGGAACAAAAAGGAACACAGTACCAAAAGTTTTAGTGCTATAAAGAACCTTGTACATCAAGCTCAATCCTCTTGTTTTATAGAAGAGGAAACTGAGTCCCAGAGATGTGATATGACATATTCAAGGCCACATGTTGGCATACCAGTTCTATGTATGTTGGTGCTTCAATTCCCTTTTCCATGTGGGGATACTTAAGCACACTTTGAACTTAACAGTCCTAAATAGCAAGTCAAGTTAAAGGCTACATTGTTGGAGTCCTTTCACATTCTTCACTTGTTGCTATGCAAAATTATTTTTTATTGCAGTATGAAACCAATTGCAATTTCCTAATATCAAACCATTTAAACAATTTGTAGTCACTCACGGTAAAACGTAAAAAGTATGGATTTACATCAAAGGTGGTAAAATTCATTGATTTTATCTGTGCAGTTTTTGGGCAAATATACAGAAGAAACAAACGTGTTTAACGAACAGAAAAACCATAAGGTTAAATGCACCTAATTTTAAAAGAAATAAATCAATCTTTTGACATTTATTAAGTAAGATTACAGCTCTTCTAATAAGAAATGTAGTTGAACTCATAATAGAGAACTGGCACATTGGCATTTGGATCAGAAAGTCTGTGAACCTGCTGAAGATATTAGCTCCAAGAGAAACACTCAGCTCTGGAAACAAGCTAACACTTTGGTAAATCTGCCAAGATTTTCAATACAACTGCCAAAGTTTTGATGTTCAGAAGAACACAGCGGAATTGCTAACATGCATGCTGCATAAATGACTATTCATTAACTGAATGCTTGAGCTTAGATGTGACTGCTTTCTTTGGCTGACTAATATATCAAGCATGGTACTTGTTTTGTACTCAGAAAAACTTTCCCCATTACCATAGTAACCTCTTACATGTTGGCGGAAGCTGATGTCATTCAAGGTATTATTCATTCCTAGTGAATTGATACTCAGAGTGTTAACAAGTCCCAGGGAGATAAAAAAAGAACTAAGTATACATTCTGGTTAAACATGACTTAACCCTTTCACCCCTGGGAGTCCCCAAATACATACTTTCCCCGTTTCTGTAGCACTGCTTAGGTAAAGGTTACAATGTCATGTTGACTTAGCATGACTCAGTTGTAAACTGTACTCAGTAACTGTGTTCACCTTTAAGTTATTTTTTAATTTGTCCTGAAGAATAGTGTGCCATGGCTTACTTATTTAAAAGAAAATGTGTTTAAATACTACTACTCTAATTAGAAAGCTATACTGTTATTCTTTATTTATCTATAAAATCATAATTGGATTTGCATGTCATGCTAATATTTAAATATATAAAATGTATATGTGTATATAGTGATGAGTATTCTTAAAGAATGTTTCCTAAGTGTAGGGACTATTTAATATTGGGGGGGTGTTGGGTCTTTGTGTTCCTAGTGCCTGGCAAATACTAGGCTTTTAAGAGGTGCCTGTAGGGGCAGCTAGGTGGCGCAGTGGATAAAGCACCGGCACTGGATTCAGGAGTACCTGAGTTCAAATCCGGCCTCAGACACTTGACACTTACTAGCTGTGTGACCCTGGGCAAGTCACTTAACCCCCATTGCCCTGCAAAAATGCAAAAAAACAAAAACAAAAAAAACAAAAAAAAGAGGTGCCTGTAAATTGCTTGACTAATTAATATACATACATACATATAGGTATGCACATATGATATATGCATATATGGTACACATACACACATAATTATAATATTTGAGAAGCAGCATGGAACAGTGGTTAGAGGGTGGATCTTGGAGTTGGAAAACCCTAGTTTTCAATCCTACCCCTAATGCATAGTAGTTCTATGACTATGGTGTTCAAATGATTTAATGTCTTAGTATTCTTCTTAACTCTCTAAGTTACAGACCAGTTGAAGATCTGCTCTCTCTGGTGGCAGGATTCTCTAAACTGGGATTTCTTTATATTAGGGAACTCATGGTTCCAGAGCAAAGATCTCTCTCTCTCTCTCTCTCTCTCTCTCTCTCTCTCTCTCTCTCTCTCTCTCCTTCCTGCATATTGTATATTATATATTCAGATAATATTATATATAATTCAGATAACTAAAGTACTTCACTAACTCATTATTTCATCATGGGTACCTCCTTTACTAACACAGGTCAGACAGGTTTAAACCCTTCCATACTATAATAGGATGGGTTTTTTTTAATCACAACATGCTGGCCAAGGGTGCTTCTCTGATCATAGCTAGGGGCACTCTAAGATATTCTGGCTTGGTAGGCACTGCTATGGATTGACCTCAGCTCCAGCAGCCTCCAAGAGCATAGAATCAGCTCCATACCATGATGAAACTTTACTGGAGGAAGAATTTCACAGAGGCTATATATAAGACATAGTTAAAATATACAATATATTATGACAATCAAGTTGCTACTATAAAAGCAAAATTAATTAGCAATTAAAATTTGTTTTCTTTCCTCTTTAACTATAAATTAATTTTTTTGCTTGAATAGTTTTAACCTTGAATTTAATCGACTAATTTGATGCAAATTTTCCATGACTCATACACAGGTAAGGCATGATTATGAATTCTAATCAAAAGAGGCAAGGATAACCTTCAATTAAACATGACACCAGGCCAACCAATCAAGTATCTGACCCAGTGTCATCTAGGGAAAGTGGAATAGACACTGACAGTCCAGAGGCAATAGGACTTAATATTTGTCCTTTCTAGTTTTCAAAATCCTTTCCAATGCCCTATGTCCCTTAGCCTTCATAATAGCCTAAAAGAAATATGTAAAGAAAAGTATGCTATAGTGTAAAGAACACTGACTGTAGTGTTTGGAGAATTAACTCAGATTTTGAATTGGCTTTTTATTGTGCCTATGTGACCTTGAATAGGTCCCTTAAACTCTCTAAATATTAGTTTCTTCTTTTGAGGGGGCTTTATGGATCAAAATATTGTGATCCTAGGTGTGACTGGTGTGATTTTTTTCTCATTTATAGAAAAATACACAGATATACAGAGAAATCAAGTTAATTTTTTAAGTCACATCTTCCCAATATTCCATTTACTGTTGAGGGCAATACCATTCTGCTAGGCACCCTACTTCACATTGTTAATCTGTTGTCAAATCTCATCATTTCTACCTTCACTACAATCCTTGCACCCATCTCTCTTTCTCCCCCTGCACAGCCACCATCCTGTTTTAAGCCCTTATCACCTTTCCCCTGGACAATTGTAGAAGCCTTCTAATTATTCTCCCTGCCTCAAGACATTCTTCACCATAATGCATCACTTATATACATGATTTTTCATAAAGGATAGATCTGACCATATCACCCTCTCTCCCCCTGACTTAGTAAACTCTAGTAACTCTGAATTATCCTTCAGGTCAAATACAACATTCTCTATTTAGTGTTTAATGTCTTTTACTACCTGGCCACTCCCTACTTGTCCAGTCTTCTTAGACTTTACTCTCCTCCATGCAGTTCCAGTGAAACTGTCTTCCTTGCTATTCCTCAAACACAACCCTCCATTTCCCAGTTCTTTACAATTTTACTGATTATCCTACATGCCTAAAATACTCTCTCTTCTTACTTTTGTCTCCACAGTTTCCAGGTTTCTTTCAAGCCCCAGCTCTAATCCCACAATTGATAGTCTTTCCTAGACCTCTTCCATATACCCCCACTATGTTGTTTGTGCTTCATTCTCAAAAAGACCATGACTTTGTGATGATGTCATGATTTGCACTAAATTGGATTTAAGTGAGGGAGGCCTGTGCAAAGTCACCAACCTCACTCTCTCCTCCAGAGCCATTTGGGTCCAGTGGCAAGCTATATGGCAGGATGACTAGAGTTGGCTCCAGATGTTTAAGGTAACTGGGCTTAAGTGACTTGTCCAGGATTACACAGATAGTAAGTTTCTGAGGGGAGATTTGAACTCAGGTCTTCTCAACTTCAGGGCCACTTCTTTATCCACTGTGCCACCTAGCTGTCCCCTACCATAGTGTCTTCCCTCTGAGATAGTCTTCCATCTTACTCTCTATACCTTTTATATACATAGTTATTTGTATGCTATATCCCACATTGGAATGTGAACTCTTTGAGGACAAGGGCAATATTTTTATCTTTATTTGTATCCCCAGGTTTTTAGCACAATTTTTGGCATATATTAAGACCTTAATAAATGCTTATTGACTGACAGTTGCCTCAAGTAATAAAACTAGTTCATGACAAAGGTGGGACTGAAACCAGCATCTCCAGATTGCCAGTGCAATATTCTTTCCACTATTCCACAATCACCTTTCCTATCACAGCTGCTTTTATTGGAAGATTAAAGATTATTAAGATTGTCCCAGCATCCTTTCTTCTTAGCATGGAGAGGAGGATGCTGCTAAAGCAAGGCAGATTTCTATTCTGAATGTAAGAAAGTGCTATTTGGGTATTTTGGGGAGCCTGAAGGAAGCTTCTGGCCAGAGCCTTGGAATGGTTGGCCATTAAGTGTCCCCAGTGAGCTTGATTCATTATGTAAGAAATGAGGACCATGGGGGAACATTCAAGGTTTAAAAAGGGAGGAGTGAAAGGGCACAGTTTATAGCATAGCTATTGATTTGGGTATGTGACAGCTTTACTGCCAGAATGTTCATCAATGAAGTCCTTTATGGCTTGGTACCTTCCCAGGCTGACTTTTTATTCTTTTCATGAACTCCACATTCCAAACTCACCTACTTGCTATTCCCCAAATTGAACATATCATTTCCTGCCTCTATGTCTTTGTACAGGCTGTGCCCCACATCAGGAATAAGCTCTCCATTCATCTATGCCTTACATACCTTCAAGACCATGCTCCCTTTGAGGTGCAGCTGAGGTTCCACTTCCTGTAGAATGTCTTCATTCATTGACCTAGTCATTAGTGCATTCTCCCTCATCAGGTTATGATAGAAATAGTTATATATTTACACCTCGTATCACTGGAGTAAGCTTCTTGAGGGAAAACACTGTGTTTTATTTTGCCTTTTTATTGTCAGAGTATGACACTTTGATATAATATGTGTTTAATAAATTATTTTCTGTGTCTAAATAGATTTGGAATGGAGAAAATTCAATTCACTCATATTAGGATGAACAGAAATTCTCCACAACCCCAAATATACTGACAAGCATATATTGATAATTACCTACAGCATCGTTCCCCTCCAGGGCAACTAAAGGAAAAGTCTTTATTTTTATGGCCAACTATGTGAGAAAAGTAGCTTTGCAAGATACCATCATTGTGAATTTTGAACTTCATGTCCATATATCACAAGCATCATTCCCTTTGGGACAACACTGAATCATTGTTAGAGTTTGTTACCAACTCTATTGTGAATCTCAGGAAGAAAACAATTTTTAAAATCTTTTAATTTCTTTGTCCTTATCTGAGCTATTTTAAGGGATTGTTTTTTTTTCATAATAGTAACAAAAAACAATCAAAATAAAACAATGCTACGTTAAAAAAACACATATCTTTGAAGGCAACATCACTGATTTATCTGAGGTAAGAGCTGAAATAACTACAGTCTAAGTAAGTGAGAGAAGTGTGAAGTGTAGCTAATTTCTCAGAAATTAAGAACTGTCAAAATATTCACAATTCCCATAAAGTATTTAGCATTCTGTAAAATGAAATTTAGTCAAGCAATTACATGTTTGTTACATCTGTTACATTCTATTATGTAATGGAGAATAGAGATAGCACTTAGTCTTTTGTAATTATTTTATTGAATAAGGGAGACCCCTTCACATTCATCGATTGATGATTCACACGTTCAAATATTTGAAGTTCCCAAACAGTGTGTATTTATTTTTACTGAATACTGGGGGAGGGGTTGTCACAGACATCCTCTTAAAGGTGAGGGGAGTGAGTTGAATAGTCTGAAGCTACTGTGACAATTCTGTATATTTGACTTCGGGTGGGCTAGGTAAGGAAGTTGAAAGTAACCTTGGAAGGGACTGACACAAGGGAAAGGGTGACAGCACTCCCAGAATCATGAAGGAGCACAGAAAACAGGGTTATTAACTGTAATTTTGGATGAAGGGGGCCCTATAAACCATTATAGGACAGGTTATATACAGTATAAATATCTGAGGGCATGAGTATTTTCAGATGGATTCTTGAATTGGTGAAAAGGACAATGTTCTCATCTGACAAAAACATCCCTCCTTCCCTCCCCCACACCATCTAGACTCCTCAATATTGTCTATAGGAATTTTAAAAGTTAAAGATTCACCTGTATTATAGAAAAACAAAAACACATTTGATATAGATCCACAGGGAAGATTAAGCTTCATGCCTTGAATCATAATAATACCTACCTAAAGGTACTACATGACAAAGCAGGGCCTGGACTCAGGAAGACTTGAGTTCAAATGCTGCTTCAGATACTTACTAGCTGTGTGACCCTAAGCAAACTTCTTTTTGCCCAAATGAACTGGAAAATGAAATAGTAAACCAGTATTTTTGCCAGAAAACCCCATGGACAGTATTGACATGCTGTGTTCCATGGGGTCATGAACTGTCACACATGCTTGAACAACAATAGAAAAAGGTAGGTAGATCCTTTGACTGTAGCTCAAGGTGAGAAGGGAATAACTTTGAAGATGAAGAGCAGACCTGGGATGGAATTGAGTACTTTTCATGGATAGAGTGTAGCATGAGGTATCTGGAGGCATTAGGTGTTTCGAGGATGAGGTAGAGAAGTAGGAGAAGAAGAGTTGATAAAATGGGATAAGAGCAAAGACACATTTTGACTATTTGGTAATTTTTTTAAGGACCATGGCAGTCATTAGTTAGCCACTGAAAATTGCTTACATAATACACTTGTAAAAGTTTAATACATAACAAGGTAAAAAGTGCATTTGGGTAATACAACTCACTGTAGTCTCTTCAATGAAGGCTACTGAAGACCAACATCAGTCATTCAATGTCAGTGAGTATTTATTAGGCCTTGCAAAAGGCCAGACACTATTATAAGCAGTGAGTATTCAAATACAAAAGTGAGATTGACCTGCTCTCGACGAATTTATAATGTACAGAAGAAAATCTGCTCACAGATGGACACATACACACACACACACACACACACACACACACACACAAATGTTAAGTAATTGATTGTCATCCATGGAAACAGTATGGTACATAGTGTAATTTCACCCCTGGGTAGAATGGATTTAGGGAATTAATGTTGAATCATACAAAAAGAAATAATGGGGCCTATATGAAGGGCTTTAAATAGCAAATAACATAGTTTATATTTTATCCTAGAAACAATTGGGAGCCACTGAAACTTGTAGATACATGGGCATATCTATGCTTTAGAAGTATCAATTATCGGCATTTACTAAGTAAGGTCAAAATGGATATATGACATATATGTATATATATGTATATATATAAAGAGAGATATTAAGAACATGGAATATATTATTTATTGGGCTTAATGGTTAGGTGAGCAATTTATGAATAAACAAGAGTTAGAGAGAAGATTGAGATATAAAATGGATAATTTCAATTACATAAAATTTTAAATGGTTTGTAGAAATAAAACAAATGAAGCCAACCAATATCAGGAAAAAAAAAACCAAAAACTGGAGGGGAAGAATCTATAAACAGTATCTTTGATAAAGGACTCATATCTCGAATATATAAAGAACTGTGTCAAATCTGTAAGAATACAAGTCATTCCCCAATTGATAAATAGTCAAAGGATATGAACAGGTAGTCTTCCAATAAAGAAATCAAAAAGTTTGTTGTCATATGAAAAAATCCTCTAAATCATTATTGATTAGAAAACTGTAAACTAAAGCAACCTTGAGATATCATTTTATACCCATCAGACTGGCTAAAATGATTAAAAGAGAAAGTGACGAATGTCAGAGAGGATATGGAAAAAATAAGACACATTCATTATTGGTAGAATTGTTTAATGTTCCAACCATTTTGGAGAGAAATCTGGCATTATGCCCAAAGAATTATTAAACTATCTAACCCTTTTGACCCAGCAATACTATTACTAGGTTTATTTCCAAAGGTGATTAGGGAAAAAAAGAAAAGAACTTATAAGTTCTAAAACATTTATTCAAGCTTTCTTTGTGGTGGCAATTACAAGGATGCCCATCAGTTGGGATATGGCTGAACAAGCAGTGGCATATGATTGTGATGAAGTACTACTGCACTATAAGAAATGATGAGCTCAATGATCTTAGGAAAATGTGGCTAGACACGCAAAATCATGAAGAGCAAAATGAGCAGAGCAGAGAGAACATTGTATATAGTGGCAGCAATATTGTTTTAAGAACACCCTTGAGCAAATAAGTCATTTTGACTATTATAAATACCCAAATTAACTACAAAGGAGATATGAAAGAAGATGCTATTTGCATCCAGAGAAAGAACTAATATATAGAAGTATGTGCAGAATAATGTTATATATACATATATATATATACATATTTATATAATATATATATATACACACATACACATTTCTGTCAAATTGTATCCATCTCTATGGTGGGAGGGAATAAAGAAAGGGGAAAATAAATTTACATGATAGCTTTATTATACATTTAAAAGAATGAGCAATTTGTACATGATAGATCTGAAATTTCATGTGCAATCATTTTTTATTATACTGTTATGGAAATGCTTATTTTATTCCATAAATTAAAAAAATAAATATATATTTTTAAAAGAAGTATCAATTTGGCAGCTATATAAAGTTTGGCATGGAGGAAAAAATAACTAAAGGCTGAATGAACAGTTGGAAATCTATTACAGGATGATGAGTGATGCATATGAAGATTTGGAAGACATATTCATAGGGATTATACTTGAATACATGGGAGCTGATGAGACTATCAGAAGAGATTATGAAGAGAGAAGAGGAACCAAGAAATATCCCAGAGGTATACTCACAAATGGGACAAGGGGCATGGGTGATATTAAGCAAATTAAACAGAGATAGAAAAGTCAGAGCTATAGTAGGAGAACCAGTAGACTGCAGTGTTGGGGGGAAAACAAAACAAAACAAAAGCAAACAAAAAAAAAACAACCTAGGGAAGTTGGAATATCCAGGAGGAAATGGTAGTCAATAATGTTAAATAATGTGGAGAGATCAAGAAAGATACTAAAGAAAAGGACATTGAATTTAGCAATAAAAAGGTTACTAGTGACTATGAAGATAAAATTTTTGTTTGAGTAATAAGGATGGAATCAGAGATAGGTGAGAAGGGGATGGGAGGTAAAAACGTGAAGGCAATCATGTAGGTGAATTTATTTTGGGGTTTCTCTCCAAAAAAAGTAGGAGAGATATAGGATCACATCTAGAAGGGATCGTAGGATTGAATGACAGTTTTTCTTTCTTTTTTTTTTTTGAAGAATTAAAAAGATCTGGATATGCAAGGAAGAAGCTAGTCAATAGAGATTGAAAATGAAAGGAGAGAGCATGGATGGAGAAATGGAAAGTCAATAAATATTTAGCATTTACAAAATGTCATGCACTGTGCTGAGTGCTTCATAAATATTAACTCATTTGATGCTCACAACGATACTAAAAGATAAGTTCAATTATTATCTTCATTTTATAGTCGAGGTAACTAATTCGAACAGAAGGTCACAAAGTGAATAAGAATCTAAAGCTTAATTTGAACGCAGGTCTTCCTGATTGCAGACTGAGAGTTCTATCCACTGTGCCACCTAGCTGCCTAACTGAATGAGATTAGAGGTTCAGAAGGAGATCAGAGGATGGACTAGTCTAATCCCTGCTCCTAATTTGGAGAAGGATGAACAAACTTTTGGTAAATATGTGAGAAAGAATGGAGAAAGTGCTCAACTTAAATTGATTTTGTAGAAGCACAGTAGACAATATTTCAAGTACTTTAGAACGATGTAAATTAAGTAAGTACTATCCACTTCTCCCAACTCAGAAAGTTGTATATACCATTTATGATCATGAAGAAAAGTCAATTTTTCCTCATGCCTAGATTATTTCTTTAAAATAAATTCTGTTTGGCAGAGTGGGTTACCCCCAGAGTATCTCTGAGCATAGCAACTTCCCCATGGCAATTTATAAATAAAAATGGTGGCACAATAGTCATCAAGAGCATCCCTACTCACCTAGGCTTCTGGCTTCTTAGGATTTTTTTGCATCTAGTATAAATGCAACAAAGGACATCCAGGGCAAACAACAGGAAGCAAACCCTCAGATTTGAATGGTCAAAAAGACAGTTGAGTAATGCCATGTCAGGGAAAGATAGAGACCCCAGATCTCAGGAAATTAGAGCAAAACCATTACTGGAATTGCAGGATGGTGGTCAAAAGGGTACAGAAGGCTGAGAAAGCAGCTCATCCATCTAGCCATTTGAGGGCCTCCCAGTTTAACAGTTTTGGGGGGTATTTTTGCTTTTTCTTTGTTTTGCTTGTTAACTGGTTTGAACCTCTATTTTTTCTATGATGTAAAAGGGAAGTAAGTGTTATCAATCCTCTAAATTGGGTGCTCTGGGCAAAAGTCATCATATTACCAATTTGCTCCAGTTTTTACCTTTTTATGTTTATGTAATCAGATTTCATTTTGGTGCTTATACTATACCACTTTCTCATCTCTACTCCAAGCAGAGTTTAGAATAAGGTGAAATGAGCGATCCTGTTTTATCAACTGTCTTACATAGGTGGAAGATGGAGATTGCCCAACAATAATGGTTATATAGCAGAAAGAATGAGAGAGATGATGTTGGAAAAACAATGATGACTAGAGGATAAATATTAGCATTTTACATTCATGGTTGCACAAAGAGATCAGTGACCATTCCTGAGAATCCAAAATTGAAAGTCTGTGTAGTGCTGGATTTCTCCCCCAACCTGAACATTATGAAACAGATTCATCTGGAAGGTTCAATCTTAAGATTGTAGGAAAATTAGCAAATTAGTTACTCTCAAAAGCAAAAGAATAAATCAATTCCCAGTCCAGGGATGTTTATAGCAGCCAAAAAGCATGTGCTGACTTCAATCAGATTTTTCTTCCAGCTACTCATTAGTGCTAGCTCTGAAAGACTGATTACCTCAGATAGATCTTTGGACTATTAATATTTCTTTTCTCTCTGGTCTCTAATATAAACCAACATTTCATCTCTATTCCATGATACAGAATGAGCAAGCTACACTGAGGGTAGCATATTCTAGGGCAAGGAGACCCTAGATGCTGAGAAAATAATAGACATAATATATTGATGTCCAGAAGGTCAAGAACAGGGCTGGAAATGGGAATGAGTTATGTAGAAATGATTAAAATCAGAAAATATTTCATCTTTGCTCTGATCCCCCACCCCACATAAGGGAAACCTGCTCCCTCTGACTCTTTTTGTTTATAAGGCTTAGATGATTCAATTTATCTTGGCCACACAACTTACTGAAACCCAATAAGGCAATTGTCAAGTTGTAGACTCCCCTCTGATCCCTCCACTAGCAACCCTTATTGCTTGGAGCATTGGGAGAAAGTTCAGAGAAGGTGGTGCTAATTCAGAAATCAGTGAGATCAGCAGAGCAATGACTTGGAGAAAATATCTGGAAAGTACTCGGGTTCTAAAATGCCTACAACTCCTTCTTATTGTGCCTAGTGCTTTCACTGCCATAGTCACCTCTATCATTTTCCTATTGTCTTATGCCCACAACACTAAGCCAAGTCATGCTTATCCCACATTGTGTTCCACATGTCCCATTTTCTGATCCCTATTTTGACTAGCAATGCCCTACAAGACTGGCCCCAGTTCTTCCTTCACTCTGCCCAGCTTTCACTTAAATAGCAGCAGCAGCAGCACCAGCACCAGCACCAGTATCTCCACCAAATAAAGGACCACAGCTGCTAATCAACTTTGTCCCATCAGGAATTCCCAGTCTTTCTGAAGCCTCTCCCTTCCAGGCTGCATAAAAAATAGTATGAAATTGCAAAGAGAGTCTCTGACTTCTCCACTCCTAGATGTACATATGGAATGGAATGAAACATGCACTGGGAATCATCCTCCAGCTTCAAAAAAGCAGTCCAAGAATCAAGACTAATTTGTAAATCATGCTGCATAAAATACGTTTATTTTTTTCTCTGCTTGTGAGAAAATTCCATATTGCATGTACTTCCATTTTATAACCTAATCCTTCTCTAGTAGGTTTCCACACTAACTGTATTTTTTCTTAAACAATGATGCCAGTGAAGATATAAAAAGTACATTTTAATATGCTGTCATCCTCTGTTCAAAAACTATAATGTATCCAGAGGTATGAATAGTTGGGGGTGAGGGAAGATTTACTGGTCATTTACAGTGACTCTTAACTATTGCACAGCGTGCGTGTTTCACTATTACCATACTATTACAAATATAGAGGATAGCTGTAAGGACTTTGGGAGGACCCACTTAAGTTGATATATCAGAGGATATGAACAAGTGTTTTACAGGATGGGGTGAAATTTCCAATATTTGAGGGAATAATCACATTTGATGAGATTAAATATTCATCAAGTCATGAATTATGAAAGCAAGGTTTCTCTCATGTTAGATTTGATTATAGTAAGAATTGAATCTTAATTGATATTCTTATCTGAACTTCTAATAGAATCAAACCAAACATTTATTAAGCACCTACTTCATTAGTCATAGGAAATACAAAAGCAAACATAAGAGAGTTCCTGTCCTTGAAAAATTAAGAGTTTATGGAGGAAACAACATATATTCATATAAGCAAATACAAGGTGTTTTGTTTGTAGGGAGACACTAGAAACTAAGAGTATTATAGACTTTTGCATAGCTTGACAAATATAAATCATTTTATATTATATGTGATAGTTTCATATGTATCTTAACTCTCCAAACAAATTGTAAACTTCTAAAGTGCTCTTTGTGAAGAGAATAGCTCTTTTTGAGTTTTTGTTCTTCAGTTGTTTTAGCTGTTTCCAACTCTTCCTGACCCCATTTGGGGGTTTCTTGACTTCTCTAGCTCATTTTACAGATGGGGAAACTGAGGCAAACAGTTAAGTGACTTGTCCAGGGTCACACAGTGCCCGTGCTTTTTCTGACATTTAAAATGCAATTTGTTGAAAAGAAGAAATCACACTTATTCTTCTTTCTAATAGAATCTTACACACACATATATGTATATGATATGATTTAATCCCAAACATTTCAAGAATTGCTAATGTAACCCATATTTTGGGGGTTCTACCAAAAGGCTTGGACATGAGACAAAGGGAAACAGGTGGAACTGTCTTCTAGTGGAAATTCTTCCCAGCATTCACTAAAATCTGAGGGAGGAGTGATGGGATTTTGTTTTTTTAGGCATTTTCAATAGTGTCCAATTATTTGTGATCCCTTATGGGGTTTTCTTGGCAAAGATCAAAAAATGGTTTGCCATTTCCTTCTATATGTTATTTTCTAAATGAAGAAACTGAGGCAAACAAGTTCAAGTAATTTGCCTAGGGTTGCACAGACAGTAAGTGTCTGATTTGAACTGATCTTCCTGACTCCAGGGCTGGCAAGGGCAAATAAACAAATTGGGGTCAGTGTCTCTGACCTTAATCTTGAGAGGTGAATTCCTGGGTAGGAGACTGAGAAGCCACATGAGTGATATATATATAAAAGAAATCAGGGAGAAAGAAAAAGTGGGAATTATGGTGATTAGATGGAAAGTCATAAGTGACTACTAGGAATTGTTAGTCAGGAACGTGAGAAAGATTCTCACACAAATTATTTTCCAGGTGAATTCTGCAGTTGCTGACCTAGTTTGAGCTAACAATTGAAAATTGAGATCTTTCTTTTTTCTCTTTCCCTTCCCATTTCTCCAGTTGGGTCTAATATAGGGGGATTATAAGGCTCAAATTCGAAAATGGATGTAAAGCACTTTTTAAATCTTAAATCCCTATATAAATGTTAGTTATTTCCATTATTAACCTCCAATCACCAGGCCTCCAATCTGGTAATGACTTTATTCTCTGAGCCTTTTACTGTACTCCTGCGAAACATAAGCAATGTTTAAAGAATAATATAGGGATGTGCTGGTAAACGGTTAACAATCAGGATGGGGGACGAGGGAGAGATAGATAGATGGATGCATGCATGCATGCATACTTTAATAAACAAGCCAATAAATCAAGCCATCATCTGCAACAACTACCAATTTTTGAGTTGTAAATGCTCAGGCGGAAAACTTAACTGGGCTCTCTCAAGCAGGTTGGAACTGGCTCCAGCATGTTACAATTTCTTTCTTTCTTTTTTTTTTTTTTTTGGTGAGGCAATTGGGGTTAAGTCCAGCATGTCAAAGTTGAATGTATAGTTAGTCATTTACTCCCCCTTCCACTTCTCTATAGGTTTGAAAAGCATTACTCTTTTTTTTAAATAAAGTTTTACTCTATTTCTTAATGAGTATAAAATTATTGATCAACAGATATGTGAAGTTGTATGTATTTTTACTTAATGCATATTTTATTTAATGTTTATTTAAAACAGTGGAGAAAGAAAATGTTCTTCATTCTAGAGAAACCAAAACATTTGATTAGATTCAACTTGGGGCCTTGGCAGTTAATTTTATGAAGGTTTTACAAAGTGGGAGAGCTGTATTGATATTATCATCACCATCAATATGCCAGTATTTCAAATACCTTTAAAATTTTTATGAATCACTTTGTTATATTCCTTGATTATTTCTTATTCTGAATAGAATTATTTTCCAGAATGTATGTAAAAACAAAACTTTAACATCAATTTCTAAAAAACTTTGTGTTCCAACTTCTCTTCCCCTCTCCATTCCCACACCCCACCCACAAGAACTCAAGCAATTCAAAATAAGTTATACATGAGTAGTCATGGAAAAATTCCCATTTTAGCTAATTGTAAGAGAAAACAGTCAAAAAAAACAAAACTTCAGATTAAGGAATTGTCAAAGAGGAAATAAAAAAAAATTTAATGTGTTTCCATCTGTTTTCAGATACTATCAGTTCTTTCTCTGCAGATGGGCTGCAATCTTCATAAGTCTTTCAGGGTTATATTGGATCATTGCCTTGCTGAAAATAACCACATGTTTCCCAGCAGATCATCCCCCACTATTGCTGTTATTTTCTATACAGTACATTTCACTCTGCTTCAGTTCATGTAGATCTTTCCAGGTTTTCCTGATACTCTCCTGTTCATCATAACCTTTATATAGTACCTTAAGCTTGACAGAGAATTTTCTTCATAAAAGCCCAGTAAAATAGGTACCATACCTTTTGCGATTATAATCAATCATCATAACTATTTCCCTCCATCCCATTCCCTTCCCATGACATTTACTCTATCTTCTTTTTACCTATTCCTCCTCAGAGGTGTTTTACTTCTGACTATCCTCTCCCTCACTCTGCACTCCCTTTTTTCACCCTTCCTTCCTTGTCCTCTTCCCCTCCTCTTTTCCTGCAGGGTTAAATAGATTGCTCCTCCCAATGGGGTATGAAAGCTATTCCCTCCATGAGCCCACTCCAATGAGATCAGGGTCCCTGAGCTAATTTTGTGTTCTAAATTTTTCTTCCTCCCTCCCTCCTCAACCCTCCCTAAGAGATCAAGCAATTCAATATGTCATACTGGTACAGTAATGCAGAACATCTTCATCTTCCTAGAAAGTGTTTTGCTTTTTACTGCTCTCTTCCCCAATCTGCCCTTTCTTCCTTCCCTTCTCTCCCCGCCCCCTCTTTTCTCCCTCCCCAGTCCTGGGCAAAAATATATTACTATACCTACTTGATTATGTATGTTAGTCCTTCTTTGAGCCAATTCTGATGATATTAAGGTTCACTCACTTCCCAACTCCTTCCCCCTCTTCTACTCTCCTCCATAAGCTTTCTTCTTGTTTCCTTCATGTGAACTACCTCTCCCCAGACCATCTCTCCCCTTCTCCCTCCCCCAGTTTATTCCTCCTACACCTCAACCCTATTTTAATGATGTCATCATGGATTCATTAGGTGGCACAGTGCACAAAGCACCAGCCCTGTACCCAGGAGGCCCCAGGCCCAAATCCAGCCCCAGATATAAGACACCCCACCCTGTCTGTCCTACAAAGAACAAAACATAAATGCTTTACATATATCATCCCTTCATAATCAGTTCAGCCCTGTCTTCTGTGAATTTCTTATGAAGACTTTTTGTTTTGTTTTGTTTTTTGGTGAGGCAATTGGGGTTAAGTGACTTGCCTAGGGTCACACAGCTAGTAATTGTCAAGTGTCTGAGGTCACATTTGAACTCAGGTTCTCCTGAGTCCAGGGCCAGCGCTCTATGCACTGCACCACCTAGCTGCCCCTGAATTTCTTACTGAGATAGTTCTTATGATTTCAAAGTATTATCTTCCCATGTAGGAATATAAACAGTTTGATCTTTTAATATCCCTCATGAAGTCTTTTTCCTGTTTACCTTTTTATGCTTCTCCAGGATCTTGTATTTGAAAGTCAAATTTTCTATTCAGTTCAGGTCTTTTCATCACAAATGCTTGAAAGACCTCTTTCTCACTGAAATCCCATTTTTGCCTCTGAAAAATTATACTCAGTTTTGCTGGGTACATGATTTTTGGCTGAAGTCCCAGTTCCTTTGCCCTCTGGAATATCATATTCCATGCCCTTCAGTCCTTTAATGTAGAAGCTGCTAGATCTTGCTTTATCCTTTTTGGAGCTCCAAAGTGTTTGAATTCCTTTTTTCTAGCTGCTTGCAGTATTTTCTCCTTGACCTGGGAGTTCTGGAATTTGGCTATAATATTCCTGGAGGTTTTCCTTTTGGGATCTCTTTCAGGAGGTGATATGTGGATTCTTTCATTTTCTATTTTAGCTTCTGCTTCTAGAATATCAGGGTAATTTTCCCTCACAATCTCTTGGAGGATGGTGTCTAAGCTTTTGTTTTGGTCATGGTTTTCAGGTAGTACAATGACTTTCAAATTATCTCTCCTAGATTTATTTTCTAGGTCAGCTGTTTTTCCAAGGAGATATTTCACATTGCCCTCTATTTTTTCATCCAATTGGATTTGCTTTATTGTGTCTTGGTTTCTCATAAGGTCACTAGCTTCCATTTGTTCAATCCCAATTCTTAGGCAGTTATTTTCATCAGACAGTTTTTTAATCTCCTTTTCCATTTGGCTTTTCAAACTGTTGAATTTTTCTCATGACTCTCCTGCATCACTCTCATTTCCCTTTCCATTCTTTCCTCCTTTTCTGTACATCTTCTTTCTATTTCTCCTACTTTCTCTTCAAAGTCCCTTTTGAGAGCTTCTATGGCCTGAGACCAGTTCATATTTTTCTTGGAATCTTTGGATGTTGGAGCTTTAACCCTGTTATTATCTTCTTCTTCTGAGGTTGTATTGTGGTCTACCTTACCCCCAAAGAAGTTTTCGATGGTCTTCTGCTTTCTCTGCCTACTCATCCTGGCTTACTGTTTCTTGGCTTTTAACTCCTTCTTAAAGTGTGGTGCTCCTTCCAGGACACACTGTTCAAGCTACAGTGTGGCCCAGGGAGTGGTTGGGCTTCTTCTCAGCCTGCCTGGCCTCGCTTTCATTTGATTTTAAACTCTCCACAGGGGGGTGGGGGAGCTGCTTCTCTGCTCCACTCCTGTTCTCAGCTTCAGAGGGTCCCAGGTGTTTTGGGTTGAAGGGGGGGGGTAGGCTTTAATCTCACCTGACATATTCTCAGGTCTGGGGATAACCTCAGGCCTACTTTACTAAGCAAAAAAAACAGCAAAGCTTTCTGTGGTGTGGTTCTCAGTTTCTGATGAGACTGCTCCCCTGCTTCCCTCCCCCACCTGGGTCTCCCACCACTCAAGATTTCTTCCTGGTTCCTCGTTGGGGTGGGATAGTCGAATGCTTCCCGCCATTCCACTGGTACCCCTGCACTTACCCCCCTGGGCCAGTCGTTCAGTCCGACCGTGGGCTCGGTTCCAGAAGACGCCGGTGTTGCAGCCAATTCAGAGGCACTGGGGCAAATTGCTCTGGCAGGTGTCTGGTGTTTCTGCCCGATTGCGGGGTTAGGTTTTATTCCTGGCCCAGCATGGCCCCCTGAAATCTATCTATAGCTGGAGAAAACTTTCAGCCTGTACTTTTGTGTGTTTTTCTGCCCCAAGGTTTCTTTTACTGCTATTTTTGGGGTTATTTTATCAGGAGCCTGTGGGTTTAATGTCTTTCTTCCCCCATCTTGGCTCCGCCCCTCTCTTCCTTGATTCTTAAAACAATCCTGTGAACTAAGTGTTATTATTATTCTACTTTTATCAATGAGGAAACTGAGATTAAGAGGTTAAGCGACTTGCTCCAGGAGCAAATAACTAATAAATTCCCAAGGTAATATTTGAACTCAGGTCCACCTGATTCCAAAACCAGCACTATATATAGTATCACATAGCTTCCTGTATTCACATATTCTACATCAAGAACTGATAAGGACATAAAGTGATAAAGAAAAAAAAAATAGCACAAAGGTCTTGGGTTTTATTTTTATTTTCTACTCTGCCCCTATTTGCTGAATTAGATTTTGAAAAGTAAGCCACACCCCAAAGGAAGGAGTGAGTTATTTGGAAAGAAAATTTTATATCCCTGGAAAGTATTAAATTGTTATGGAAAGAAGCTCCACTCATAAAAAGGAAATGTGTTGTATGTACCATCAAGATTAGTAGGTCTTGGGGCAGCTAGATGGTGCAGTGGTAAAGCACCACTGGATTCAGGAGTACCTGAGTTCAAATCTGGCCTCAGACACTTGATACTTACTAGCTGTGTGACCCTGGGCAAGTCACTTAACCCCAATTGTCCTGCAAAAAAACAAAACAAAACAAAACAAAAAAAGATTACTAATCTTTTACTAATTACTAATTACTAATCTCAGGTCTTGTTGACTCAGTGGATGATTGACAGCTGTCTGTCTAGCTCCCCAGCGCCACCTACTGTTTATATCTATCCTTATTTTAGCTTCACAAAATATTCAGGCAGCTATGTGGCACAGTGAATAGAGCAGTTGTCCTGAAGTTGGGAGAACGTAAGTTCAAATATCACCTCAGACACTTACTAGCTTTGTTACCCTGGAAAAGTCCCTTAACCCCAATTGCCTTAAACATCCAGGGCCATCATCCACTGGACCCAGATGGCTCTGGAGGAGAGGATGAGGCTTGTGACTTTTGCACAGCCCTCCCTCACTTAAATCCAATTCACTGAAAGTCATGACATCACTTCCCAATGTCACAGTCATCTTTGAGGATGAAGGACAAATAACAACAACAAAAACAAGAGCAACATGGTGTTCATTCATATGAATGTATTCAAATTTCCTATACAATAATCAGACCAGAAAGTAGGGATATAAATTCCTAAATATGCTTTCTTATTGAAATATTATAGGTCAATTAATACAGATATATCTTTAAAATACAAGTTACATTTGAAATTAAAATAATGCACAACAATATCCCCAAAACACCAATCAATACATTTAGGAATTTTTTTTAAAATTACAGTGATGATTACCTCTAAAATGGTTGGCCTGGGGCAGCTAGGTGGTGCAGTGGATAAAGCACTGGCCCAGGATTCAGAAGGAGCTCAGTTCAAATCCAGCTTCAGACATTTGACATTAGCTGTGTGACCCTGGGCAAGTCACTTAACCCTCATTGCCCCACAAACACAAACAAACAAACAACAACAACAAACACCAAAACAAACAAACAAAAAAAAGATTTAGGGGCAGCTAGGTAGCACAGTATATAGAGCACTGGCCCTGGATTCAGAAAAAAATAAAGTTAGTAATCAAAGATACAGTTATGTGGTTGTATAAATAGAGATTCTAAGGAAGGCTGGCAAAGACAGGATGAACCTTATTGATTTCTATCTTGAAGAAGACTTCTGTTCTTAGACATTCCCTACCCTACTAGGATATTCTGATAAGATTAACTTCATGAAAGTGCATTCTCTTTGCTGGAACAACCTTGATGTTTGCAACTTATCTGACCTAAGGCTAATACTTTCCAATCCTAAACTTAACATATTATCCCCAAAATTGTCTAGCATCCTGTCCCTATTATTCAATCTCACAAATAAGAAAAAGTGGCTGAACAGCTTCACCTGATTGCCTCTTTTTGTGATTTGTAATACCAGTCCTAATCCTGGGCAAAACCCTCTATCTTTGTATCTCCATAGGTTCAGCCAGCTGTTATCCACCTGACAAATGCCCATCAGCTGATGCTAATTTACTTACTTAATTAAACTTTTTTTCTTCTAGTCTTGCCTTCTGATTTATTGACTTCTGGTCCAATGAACCAACATGGGAAGAATTACTCTCCAGGAGTTTCTTAGGGTTATTTGACTGAAGAATCCCTCAGCACTTGTTCATGATTCAGCATTTAGCAAAGTTTCTCATGATATCCATGTGGGCACTAATGAAGAAGGTGAAGTATATAAGAGGACAATTATGGAGGTTTTGAACAAGCTGAATGACCATGTACAAGGAGTAAGAATACATGGATTGTTGTTAATCTAATGGATTACAGATCGACACATGTGCTTAGTAAGTTTGAAAGTCAATAAGTCTAAAACCACAATGGAAGGTACTCTAGGCTCTATAAAAGCTTGAGCCAAGACAATTTGATTTGAGAGTGTAGCATATGTTCAGAGATCTGAAAGTTAACTAGAACAATGGCTTTCAAAGTGTGGTAGAGATAAAGTGGATCAACTATTTTCATAATAACACTAATACTAATATGTTTTAATTTCTAGTATGGTAAACATTTCTAGATATAATCCACACAATCAAACTCTCTAAGGGGAGGGAATCATTAATATTTTTAAGAATGTGGGGGCAGCTAGGTGGCGCAGTGGAAAAAGCACCAGCCCTGGATTCAGGAGTACCTGAGCTCAAATCCGGCCTCAGACACTTGACTCTTACTAGCTGTGTGACCCTGGGCAAGTCACTTAACCCCCCATAGCCCCAGAACAAAAAATAATTTGGGGGGTTCTGAGACTAAATAGTTTGATAATTGCTTGGATAGAGCATATATGCAGAAGGGTGTAGTATGAGATACCTCTGAAAAGATGCTATGAGGTGGTGCATGATCCTGAATTTCAGATAAAGAAGTCTGAACTTTATTTGGTATGTCAGAGAAGCCTCTGAATTTTTATTTTTAAGTAGAAGACTGATAAGACCAGCTCCATGCCTAAGAAAAAAAAAAAAGTCTAACCAATTTGAGTGGTAAGAGGAAGGGAAATTATTGTAGTAACATTTTTTTTTCAGCCATTTTCAGTTGTCTCCAACTACTCATGACCCCATTTCCCATTTTCATGAAAAGATACTGGAATAGTTTGCTATTTCCTTTTCCAGCTCATTTTACAGATGAGGAAGCTGAGGCAAACAGGGTTAAGTGACTTGCCCATACACACAACTGTTAAGTTTCTGAGGCTAGATTTGAACTCAGGAAGATGAGTTCTCCTGCCTCCAATTATGGAATTATAGTAGAAGCCTGATTTAAGGGGATTTTGAAGAGGTAGTAATGTAGGGATTGAATCCTAGGACCTGGAAGCTAAATGGATCTAAGAGATAGCCACAAAATTATCAACAGAGGTGACATTGATGAATGGTGGTACCATGTATAGAAGTAGTTAAGTGAAAAGCAGAAGTGATCTTAGGGGGCTATGGTAGTTACCATGTTCCATTTAAGGTTCTTATGGAACATCCAAATGAAGATACCCTGTAGACAGTTGGAGATTGCAGTCTAGACCTAGGAAGATAGATTAGACCTAAAGATATAGATTCCAAAATTCTCTAGAAGAAGGCATCAAACACACAACCTTTAGGATGCTACACTTGAGAGTGTCAGGGAATCTAATTAAAGTGTAATTGAGAAGTATTTAACAAAATAGATAAAATACAATAGAACATAGATAATGTTAATATATGATTTTCAAAGTTAATATGCTGGGTCAGCACATTTATGCATGGTTTAGTGTCCTCATTTCCATTTCAGTTTGACAGCAGTGGTCTTGAGGAAAGCTATCAGAAAAGTTTTGAGGATCTTCTCTGGAAGATTCACATTTAATTAAATTCAACAAATATTCATTGAGCTCTTACTTTGTGTGAGTCATTGTACTAGATGTTTATGACACAAAGCAAAATCCAAAATGGTACCTGTCCCCAAGACCTTAACATTCTTTATGGAAAAACACAAAGGGTTGTTTTACCCTGGATGAAAAATAATGAATGGGTTGTGATCACTCTGTCAGTTAGGAAGTATTCACATTGATGAAATAATGAAGCCAATCAATATGGAAATATTTGTGGTGATGCCATCTCCCCATTATGTTGTAAACTCCCTGTGGTGAGTGATCTGGCCTTATTAATCAATCAGTCAATTAACAAGCAACTAAGTGATTTCTGCATGCCAATTATTCTTCTTTCATAGAATGACCAAGTTGGAATAGTTCAACTTTTAAGTCCCTTACAGCTCTAACATTCCAGGACTGCATCATTTTAGTGTCAAGCATAGGATCCTATTAAGTTTGTGCAAATAAAAGCTGTGCAAATCCAGAACTACCAATAAAATAATGGATATGGGTTTTATCCTATAATAGCAACAGACCAAATGCTTTAAGTAACTAATCAGTTCAGATCCATTAACTCCTGCTTAGGTTACTCAAATATACACTTATGCTCTGCTTCTAGATTCAAGGATGCAGAGAATAGATTTGGCAAATAGAAGGGCCATCTTGAGAGAATAAGGCTTTCAGAATTCATCAGTGTGAAGCCCAAGAACTGTCAAAACAATTCACATCACCTGGTATAGGCAACCTTATTTATTCACATGCTAGAAAAGTCAAAGTTAAAAATTGTAGCACATTCAGAGAGTCTATGGGTAGATGGCCTCAGGATACCGCAGTATTTGTAACAGAACTCATAAATATCCATGAGTACAAGATGGAAGTTGACAGAAATTTTATCCAAGCTATCACCACCTCATCACCCTGAAGCAAATGGTCAGGCTAAAAAGATAGTATAGGTGACTAAGGATGCCCTGAAGCACATTGTTGAAGGAGGTTGGCCAATAAGACTTAGCAGGATTTGTTCTATTCAAATATCACATCTTAATTCTTCTTATTATATTGTTATTACATTACATATTTATAGTATATAATTATATTGCTTTTACATTGTTATATTATGTTGTTATAGTGTTATTATTATTTTGTTAAAATAAGATAATAATAGCAATAAATTGAATGAGAAGAGAGCAGGCTAAAACACATTTTTAAAAAATAATAACAGCTTATATATATGTATGTGTGTGCATAAATATATGTACATATTAAGGCTTCCAAAATGCTTATGCTTTACTTATATTTTCCCATTCAATTCTTACAACTGCCCTGTGAGGCATGCCCCATCAGAGACAAACAATAAAATTTTATTAAGTACATGCCAGCCCCTGTGATAAGCACTGGGGCCAAAAAAAAAAAGAGAGAGAGAGAGAGAGAGAGAGAGAGAGAGAGAGAGAGAGAGAGAGAGAGAGAGAGGGCGAGGCAAAAGATAGTCCTTGTATGCAATTGTGTACCGAGCAATCTACATATAGGATATACACAAAATAATTAACAAAGGGAAGGTGATGGAATTAATAGGGATTGGGAAAAGCTTCCTCTAAAAAATTAAGATTTTAGTTGAGACTTAAAAGAAGCCAGTGAAGTGTGTAGGTAGAGTTGAGGAGGAAGAGCATTCCAGGCTTGGGGAACATCCAGAGTAAATGTCTGGATATGAGAGGAGGCAAGGAGGTCAGTGTCACATGATCAAAGAGTACCTGGTAAGAAGTGAGGTACAAGAAGACTGGAAAGATAGGTGGGGGCTATGTTATAAAGGACTTTGAATGCCAAACAGAGCATTAAGTATTTGATCCTGGACATGATAGGAAATAACGAGAATTTATTAAGCAGTAGAATGACCTGTACTTTTGGAAAATCCCTTTGGTGGTTGAATGGAAGATGAATTGGAGTAGACAGAGACTTGAGACAGTCTGACCCAACAGCATACTATTTCAATAGGCTAGGTATGAGGTGTTGAGCGCATGCTCTTCAGTGGTGGCAGTGTAAGAGAAGAGAAAGGGACATCAAAAGATGTTGGAAAGGTGAAATTGACAAGTCTTTGAAACAGATTGAACTGGGGTGGGGGAGAGAGCTGAAAGATAGAGAGGAGTTGAAGATAGGAGGAATAGGATAGAGAGAAATTGAAGCCTAAGGGACTTGGAGGATGATTTTGCACTCTGCAGTGATAGGGAAGATAGAAGTGGTGAGAAAGATAATGAACTCATTTTTCGATGTGTTGAGTTTAAGATTGCACAATGCAGTTCAAAATGTCTAAAAGGCAGTTGGAGATGTGAGATTGGAATGCAGCAGAGTGATTGGGACAAGACAGGAAGATTTGAGTATCATCAGCAAATAGATCATAATTTAATCCATGGGAACTAATGAGATCATTAAATGAAGTAGTACATCAAAAGAAAAGAAGAGGGCCCAGGAGAGAAACTTGAGGTACAGCTATAGTTGGAGGGTGTGATCTGAATGAGGATCCAGCAAAGGAGACTGGGAAGGAAGTAAAAGAAAGGTCAATAATAGGGATTGAGGGGAAAAAACACATTGGAATTAGCAACCACGAGGTCATTAACTTTGTAGAGAATGGTTTTGGTGGAACTGAATGGAGTTTGTTTGGAAGACAGATTTTGAAGGATTAAGAAGAGACCAAGAGGTGAGAGAGTGGAGGTACCTATTGTAGATGGCTTTTTTGAAGAGCTTAGCCACAAAGAGAAGAGATGAATGATGATGGGGGGATGAAATGATCAAGTGAGCTTTTTTCAGGATTGAGGAGACATGTGCATGTTTGTAGGCAGTAGAGAATAAACAGTAGACAGGGAAAGATTGAAACTAAATGATAGAGTGATGATATCAGAGGGGGCAATCTAATGGAGGATATGCAATGTAATTACTTCACTTGAACAGGGAGAGAAGTTAGTCTTGGTAAGGAGCAAGGTTACTTCATAATGTGAGACAGGGGTAAAGGAGGATATAGATGCAGAAGGCTTCTAAGTGATAGGAGATGAGGAAGAGAGGAAAAGAGGGAGATCATGGCAAATGACTTCAATTTTTTCTCATAAAATATAAAGCAAAGATTAAGGGGGAGCCATGAGATGTTTGAGAAGGGTAAAAAGGTTTGGAAGAGTTAATTGGATTAGTGCATTTATAAGGGACATATAATGACATTGCTTAGCAGCTATGGGCACCCAGTTGAGGTTCTATGACATAATTTTTTAGTGGATCCAATCAAAACAATTGAATGTTTTTTTTCTACCTTCATTCAGTAGCACATGTATACAAAAGAAACATGAGCTGTTCAAATTTAGAGAATCCAATCCAAATGTTTACATGGATTCTTTGTGCCTGGCCTGTGGTAGAGCATTTCAAGTTTGTATTGGTCTGATCATCCACAGTTGGACACACTATAACAACTCTAACATAGTGATGTAATTTTGGTCTTCTCCTTGAACAAAAGATAACAACCAACCAACCAATATGTGTAGGAGCGAAGGTGTTGAATGATGAGAATGATACAAGGCTGAGGTTTGGCAGGGCATAATTAGTGATATTATAAAGGGGTGAGGAATTCTAAAGAGTACAATATATATTGAACTGATCACCAATGGGTCAAGATAGGTAAAAGAGGAGAAAGTGACTCTCAGAAGAGATGGCCTGGGAGAGAATTAAGGCGTCAAGGGACTGGAGGTTACAGTGCACAAGAAAAGTGTGATTTTATAAGGGAAGGCAGAGAGAGAAGTTAAAAGCCAACAGGTAATGATTAGACAGGGGAATTTTGGAATTGTTGACCTTCATTCAGTGCCTCGACCTTCTCACTTCTCATGATATACTCCTACACCTCATTTTGTTCACACACAAAAGTGATCATTCCCTTAATCTTTCTTTCTCCAACAAATAGAACTCTTCTGTTCAAGAATGTGTGTGCATATATATGCATATATGCATGTATATATATATATTTCTATGTGTGTATGTATGTATGTAACTATCTTAGTATGAGGGCAGAAATTGGGGAAGAAAAAGAAAGTGTGAGGAAACAGAAGCTGACAGAAGTTTAATGATTTTATTAGGGTTACACAGCTAGAAAATATTTGAACTTATCTTTCTAAGTCTAATATTTTATCCAGTAAACCACTTAGCTTCAGTAATCTCATGCCATTCCTTCCTCCAAAGCCCATCTTTTTAACACTAATGTATAAAAAGAAAGAATCGAACAGATAATGACCTGAAGGATAAAAGAAAGATTAGGATGGATGTAAATGGTTTGTAGCTTACTACCAAAGATGACTGATGTAGAAGCAGTAGTATAAAGCACATTGTTGGGAGATCAGAAAGAAAAAAACAACTTTGAAAAACTTGAGAATTTTGATCAATTCAATGATCAGCCATGATTCTAGATGACTGATGATAAAGTAAGTTACCCAATTCCTGATAAATAGATAATGGACTCAAGATGCAGAATAAAACACATATTTTCCAACAGTGTGTGTGTGTGTATGTGTGTATGTTATTTACATCAGCTTTGTTTTCCTTTATTTTCCTTTTCTAGTAGGTGTGGTATGGTTTGGGGATGGGAAGGTATGAGAAGATTTTTAAGAAAAGGAAAAGAGAGGGCTAGGAAAGCCAGAAAGAAGCAGGACCAAGCAGGGCAGTACTGAAAGCTACATGTTCTATTTATTAAACACAAAAATGAAAGTAAGCTTTACATAATAGAGATTTTCAGCTTTATGTACAATTCTCTCTTTCTATTCTGTTATGTGTATGGAAATGCCCATTTTATTTTGAGTTTATAAAATTCAGAATAGAAATATACAAATTAGGGACAGCTAGGCAATGTGGTGGATAAAGCCCTGGCCCTGGATTCAGGAGGACCCGAGTTCAAATCTGGCCTCAGACACTTAACACTAGCTGTGTGACCCTGGACAAGTCACTTAACCCTCATTGCCCCACAAAAAAGAAAAAAAAGAAATATACAAATTAAAACACACACACATACACAAACACACACCCACACACCCACAAACACACACACCCACACCCACACACACACACACATATATATATATATATATATATATATATATATACACATACTGTTGAAGGAAAAGCAGGTAAACTTCCTTTGCACTAACAGCAAGCGATAATTGATGTGTTGTTTGAGTGTTATGCTGACAGTTATGAAATGTTTCCTACCTGTGTTACTTTGCTCAAGACCCTTATTATCTCTGGACTTTATTTTCCCTAATCTGTAAAATTAGAGAATTTGACTAAATGACCCCTGACATCCCTTATAATTCTAAACCTAAGATATGAAAAATCAAAGGAAAGCCGAACAGCATATTGGATCAATTCCTTGTCAAGAATCTAGGCGGTGGGGCGGCGGCTAGGTGTGTCAGAGTGGATAAAGCATTGGGCCTGGATTCAGGAGCACCTGAGTTCAAATCTAGCTTCAGACAGTTGACCCTAAATGTGTGACCCTGGGCAAGTCACTTAACCCTCATTGCCCCACAAAGAAAGAAAGAAAAAAGAATCTATGGAAGCATTTTAGCTAGAAACACATAAAGTGAAGAGTCATGATTGGGTTGTTATTTGCAGTGCTCTAAGGAGCACTGAGATTTATGCTGACACCAATCTAGTATTTCAATAATTACAATCATATTTACATCCTCCCTTCTTTTCTCTTCATGCACTCTCCTTGGTCACTTTCAAGTCAAATTCACAGCTTTAACTGCCATCTTTGCGTAGAGATAGCTTTACAAAAGAACCCCAGCCTATCCTCCCTCCAATGATCAAAACATTCTGTCATGTAAACCAGGAGATGCTGTTTTTCCATTCTTAGATTTTGTGTTCCTCCTGTAGTGATTTAGGGTGGAGCCAGTTCCAGGCAATTTCATAGCAAGAAGACCTTCCCTATTCTTGCCCTTTTTAAACCTGTTATACTGATTCTAAATTTAAATAAAAAGAAACATCACCTATTAGTTCAAGGGAGATTTGTTGTTTGTCTTTCATTCTCAATGAGGACTGTGACATCAGGAAGGTGATGTCATGACATGCAAGTAAACTGGTTTCAAGTGAGTGAGGGCTGTGTAAAGTTACCAGCCTCAGTCTAGGTCAAGGGGGATTAAGATCTACAAGAAAAGGGGAATCATCAATGTAACTTTGGATACTTAGGTTGGGAATCATGGACAGAGTGAAAACATAGTTTCCTTTTAGTATATTGGGTATCCCTACTCAACTCATTAATGCCTCCTTACCCTGTATGTTCCCTCTACACCAATCATGCAGTTGTGCACTATTTACATATATCTTCTAATTGTAGTAGAATTCAGGTTTGCTAAGGAGGGCAAGGAATGTTTTTCGTTTTGCTTTCTATACTCAGAGCATAGCATAGTTTCAAGGACATAATAGATATTTAACAACAATGAATCTTTACTGATAGGATTATTCTCACACAAATAAAAAAAAGATAAAGAAGGTTGGCCATTGTGAAGTATACAACATTGGTCTTCAGCAGGGCATCCTTTCCTTTCTGTTTCCTTCATTTATTTCATTGACCTCTTCTTACCCCTCTTCCTTTTCCTTTCTTCACCCTCTCTCCTCCCACCCCACCCCCCATTGTGAGGGAAGGAACTAGAAAATTGCATTTGCATCTACAGTGAGGAATGGTACTAACATAAGCTAATAGAACCAAATATCTGTGATTCTGGACATTACCTGAAGTAACAAGATCCCAGAAGCTGGGAAGACAGAGAAAGAAGCTCTTTCCCTGCTGTGCTAAGGACACACCTGAATGAAAGTGTAGTGACCTTGGGAAGGCATGTCGGTCAGTTAGCCAACAGCTGTGTCTGTACATCAGCCAATTCCCTCTTGGTATTCTGCCAACCTAAAATCTGGTGCCAAACATAAACTTGGACCCTTGAGAATTGACTTGATAGAACACACAGGAGAAAAGTCCCCATAGATGTATTCTGCTGAGACAAAATGACAAAGAAGGGCATACACAAAGAAAAGCACCTGGGGATCTGGCTGTGCTGACTTGTCATTTTTGAGGTTCTTCCAAAGTCTTTTCTTACTTCCTCTCTCCTCAGAATTCTCAGAGCACATTGCCAGTGGATGTGTTCTTTGCATTTATCATTATTGACCTTGTATCATTGTCTTTTGTGTAGCTCTTACCATTCCACCTTACCCCCACCATTAAATCATAAGCTTCTTAAAAGTCCAGATTGTGCTGGGTTTTTTTTTTTTTTTCACTTTTGCCTCTAGGATACATGCCTGGTATAGCTGCTTAATAATTAAATAATATCTAACATTTACATATAGACAGAGCTTTGAAGTTTGAAAAGCTCTCTCTTCCCCTCTCTCTGTCTCTGTCTCTGTCTGTCTCTCTCTTTCTCTCTCTCTCACACACACACACAAACAAACACACACACAACACACAATCTCATTTGATCCTTAATAACCTCATGATATAGGTGATATTTTTATCCCCATTTTGACAATTTCCCAAATAAGGAATTGGAAGGTAAAAATGGTTTTGACTTGACTGGATCATACAACAACAACAAAAAAAATGGGGGGGCAGAATTTGAAGACAGGAATTTCTGATGCCAAATCTAGTCTTCTTCCCACTCTTTCACCTGTCTGCCTTACATAAGTGTTTATCAAATTGTTTACATTTACTCTGCATAAAAGACAAAAAAAGGCTAGTCTACCATCATCTGTGACTCATTATAGCTTCTTGTTACCTTCTATATCATGGAAAATTATAGCACCTCCATCACGTGACAGCAAAAGCATAGGCTTCTCTGCTTTTCCTTCTTCCCTCCCTTTTCCTTGTAGAGTTCATGATGCCACTAATTAATTCTTTTCTGTATGGCTACCAGGTGGGAGGAAATAAGAATCCATAGAAAATAAGTAGAGTTTTGTTTAGAATATATATGAAAGAGCTCATGCCAAGGAATGAGGAGCTCTCAGTTATGGAATTAGGATACAATGCCGGATAATGGAAAGAATGCTAAAGTTAGAGTGCTGAACTTGGAATCACAGGACTTAAGTTTGAATCCCAGGTCTGTTTTTTAAAAACCACATGATTTTGGTAAGTCTCCAAAACTCTCTGGGTCTCAATTTCTTCATCTGTAAAATTGGTAGACTGGGGATGGGGTGGACTAGATGGTCACTAATGTTTTGTTCATTTCTTTTTTTTTTTTTTTGGTGAGGCAATGAGGGTTAAGTGACTTGCCCAGGGTCACACAGCTATTAAGTATCAAGTGTCTGAGTCCGGATTTGAACTCAGGTCCTCCTGAATGCAGGGCACTGTGCCACCTAGCTGCCCCTTGTTCATTCTTAAATCTAAGATCCTGGCTCATTGTTAGACTTTGGACAAGTCACATAATCTTTCAGAGTCAGTCTTGGTTCCCACATAATTCATGTAAAATATTTTAAAATGAGTGGTAGGCAAAGGGTTATAGAACTGTGCATACCCTTTGATTCAGCAATACCACTTCTAGGTTTATATCCCCAAAGATATCCCAAAAAAAGAGTAAAAGACCTATTTGTACAAAAATATTTATAGCTGCTTTTTTTTGTGGTGGCTAAGAACTAGAACTCAAAGGAATGCCCATCAATTGGGGAATGGCTAAAGAAGCTGTGGCATATGATGGTGATGGAATATTATTATGCTATAAGAAATGACAAGCAGGATGATTTCAGAAAGGCCTGGAAAGACTTCTATAAATTGACATATAGTGAAGTGAGCAGAACCAAGAGAACATTGTGCACAGAGAGAGCAGTATTGTTTGATAAGAACTGTGAATGACTGAACTATTCTCAACAATACAATGATTCGAGACAATCCCAAAGGACTAATGAAGAAACATGCTGTCCACCTCCAAAGAAAGAACTGATACTGATGGAACAGACTGAAGCATGCTATTTTTCCCTTTCTTTTATTCATTTTCTTATACAAAATGACTAGTATGGCAATGTTTTACATAATTGCATGTGTATAACCTATATCTGCTTGTTCAGGAAGGGTGCAGAGGCAGGAGGAAAGGAGGGATAAAATTTGGAACTCAAAACTTTAAATATAAGAGTATTTACTGAAAAAAAATAAAATGAGGGGCTAGAGAAATATCTCTAAGAAACATTTCAGCTTGGAAATTCTATATTTTGATAAATTAAAAGCCTAACTTTCTAATTTCAGTAGCAAAACAAAAAGCTCTAGTCCACAAGTATGATGGTACCTAACTGTCCGTATTAAGAAAACACTTAGTGTTTGAGAAAATGTGCTAGTGAGGAAATTGCTATTTCCTTTTTCCTAACTCAGTTCCTTTCATCTTGCTAACATATGCTCAATGTTAACTGGCCTCTTCAAGGTTTTTTTTTTTTTTTTTTTTTTTAAGCCATCAATGCTTCAAACATAGTGAGGTCAGCCTGCTATCACACACAGGGGCTGGCCTCACAATTGCTTTGTGCCTCTAGCATTCCTCGATTAGCATGACCATTAATCATTATTCTACACACAAGGCTGGGAATTGAAAAGGAAAATGAGAGGAAAAAATAATTACACATTATATAATACACATGTGAAATATTTAAGGCTAAGATAAAGAAAAAAATATTGGAAACTGAAGAAAGAATGAGAAAAAGAGCTTAACTAAGGTTTTTGATATGATTCTCATGTTCACTGATTTCAGAATGGGGTCCCACATTATAGTCACGAAAGTGACTATCTCACAGGTCTATAAATAGAATTCACACCACATATGTGGTCTCGATAACCGTCACATAAAATTTGATTTTTTTCTAAATCACAGTGGTTTTATGGCTTACTTGTTGATAAGCACTGCATATACAAATAACATTACAGTTTCCATGGTAACTAACATACTTCAATGGGTATAAGTCAGAGGAAAGAGTTTGTGAGGGGAGTGACAACTCTGATAGTTTAAAAAAGTGAAGTTTTATTAAAGACTTGAAAAATTACAGATAAATGTGTGGTCCTCTAGAGTGCAATTAAAACTTTTTAGATGTGGAAAAGACTGGTTCATTTAGTCAAAGACCCTTTTTTTAAACAGGTGGAAAACTGGCTTCACAAGGCTAAGTGATTTCTTCTATGCTATGTGTTCCTTGAATTCAGAGATAATTCTAGAATCAAGGTGTTGTGATTCCCATTCCTTGCTCTTCCAAGATATCACAATGACTCATTTATTTGTGAAGTAGATCCTTTTTTATGAACTAAACTAATCTTTAAATTTTAATGTCTTCTCCATAGTAATTTTTTCTCTTTCTCTCTCTCTCTTTTTTTTTTTTTTTTTGGTTAGGCAATTGGGGTTAAGTGACTTACCCAGGGTCACACAGCTAGTAAGTGTCAATGTTCTGAGGTCAGATTTGAACTCAGGTCCTCCTGACTCCAGGGCCGGTGCTCTATCCACTGCGCCACCTAGCTGCCCCATTCTCCATAGTAATTTAAATGAAGGATTGAGACAATTTTCCATATAATTCAGGCAAAGCAATTGTTATCAAGAGGAAAAGTAGATTATATTCTTGTGTGAATTAGCCAGTAAAATGGCTATTGTTCAGATCTTCTATATTAAAATTCTAAGAAAAAGATGAACAATTGTTCTACAGGACCTGAGTTAAAACCCATCTCTAGCACTCTCTACCTTGCATAACCTCAGGCAAGTCAATTAACCTTGCCCAGCTTTGGTGTTTTTGTCAGTAAAAAGGAAAAGTTGCCCTTCTAAACTTAGATTTTTAATCTATGATTTATGATCTTATGATAAATAATTAAAACAATTTTAACCTAATTTTCAGAGTACAAATTATGGACAGAGAGAATTTCCACACTGGGATTTCCCTAGATAGATGCAACCATAGGTCTAAACCGAAAACAAAGCTGATGATAACAAATGTAATATAGATAGGAGAATGGAAATCTATACCAGTTCAAACAATTTCACAGGGAAGTTTAATGTAAATTAATTGCTGCAGAATTTGGGGCAGAAAAGCCTAATGATAGCATCAGTAAGTAAAAAGAAAAGCAAAACAAAAAGGAAATTTTTTTTTCAAATAGAAAGAAATGGCAGTAAAGGACAATGTATGTTTAGAATATAATCTCTTTTCTAAAATCTTACCAGAGAAGAATAGTATCAAATTGCAAAAACATAGTGAACACAAAAATAAGTTTAAATAAAGCTAAATGAGAGGCTTACCAGCCAACCAAACAAACAACCTCACGAACATTTAAAGATGAAAGTTAGAGGACAACAATAAGTTAAAAAATGCAAAAAATCTATAAAGATTTTAGCAACAGACTTTTTTAAAATGAGGACAGTGGAGGCACTTCTTCTGGATTAAAACTTCAAACATCATTGTCCTAGATATGCTTCAGAAGGAAGTGGACATTAGACTAAAGAAATGAAAGATGGAAAAAGTAACTAGTTCAGGGAATATGCACACAGGAAAGGAATGACTAGGGTGGGAAAACATATTTTGAGGGGCATCACAGTTTTGGTTCTCAAGATAAATTAAAAGTGAAAGACTAAGGGGCAGCTAGGTGTCACAGTGGATAGAGCACCAGCCCTGGAGTCAGGAGGACCTGAGTTCAAATCCGGCCTCTGACACTTAACACTTACTAGCTGTGTGACCCTGGGCAAGTCACTTAACCCCCATTGCCTCGCCAAAAAAAAAAAAAAAAAGTGAAAGACTACCAAACATGTGGGGAAAAAAATCCTTGGACCTCATTATCATACACAAACGTCAATAGCAAAAGTATATATAACTATCAACCCACGTACCTACTTCCTCATCTACACAAAATTTTAATGAAAATAACTTAATAATGCACCAGAAATCCTTAATACAATTATTAGAAGAAAACTTACAGGAGCACCCAGGTGGTGAAGTGGATAGAGAACCTGCCCTGGAGTCAGGATAACTTGAGTTCATATTGTCATGGGAGGATTATGGGCCACAGTTACCCCAACAATTCTCTGGGGGGTTCAAGGAACTTTTTCCTTGAAACCTGTTTAGGGCTAAAATTCTAGCTAAACTGTCTAAAATATCTAATGAGTGGTCACCAATAAATTATAAGCTTTAGCAAGAGTTAGACTTTTAAGCATTTATTAAGGAGAATAAGAATTTGGTTGAGAGAGAAAAAGGCCTAGATTCCCATCTATTAAAGCGAGAGCACATTTCTAGCTCCGCTCTCCACCAGAGTCCAAAGGAAAGAGCGTGAGCCCAAGCGCCAGTCTCTTCCTTTCTCCTCCCACTCGCCCGCGTCACTTCCTGACGCCAAAGAAGAGACTCCTGGTCTTGCCCTCAAAGACCTTTGCTTCATGGGTGGAACTCTTCTACAGTAAGTCTCCAGCAGGTGGCCTCATTCCAATCGTTACAAACCTCAGGGGTTTTTCCCTTGAAATCAAGTAGGCCTCTCCTTGAACACAATCAAGGACACACACAGGCACCTAACGGAGATAAGCGGCACAGATCAAACTGAGCATGCTCCAGGACCATCACCCTACATTCCAGTCATCCTAAGTATGTGGATGAGGTAATCCAGGAGAAGACCACCTGGAACCGCCCATCAGCAGACTGCTTAGACCCATCAGGACAAAGTTGACACCCACCGCCAGATGTCTCACAAGGGATTCTTCCTATCCCAGCACAATGTGGGAAGACCACCAGCCCCTCACGCAATAAGAGACTCTTACCCATCCCCATCTAAACCCTATAAAATGGCACCCCACAAGTTAGCCGGGGAGGAAAGCATTTTGTTCTGGTAAAACCTTCCTCCCGGCTGGTTTCTCTTGTACCCCAATAAACCTGTTCTCTTATTCCTGATTAGGTCTTGTGCGAGAGTGTAATTCTTTACAGAGGAATCCTAAGGACCCACGTGCTTTCTCCTATCGGTTTCTCCCCCATTTCATTATCCAGTCTCAGACACTTACCAACTATGTGCCTTGACCCTGATTGCCTCCAAAAACAAAAGAAAAAACAAAGCAAAAAAAGAAGTTAATATACAATCTTTCACAATGTTCCATATGTCTACACCTGAGAAAGGTATAAAGAAGGTGAATATTTACTCTGTTTATTTCTTGTTTTCACTAAACTTTTTTTTTAAAGCATTTAATTCAGTAAAATAAAATACTTCCTTAAGGTGTCTCTTTCCTAAATGTGTCTCCCATAAATGTATAAAAATCATACTTGATAGCATTAAAGATATAACAACAGAAATAATTTTGATGATGCTGTTATTATTAATATCAAGCAAGGAATAAAGTATGTCAACATATGCTTCCCTAAAGTGTATGCCACTTCTATAGAGGAGTTCCAACCTCCAGTCCAAATCTAAGAGGTCTTCCTTTTAGATAACTTGGTTCTTCAGATATTCTTTGTGCATAACAGTGCATATTTTGTGCAATGCATTTATACAAACGCACAGAAAAGACAACTTTCTTTGTAATCTTGTAGTATGTTTCATTTTCTAGGACTTAAAATATAATGATAATTCTTCCCTTTAAAAATAACACGAAAATAAGGTCAGAGTGGATACTGCTAAAAATACTTCAACATTTCAAGGAATCTGTGTTTTCAGTCATTTGTTTTCCTTATATATTCATTTATATTAATTAAGCTACTTTCTCCAGGGGTGCCGATTATGACCTATCCAAATGAGTCTCATCATGCTGTGTGGTTTCCCATAAAGCCTCCATAGAATATTTACCTAATTTTCTGGAGGCTTTCTCCTCAATCTTTTATCTTTCAATGGGTAATAGAGCAGCATTTGGGCTTTTACTACATCACTGACTTAGCTTTTTTCTCCCATTGTACTTTTGCCAAATGGTGGCTTTAAAATCACTTTTTAAACATATCATCTCTGGTAATATGCTGCAACTTTTCACGGCCAACATCTATCTATCTATTGTCTTTTTTGGTCACCCACAATTTTAATTCTTAAGAAATTGTGGCATTCCTTGATTCAGAGCAATTTATCATTACCTGGAAAAACTGTCATAAAAAGATGAATTTTCAATAGGGAACCCCATAAAGTTTCCCAAATGCAATCTAGCTCATTCTGTTTACCTGTTCGGTTCTGGGTTTAGCTGAATGTTCATCTGCAGTGCCATCTAGGTTGAGTACTAATGCTGAAGCTCAGATACTTTTGAAAGTATTATTAGGGCAATGATATTTAAGACATCTGAAAGGAAAAAAAATATCAATCTCATATTATTTAACCCAAAAGACAATTGAAAGTATGTCTTCTATGCCTTCTTTCCCATTCTTATAAAATCTATTTAGGGAGGCACACAGCTAGTAGTGTCTGAGGCTGGATTTGAACTAAATTGATTTGAACAGTCCTCCTGATTATGGGGCTGGTGCTCTAACCACTGCCCCACCTAGCCACCACCTTATAAAATTTGTATGAGAATATTCTACACATGTATTATATGAATCCTTGATGATGAGAATAGGCATGCTTTCATAAACAATTTTCTATACTAGAACACATATTCTCCATGATATACTTCACTAAAATGTGTAAAGAATACAAGATCTTCCTGTGTTTACTTATTTTTAGTTTAATAATTATAATAAAAAACATTTGACAAGGCAGAGAAAAATGAGGCCTTATAGCCATTACCCATGTATATATTAAGATTATACAGAATTTCTTGATAGATATAACCATAGTGAAACCTGTTTTTATTGATACTATGATTACTAGTATAAAGAAAAGTTAATTTTAAACTATTTTCCCAAACTTTTATAGTGAAAATTTCACTTTTGTAAAAAGACCTTTGACGAAGCTATATCTTTAAGTCAAATAAACTGGAGGAAGATGTTTCAATAAAACTTGTTTTTCGATAAGCTGTATTAAACTATTATTTAAATCTTGTCTATATAAAAAATGATAACCTAAAGTAACAGTTAAATAGCTCATAATGCATTTGTTTCTTCTGTACCTCAAAACCAGCCAAGCTGTTCTAAAGTCTCTAAGAGGTAAACATGGGTAAGCAGGTTTTTATTTAAAAAAAATGTCCTCATTAATTGAACTTTCTATGATGTAACTCTAATATCATAGCTGTACATCCTACCCCAGAAATGTAAAGATCTCTAAAATGGCAGAAATTCTACCATGATTCAAGAAATCATTTGCTTTGGCAATACATATACATATAAATGTAGAGATAGATGGATAGATAGATAAATAGAGGATAGATGGTTGATGGGTTTATGATATAGATATATAAATATAATACATTTAAATATTACTATATAAATTTATATTTAAGTAATATAAATTTTACATTTACATTTATTTATAAAACACATAATTTATAAATAAAATAAATTTATATTTAAATATATTATATTTATATATCTATATAACCTAGCTATTATCTATCTATCATCAATCTATCTTTGCCAAAGCAAAAGGGACTTCAGAGGACATCTAGTCCAAACTCTTCAACCAAGAGATGAAGAAAATGGATCTCAGGGAATAAATGACTTGCTTAGTCCACACAGGAAATAAGGAAGTATTACAGGTGGAGTTTGAAACCCCCTCAGATATCAATCAGACCTTAAGGATTTGGTAGAACTCACTGAAAACACTGATTTTAAGATTGTAAATGAGTAGTATCAGATCCATGTATTTCCCTGCCCCCAAATATCTCTTGTATAATTGTGATTGTGCCTAAAATTTTACCTTCAGTCATACTTTTGAGTATTGAAGATTTCTCATTTTATGAGATCCCTATTAAGTACAAATTTTCCCAGAACGGATAATATCTGAAGTCATTATCTACTGATCCATTACCAGAAATTTCTTGATTTAGCTGATAGCAAAGTCCTGGGAGAACTGGCAGAAGAATAAATGCCTATTGGATGAGGATTAGGGATAATGTGGAAGAATATCACATGATGTAAAAAGAAATTGAGGCACAAAGACAAATTTCATAATTTCTCCTAGACAAATTTGGCCATATTCTTTCAGGGAATGTGTATGAATTCATTTAACGGTGGTGAAATTTAGATTAGTTATTGATTAATGGTTGAGTTTTAACCACTGTAGTTAATATCTATGGGTTAGACTTGAATTTAATAGTGTATGCCTTTGTAGTAGAGTTTGTAAGACCTCAGATAACCAAATTTCAAGGGCTACAAGCTGGTCCTGTCTCTTGAGAGAGATAAGGAAGATGAGTGATAGTTGAGTCAATCTGGTCAGGAAATGTTTTGCCCAGTATTGGGTCTCTCAGGTGTTATACAACTCTTTGTTTTTCCCATTGCTATGGACTCTGGAGACCCTCTTTGCCAGTCAGTGAGATGTATAGCCCACCCTTCATTTTTCTAACAGACCAGTTTAGTTTGTGTCACTTCACCTTATATAACCACTAAACTGTAGACAAAGCTGCTATGATTGAAGGGTGTGTCTCCAATAACTGAAGGGCCATTAAATTCTATTTCTGGCAATTTCTAGCCTTGCTAATAGATTATTCTTGGATCTTTGTGCCTCAATTTCTTTTTACATCATGTTTTAGTCACAACACAAGCAAATCACTATTGTTCAGATGGGAAAAGGAGATTAAAAGCTCCATCAGCTGCAAAGAAGCAAATAGAAAAAGAGGTTATAAAAATATGCCAGTGATGTTATGCACTTTGCTCTAATGAATAGTTCACAGAATAATAAAACTCTGAAGTTTGAAGAAAATTTAGAGTTCACCCCATCCAAACAACTCTCTTTTCAAAAGTATGTTAAAGGAGCAGCTAGGTGGCACAGTGGATAGAGCACCGGCCCTGGAGTCAGGAGTACCTGAGTTCAAATCCGGCCTCAGACACTTAACACTTACAAGCTGTGTGACCCTGGGCAAGTCACTTAACCCCAACTGCCTCACTAAAAAAAAAAAAAAATTAAAAAAAAATATGTTAAAGAAAAGAACATTTTTGAAAGACTACTACAATATTCTAGTCATTCTAGATGGTTAGAGAAATTATCTAATAAATGAGTGAAAGATGATATTCAAGTACAAAGAAAAAAATCAGAAAAGAATGAAATGAATGGGAATTCCAGGCTTTCAAAGGTGAATTTAGGAGAAGACTGAATACTATATTAAACTGGAAATTTAATTTCAGTCAACATCTGTGATTTCATCAGGTAGGCACTATTTAGAATGAAAATGCCCTTCATGAATGGACATAATTAATTTGTCAGTAACATATATTTTTAGAACACTAAGTGTTCAAGAAATTTGCTCATGATATAGCAAATACCTGACCCAGGAAGATTTGAATCTAGTTCTTCCTCAACACAAGTTTGTTACTCTATCCACTATGCCATGCTATTTGGAATTTGTTGGAAGAAATAGGGAGAGACCAGAGCTTTCATTTTTTTGTCATAAGGAAGTCCCAGTAAAGAAACTTCTAGTAATATAAATCATTTTAAAAATTGAATTTTTAGTCCTATAAAGAAGTGTAGGGGTCCTAAGAGATTTTAACTTGCTCGGAGTTATATAGCCAGCATGATTGGAGGATGATCTTGAATCTAAGTTTTCTTTATTTCAATGCCACCTGGAAATATGAATATGCTAAAAATGTTGTAGAGAATTTAAAATATGCAGAATATTGGAAACCATTTTTCTGGTGAGAGATGACTTTTTAAATTAAAATAAGTATAAATTTTCTAAATAATAAAATTTATTTTTGCAAGCACATTTCATTTATTTCTAGAAAACCTAGCTAATACAGAACACAGTTCCAATTACAGAGGGAATGGATATGAGCCCTTTGATATCTATTAAAAATGAGCAGACTACTTTATTAACATTCCTAGATTGTCTGTTCACTTAAAGGAATCTAGAAGGAAGGGGCATTTAGATGTGAGTCTACTTGAAACACAACATTCATGTAATGCTATCAACTGTTTCAATAAAAATACATTTATGATTCCAAAGTTTTAAAAACTGTTTCTAAAGTGATAAAGAAAATCGGCATTTAATGGCATATACATACTTTCAGGTTTTTGTTTTAGGCAATTTTCTTTTATAACTGTGCACCTCATGGAGTTGCAAGGAATGGATAATGGATCAATGCTAGCAAAAGAATTAATGTTTCTGAATTGTATGCTTGTATATAGTGTCTTATTGCCAATGGCAAATCAGCTTTCATATCTCACTTTAAAGTAAAAAAAATGACTTTTGAGAATAGAGCCACTATTGACATGCTAAATAACAAATTGTCTATATTCTGAGATAGCATATTCATTTTTAATAAGTTTATCAATGGTAGCTGTGTTTCAAGGGTCCATGATTTTATGTTATGGGTACTCATTCCACCACTCCACCAGCAGCTCCACTTCTCTTAAATAGATAGGTTAATGAATTGCTATGGCTGAAGAAATGTATTACCTGTTAGATAATTATTTTTTAATGAGTCTGAATTTAGCAAGGCTGATGTTCAGAGGAAAATTATAAAGTCTCTTACCAAGGTTCTACCCAAAATCTTGCTAGCTTGATAGGATGTGTCAGAGGTTACACTTAACACCATAACCTTCTAGAAGTCAAGGTTACCTTCATGCCATGATAAGGCATGGGAGTAGAATTTATATGGGGATTATTGTGATAAGGATGTAAATATAAACTAAACAAGTTATTTGCCTATGTGGTACTAAACAATTATGATTAACATAAGAATTTGAGGGAAAAAAAGAATAACCATACTTTGTGTCTAAAATTAACACTTTTTAAGTCTTCAGCAACAATGTAAATAATGAGGTGGGTCTTGTTTATAAGATGTTAAGGGCTAAAATTATAGCTAGACTGTCTAAAATATCTAATGAGTGGTCGCCCATAAATTATAAGCTTTAGCAAGAGTTAGACTTTTAAGCATTTATTAAGGAGAATAAGAATTTGGTAAAGAGAGAGAGAAAGGCCTAGATTCCTATCTATTAAAGGAAGAGCACATTTCTAGCTCCGCTCTCCACCAGAGTCCAAAGGAAAGAGAGTGAGACCTAGCTCCAGTCTCTACCTTCCTCCTCCCATTAGCCAGCGTCACTTCCTTTTCCAAAGAAAAGACTCCTGGTCTTGCCCTCAAAGACCTTTGCTTCATGGGCGGAACTCTTCTACAGTAAGTCTCCAGCAGTTGGCATCATTCCAATCGTTACAAAGAGATTCTAATTTTGTTGAAGGGCTTTATTGGAAATATGAATATCTTTAGATATATGATGATTCATAATGATTTTAGATATTACAGGATAAATAAAATATAGAAATAAGAAATTATTTCTCCTGCCAAGCCTGAACTCCTCCAAAACTAGAGCCATAATATATAAAATTGTCACATAATATACAAACTTCCCCATATAGACTGCTAGTAAATATAAAGATAGAGTAATTATCTGAATTGATCTTGTGTCATACATAGTAAAAATCTTGAGGCAGTCTATCTCCATTCACCTTATTAAATGAATGATATACTAAGAAAACCACAGTCAAAGAGTTTTTTACCACTAATGTTATGCTGGTCCTATCATTACTCATCACACCTATTGTATGTTGTGAGGGTTTCTAGATAGTCTGAGAAAATATCATTAGATTCTATGGTCATTATTGACATGGTATTCATTCTATATTTTCAGAAAGACTCATACCAAAGATGGATAGAGAAGGCTCATATAACAGTCAGATGCTTATTTGGTATATAACATTTATAATAAAAGTGCAGATAATTAGGACATATTATAAAGTCAGGCAAATGGAATCTCCTTAAAAGTTGGCCCCATATTGTATCATGTAAGTTATATCCTACTTCTCTCAAGCCATAAAGAAAATCCAGTTGAAGAGAAAAAGCCAGCGGTAGATAGTAGAAGCATCACTCAAGTGGGAGGCAGATGACCTGGGTTTGAATTCATATTCTGCCAATAAGGAGTTATGCCTAAGCAAGTCACTGAACTCTTTCCTTCAATATCCTCCTTTTTATATGATATTTGAAGTCCCTTTCAGCTTGGAAATTTCATGATGATTCTACAGTACTTCATGAGTCTTACCTTCCCCAAATCATCCACTGGACGTATAGTGAAACGTGCATTTTGGTGGATATTAGGAGAGTGTCTGGATTTTAGAAAGCGCTGAGAAAGAAAATAAGAAAGGGGTGAAGGAAGTATTCATGGCTGTGTATCTTTAAAAAAAGATTTTTTTTTCATTATCTCATATGGTGACAATTGCAATATCCCCAGTGTTTCCCCTTTGTTCTATTCCATCCATCAATGGGGAATCAACCAGCTCTTTGTCATGCTGATTAGTAACCACACTGTTGCAGTGTGTATCCCCCCACCCCTTTTTTTCCTTCTACAGTTAAAGGAAGGGAAAGTTTGAAGAAGGGGCCACATTCTTAGGTTTGCTGCAAAGGGTGAGGCGGATGTAACTGAAAGGCAGAATTGTGTGAGGAAGAATAAGAGAGCGAGAAGCAGTATTCGAGAAAGTGTGAGAAAAGAAGGAAAGGGAGAATCAAGGAGAGAATAAAAAAAGAGTAATTTTGTAAGGAAAGGTAATGAAATACAGGAAAAGTAAGAAAGGAGGGAGAGCAGCTGGAAAGTGTGAAAATTGGGGGTGGCCCTAAAACGTTAGGAAGACACACATACGTGAAGGGGAGGAACCTGCTCTCAGTGGCTATTAGGCGAGAACGTGTGTGTGTGTGTGTGTGTGTGTGTGTGTGTGTGTGTGTGTGTGTGTGTGTGTGTGTGTGTGTGTGTAAAAGAAAGAGAAGTGAAGCTTTCAGTGCCCACCCACACCTCCTTGTGGGTGTAAAGTGTCTGTGTTGTCGCTACGGCTGCTTGTCTGAGAAAAGAGAAAGCAGCTGTTAGATTTGACTAAGCAGCTGTAATTAGAGTCTCTCTCTTGAAGCTGTCTCTCCTCTCCTCCCCTCCCCCGCGCACTACTTGGCAGAATCCCCGAACCAAGGGGGGCTTCGGGACCGGATCCCTCTGCCTCCAAGTGCCCGATCAGCGTGAACTGAGGAATAAATTGATTGGAGCTGAGAAGACTAAATGCTTCTGGAGGACGCGGACGCTTCCGAGGATCCCATCTCTATCCAGGTACTGCCCGCGGACGGCGTCGGCACAGGGGTGGATGAAGGGCTACTGGTCCTCAGCTAGGCTCCAATGGCTCAGGATTAACTTCCCCGAGCTTGTTTGGCTGCTGGGTTGAGGGTTGGAAAGGTAAAGGATGCTTCTTTCTCTTCTGAACTGGAGGACAAATAAATGGGCTTAGGAGCTTGTCACTAGGAATCCCTTCTCCGCTCGGGACTGAGAGTGGTGACTGGCGCTGGACTTGCTAGCATAAGCACCGGCGGCGTGTTTCTTTAGCCGGCTAGGGGCTCAATTAAGACACTCCCGAAGTTCAGGGACGGAGACGGGTTTAGGATTGGAGTTGCAATGTAGTAAGGAGGAAGAGAAAGAGAAACCAGCTGCTTGGAGGGAGGGGGAAGCCTCTCGTTGCTAAGGTTACTACTAGATGCTAGTGTGAAGATGAGGGGTCACCTAACTATGCAGCCACTCTGCCCATGCTCCTGCCTTATCCACTTCTCCTTTAGGTTCAAGGAGACAGGATTACTTTAAAGAACAAAGCTAGAGAGGTGAGACTCTTCTTGTTTGTCTCTTCATAGAACCCACTAGTGTTTCCTCCTCTCCACATCGCTATCTTCTCCTACCCCTCAACTCCAACCCCAGTAAGTGCTCCCTTTGAAAATGTCAGCTTCATTGTTTAAGAGACTGGGGAGGCGTTGCTTTTAAATGATGGAGTAAAATAAATCTCTAGGGACCGGAGGGGTGAGAAACAATACATTTACCCCCAACCTTCCCTGGATGTGTAACTAATCTAGTAGGTCGACTAAAGTCCTGCTGTGCTTAATTGATACCACTTATACCTCTCGGTGATAACTCAGAGAATTTTGATCAGTTTCTGCTTGATTATTCCTGTGTTCCCCAGTAAAGTGAAGAGTACTACATTCATTTTTTTTTGCATTTAAAAAAAGCAAGGATGGCTTGACCCTAGTTTGTTTTTTGTTTGTTATTGTTGTGTTGTTTTTTTTTTTCAATCTCTTTCCACCTGGCAGGAACATATGACCAGGAGGAGGATCGTCTCTTGGGGAGAAAGACTGAGAGGAACTTAGCTTCTCTGATTATATTTATCTGCAGGAGTGTTCTTGGCTGGGAAGGGGGAAAGGTTGAGAGATTCCATTTATTACTCCAAGCTTTAGTTTTTCCCCAGGGTGTTTGTGGGTTGTCTCTACAGAGGTTCAAGCCCTAGTGGGCGTGGAGGATGGAACAAACGTGATTCCTAGGTCAAAGGAGATCCCTCAAATCAAATATCAGTGCTGTTATGGGAATGCCAGCACAAAGGCATGGATTCTTAAGATTTTTTTCCTGTAATGGACCACATTGGCAGTCTGGAGATTATGTACCCTTCCTCATATAATGTTTTAAAATGCATATAATAAAATACATAGGGTTACAAAGAAAATCACTAATATTGAAATTCAGTTATTGAAATATTAAAAGTTCCAAGTTCACACCTCCTCCATGAAATATATATATATATATATATATATATATATATATATATATATATATATATTTTTTTTTAATGAGGCAATTGGGGCCAAGTGACTTGCCCAGGGTCACACAGCTAGTAAGTGTTAAGTGTCTGAGGTCGGATTTGAACTCGGGTACTCTTGACTCCAGGGCCGGTGCTCTATCCACTGTGCCACCTAGCTGCCCCTCCTCCATGAAATCTTTTTTTTTTTTTTTTTTTTTGGTGAGGCAATTGGGGTCAAGTGACTTGCCCAGGGTCACACAGCTAGTGTTAAGTGTCTGAAGCCGGATTTGAACTCAGGTCCTTCTGAATCCAGGGCCGGTGCTTTATCCACTGCGCCACCTAGCTGCCCCCCTCCATGAAATCTTAATGCCCTCTCCCTCCAGGTCAAGGGCCAAGGGTAGATGCATTTGGATAGCTTCTTCTTCCCAAAGATATAATCATAAAAAATTAAGAATTTCTTCAGATTTTCTGCCTGTGTTTATACTATTTTGCTTGTATTGGCATCAAGTGGCCAAATTAGCAGGTTTTAAAAAAATAGCTGCATACACTTGCATTTTATATATATATATATATATATATCTCACAACTAGGTTTTACTGCTTACTATATAGGAATACATTCTATATTGTGAAAAAGTATGGTTTACCTAACAGGCATGGGTGTAGGTTGTCTTTGGAATGTACAAATGGTACACTGATACATAGCTACTATTTAAATACACAGTGAACTATGTTACCTGGCTTTTAAAAATATACTGGAGATTGTGATATTTCTTTAAAAAGAAAACTAATAAACTATTCAAGAGCATATAATTCTATAGTGGTTTTCTCAAAGTTATGGAGAGTAAGCTATAAACCTGCATTCTATTGGTTAAATAACAATATATCTAAGTCATAGAAGATGAAAATTCTTTTTAAAAGTACCTTAGGAATCTTAAACTGACAATTAATATTTTACTTCAACTGTTTCTTTGGCCTATGGACTTCAGGATGTAAAAAGGATTTAATAGATGCTGCACTAAGTCATTAATAGGTTCTGTGACTCAATCAGTGCCATGTATATTGACAATATTTTCAGGGGCAAATGTATGAAAGCATATGATATTCTTTTCTTAAACATCTTATTGATTCACTTACTGAGGGTTTCCAATAATCCCCCCAGACAGCCTCCAGTAGAACTATTCCTTGTAACAAATAGATTAAAATTCGCAATATAATCAACATATTGCCTCTTTCTGAAAATATATTCTTCATTCCACATTCATTGTTCATCACCTCTTTGCCCCTAGGTAAGAGGCATACTTGATCATCAAGACCTCTTGAGGTCTTGATCTGAGTTCTGAAGACTTTCAATATTGTTTTCCTTGAGTAATACATTCTTGAATGGGGATGTTTTTGAATCCAAATTAGAAGCAGTAAGAAAAACAAGAATTTCATTATGACACCAGTAAGTTAATGTATCTCTTAGAACCTTAACCTCTCTGGTGAATTATTATTTACCCCTTCCATTTTGGTGGAGTCCAGACCTATGGTTTCATTGGTTTGGGGAGTTAACAGTGTGGAAACTCCCTCCACAAATGGAAATTGGCAAGGTATTTGTAATTTGTTGTCTGGGAATTGTTTGACTATCTGCAAGCTGTCACATTGCTAGAATTTTTCAGAGGCAGATGTGTCAACTAAAAGACTTTATCCTAGGTCTTCTAGACTCCGCCAGACAATGAGCAACACGGTGGTAGTATACCTTAGTAGAATGAACCATAGGATTTGGAGGCAGAAGTCCTGAGTTAAAATCCCAGTTTTGCTACTAAATATCTATATGATCTTGGGTATGCTTTTTTCTCCTCTCTGAGCCTCCGTTTTTTCCATCCCTAAAATGGAGAAAATATCTACCATATAGAATGGTAAGGAGTCAATTGTAATATGTATGTAAGATATTTGCCAGACATTAAGTACTATATAAAAGTCAGTTGCTATTGTTCTCATTAGTAAATCTTATAACTCAGTTAAAGATGGTTTGATTCATTTCCCTAAATCATTGTTTGTGAATACACACATATTCATATATATATGTGTGTACAGATACATGTATGCATGTACATTGTCACTCTACTGACCCACAGGGTTGGTTCTAAATTTCTCTCATTTTCCTTTGAACCTTTTGAGATATAAAAATGTGACTGATTTCTACATAGTTTCATTCTATCTATTTTTTATGACTGTGGTTTGCTAGATTATTAAAGGGCTAATTAATTCTTCTTGGTCACTTGATTTTATCAGTCAGTCAACCAATAACCATTTAATTAGCATCAACAACATTCATGGTGTATTATACTTAGACACAGACTATTCTAATAGCTATTCAAATTGTCACAAGAAATTCTCTCTTCTCCCCCCCCCCCTAGTTTTTTAATTTCTTGTTACCTGAATTCCCAAGAAACCCTATTACTACTTGGAACTTCCCTTTTTCCCATAGTACCTTACCAAACTCCAATTCCTTTTCCATTTTTTTTCCATCTCATCTAAGTTGTCTGCAGTTAAGGCATTATTAATGCCAAGGGGAAAGAGAACTAAGAAGGAGTGGGGGGCAATCCCTGTGGTTGCTTCTTTCTCTCACTAGTGCTGGTTTTCTTAGCAACTCACACCCCATTACCTTAAAATCTCCTCTCCTGTTCATGTCTTACGCAGTCTGTCATTCCAAGACCTACTCCTAACCTTTTGGTCCTGTAATGAAAGACCTGAGATAGTGGTCGTAATTGTCCTCTTAAATTAAATTTCTGGAGTCTTTTTTGGTGCCCCAACAACCATCATACCAATTTTTGTCTTTCTTTCCTGGTGATTCATGTGAAATATAAGATGTAGGCATAGAAGAAAGACTTTTAAATCCATTTCTTTCATTACTAGCAGTAAGACCCTTTAGAAACCCTCAAAAGTGCTGTGTAGACAGCTAGGTGGTACAGTGGATAAAGCACTGGCCCTGGATTCAGGAGGACCTGAGTTCAAATCTGGCCTCAGACACTTGACACTTACTAGCTGTGTGACCCTGGGCTAGTCACTTAATCCTCAATGCCCTGATAAGAAAAAGAAAAGAAAAACTTTGGGGCAGCTAGGTGGCGCAGTGGATAGAGCACCAGCTCTGGAGTCAGGAGGACCTGAGTTCAAATCTGGCCTCAGACACTTAACACTTACTAGCTGTGTGACCCTGGGCAAGTCACTTAACCCCAATTGCCTCACTTAAAAAAAAAAAGTGCTGTGTACTTGTTTTTCTGTGCTTACTCCAGAAGGATATGCCACTGGCTTTAAGCCTTTTGCTTTCCAATTCCACTTGTGATCTCCCTCCTAACTCCCTGGATTTGTTGCTTCATAAATGGACTTAAGTCACTAAACTTGGTTACCCCCTGAGATCTCATCTTGCAGTACACCCTTTCCCCTTGGGTTTGTTTATTCCCTTTGGGTCTATTAATCACTCCATGGTTTCAGACATATGTGATACTCCATCCCTCAGGGGGCCAGAGACACAGTACAACAGATGTTGGAAGCAGAAAGGGAAATAGGCAAGTTTGTCCCTGGGGCCTAAGAAGAAAATAAAGGCCCTGACTGGAAAATTAGTTTAAGATGAAGAAATGAAGAAATGTACCAGGGTGTGGGTACAGTGTTTATCTAAGTTTACACAAATGTAAGGCCATGTGCTTTCTCCCTAAGCACCCACCAGCTCTTTATTCCTTTACCCCCTGGAGCCCCCTACCCTTGTCCTTTCCCACTCCTTACTCATCCCCACCCTTTGGAACTCAAGTCTTAAGAGCTTACATTCAGTGATTTGAAACTTTCCAGTAGGTGGTAATGGAGAAAATTAACCAATTCTGGCACTTCCTATTTGAATCCTTAAATTCATTGTTCCATTGAAATGTTATAAGTGATGACCAGGTTTGTAAAAGTTCCTGAAAAAGTTATTATCCAGAATTTTCCCTTCCCTTTGGCAAAGGAAAATTTACCGCCTCATGAGAGTTTCTTCTAGTCTTGGATACACTATTTTAAAATAAGTGCCTCTTTAAATTGAGTCAAATTTTGCCTTACACCAACTTCTCTATCAATCTTCTGCAGCCAACTCAAATGTCTATTCCTTCTTCCAAAATAATAACTTAAAAGTATATAATATTTTAAGATTTACAAATATTTTTACCATAACTAGCTGTAGTCAGTGCCAGTATGTCTAATTGGCTTCATTTTATGGAATAAGAATATAAGGTTAAGATAGGCTGAATATTTTGCCCATGACCAAATACCTAGAAACTATTAAGAAGACAAGTCTCATATGTACTCTAGATATTGCAAGAATATATTTCAGAGACCATAGAATCTCATTGCTTAAACTTCTACAAGGGGAATTGCTCCAAAGCTCATGAGAAGCTCTCAAGAATTAATTGTGGAAAGCACAAATCATTTCAGTGAGAATAAAAGAGGAGATTCGGCAAAGAAACTGAGATGGATACACAGGTACTCTGGTAGGCTTTCGTTTTTGTTTTTATTTAGAAAAAGGTAGAATCAAAGGCAGACAATAACCTAAGGCTGAATACAAATGAATGCCATAATCTTGACATACAAGTAAAAATTAGTTTGAGTGGGTATACTCCAATGAGATCTGTAACTTGATCAATACTGGGAATTCCTTCTAGTCACAGGGAACCAGTTAACCCATAAAACTTTAATTTCTATAAGGAATTCCTAATTGGTTGGACTCTGAACATTATATCTTCCATAATATTTGCAAGTAACTTTGAGTATCTGCCAATGTTTTATAATTTCCAGACATTAACAGTGATATATATATATATATGTATATATATATATATATATATATATATATATATATATATACACGTGTGTATTTATATACACACATCTATGTGGTTGCTTGCATGTACATTTAAGTTGCTCACCAAGATTATGGAAGATATAATGTTGAGAGTCCAACTAATTAGTAATTCCTTATAGATATTAAAGTCCTTAAGATATTTGTTTTAAGGATCAATTGGTGCTGAATGCATCAAACCTCAGAATATTACAGGTGCTCTTTAGTAAGCATGATGATTATAAAAGAGATTATTTTAACAGTACATCTGGCAGGAGTTAAATGGTTGGATGAATGGGTGGAGACCCCAGGCAGGATTTATGCAAGAAGAAATTTCTATTCAAAAGAAGGTGATTCCCAATGAGCAGTAAGTTCCCCATGGCTAGAATTCTCCAAGCAAATGCTAGGTAATTGTAAAAGACTTTTTTTTGGGGGGGGGGAGGGATTCTTCCTCAGATTGAGGGGATTAGATCAGGACTTTTAAAATTTTTACCACTCTTGACCCCTTTTCACCTGAGATATTTTTACATGACTCTGGGTATATAGGTATATAAAATAGGTATACATAAACTTTTACTGTTGCCAAAGTTTTCATGACCCCCACATTCAGTTTTGTGATCCCATATGGGGTCATGACCCACAGTTTAAGAAGCTTTGTATTAGATAACCTCTAACATTTCTTCCAATTTTGAGATTCCATGATTCTATTACATAATCCTGATGATCACTCACTTTTTTTAAATGGAAAGACATTCTTAATGGCTCACAAAACAGTTTATATATAGATACATGTGTGTATATATACATATATTTAATTAATTCAATTTAATTCAGTTTTACCGATATACCTACTGTTTCATTAGAAAAATCATTCCAGGGTTCATGAAAACTTCTGCTTAAGCAAGTGGAAAGAAGGAAATTGAAAGCAAAGAAGCTATACAAAAACTTTCAGCTTGTATGCCTTTTCTTGTTAGAAGACAAAGGTCTGGGAGTTGCTTGTTTTCTAAACTGTTCTTCCAAGACAAACTTTAAAGAGAGAGAAAACACATTCTGAGAGTCTCTGCAGGAAAACATTTCAAGAAGATGAAATGTCCCCAAGTCAGCCCCAACTCTGATCTTCAGTTTTAGATTCTATTCCAAATGACTATAAATATAATTTTTACTTGGACCCCTGCTTTCTCATATTAGAGATATGTGCATTGTTTTTTGTTTTAATTTTGTTCTGCTCCACAGGTTTCTGGTATTGTATATTGGCTGCTTGATAAATTATAAGTTCTCTAATTCCATCTCTTTTCTAACATCTGTAGAAATAGGTTATCAACTATTCATGGACAAAGCTATAATATAGAGGGCTTAGAGATATACCTGCAGTTCTCATTGCCATATTTTAGTTTGTAAAGAATGATTTGTATTATGGGACTGTATATGTTTTCTTTTTAACCCTTTGTGTTGCTTAGGTAGAGCCTTGTCCTAAATTGTAATATTATACTATGTGAAGGTTGTAGAATTTTGTTCTAGAAGGAGCTTTGGTGTTCATCTACCCTAAGCCCCTCCCCCAACCATGATTTTACACATAAGGAAATTTAGGCCCCATAGAAGTTAATGACTTGACCAAGGTCTTACAACAGTGCTGAGTTTCTCCAGAAATCTCTGGGAAGCAGAGCAAGGTGAGACATCCTCATTAAATATTTACATCACATTACAATCCTTTACCCTCTGGAGCCCCCTCCCAAAAACCTATCCTTTCCCACTCCTTACTCATCCCCACCCTTTGGAACTCAAATCTTTAGGGCTTACATTCAGTGATTTGAAACCTTCCAATAGGTGGTAATGGAGAAAATTAACTAATTCTGCCATTCCTATTTGAAACATCCTGAAGAAGTTATCATAAAGAATATTCCCTAATTACAGTAAACACACACACACAGATATTGCAGTAATTAGTAAGTGTTGAGTTCAGAATGAGGCACTCCAAGGCAGGAATTATATGGAGTTAGCACAACTAGGAACTACAAAAGGAGAGATGAGCTGCAGGTTCAAGGGGTGGAGTAAGGAATCAGCATCAGCAGTAGAAGCAGGTGATCCTAGAAATTCTCAGTTCTTCACTTATGCCCAAGTACAAATATTCAAATTGACCCCATTACCTATCTGGATAGTCATACTTGGGTATAAGTGCCAGCTATACAAAAACTTTCAGCTTGTATGCCTTTTCTTGTTAGAAGACAAAGGTCTGGGAGTTGCTTGTTTTCTAAACTGTTCTTCAGAAAAAGGAAATCAAATGGTATTCTGGAGAGCCTGGAAATTTACTCAGTCATGTTCCCAAAATGCCCCCTTCATTTGCAAATGTGACTAAGATTGCATTTGTTGTTTTACTGATAAATTTACCCTCAGTAAAATCCTTAAATGTTAAAATGTTATTGGGGCAGCTAGATGGCGCAGTGGTTAAAGCACCGGCCCTGGATTCAGGAGTACCTGAGTTCAAATCCGGCCTCAGACACTTGACACTTACTAGCTGTGTGACCATGGGCAAGTCACTTAACCCCTATTGCCTAAAAAAAAAAAAAAAAAAAAAAAAAGTTATTGCATTCCTGGCCTATTAGAATGGCAAACATCTGAATACCTAAATGCAAATTAACTTCAGAACTGAGTAGTGCTAAGTGAGACAAGATAGGTAAATTATATTTCAAATTCTCATGATTTGAAGCTGAGTCCCTGGGGGTCCATCAAGGACCCATGGTCCACAATTAATTTATATTTTTCTTTGAAAGGTATTTTTTTTTCTTTTGCAGGGCAATGAGGGTTAAGTGACTTGCCCAGGGTCACACAGTTAGTAACTGTCAAGTGTCTGAGGCCAGATTTGAACTCAGGTCTACCTGAATCCAGGGACTGTGCTTTATCCAATGCACCATCTAGCTGCCTCACAAGGTATCCTTTTGCTTGGAACAAAGATACTTTATCTGGGCATGTATGTGTTAAATAAGATATTGAAGAAACTTGAAAAATCCCACTCAAAAAAAAAAAAAAAAGGAAAGTTCTCCAGCTTCTCTATTTATTCTCAAATCTTCTTCTACTGTTCCATTCAAAGATGATCAGTATCATCAATCAGAATCATGAAAAATACAAACCAAATAGTTTCTTTTCTAAAACTTTCCAAACTGACATGCTGTATAGCTTTTGTTGCCTGTATAAACTCTGTGACTCCTTAAAACAATTTCCACTTTCAATGATAAATTGGTTCCCTGGAGTGAGACTTGCTATAGCTCCCCATCTTGGTTCTAGGTGTACCTTGAAAGTTTGATTTGTCTTTCTCATGCTATTGACTAAATTCATCATTTTACTAGTCTCCTCTCAATATCAATCATTATTTTTATTTTCATTATTATCTAACCAGAGTCAATTGATATCTCCTTAATATAGTTGACATCATTGATTTGTGCTCTAGCATCATTTAACCAATCAGGATAAATTAGCTTTCACAAAAAACTGATTTATTGAGAATATATAGAAGGAAAGGAATATATAAATGGTTTTACCTCCAATACCTGGGGGCACACTCTTCTCTATATCTCCTCAGTTACTTGAGAGAATGGGCTCAAAATTAAAGCAGTTGATACAAACATTTGCCTTACCAAATTCACTTCCACATGTGGCATAGCCAATGGATGAGTTGCTAAGGTAATCTTTGATCCACTGTTTTGCCGAATCAATCAGCTTGCTCCTCACTGGGATTGGCTGACAGAAAAGTGTTGTATAAATTCTTTTTTCTTTTTCTTTTTTTTTTTTAGTGAGGCAATTGGGGTTAAGTGACTTGCCCAGGGTCACACAGCTAGTAAGTGTTAAGTGTCTGAGGCCAGATTTGAACTCAGGTCCTCCTGACTCCAGGGCCAGTGCTCTATCCACTGCACCACCTAGCTGCCCCTGAATTCTTACCCTTGGACCTCAGACATCTCACTCTTCAAGCAGGTAATTGGTACTTAGATGCCAGAAAGCCCTATTTTGAACTTTGGCCTTTCAAAGTGCACAAGCTGACAGTCATCTCCATTATTCTTTTTATCAAAGAGCAAGAAAAATATCAATACAATGGAGGTAAAAGCAACAGCAGAACTGATGGCCTGGTTTTGGAGATAAAGGTTTGATGCCTTAGATCCCCACCAGGAAAGAGAGGCCGATTTGTTCACTTAGTAACTTTTTATGCATTCATCTGCCTAAGCATCAGATCCAAAAGCTCTTTTCTTCACCATGCAATAAATTGACAGTTAAAAAATGTTTGATAATGCACTGATGTAGAGAGCCAGGCCCATTCATTCCATATCATCATTTGCTTCCAAAATTGGCTCACCAACCCCCTCCCCTCCCTCCTGGCTCCATTCACACATGCTCCCAGGAATAAGCCCTCATTGGCCATTCTGTTACACTTACATATTGCTGGAATTGTTTGATGGAATTACATACACACACACACACACACACGCACACACACACACACAAACACAAAAACATTTTATAGCTGAAGGAAACCAGAACCTTTCTTTTCTTCTAAGATTTTGAGGTAAATGATGATTAAGTCATTAAAAAACTCCCGGTGACAGTTTGGTGTTAGTGGAGAGCATAAAATACTTGGAATTAGAAGACCTGGGTTTGTCCTGGGTCAGCCACTCACCAGACCTTGAGCAAGTCCCTTATCCTTCAGAGCCTCAATTTCCTTTTCTGTTCAATGGGGTTTTTAAAAATTACTTATCTTAGTAGGTAGTTGTGAGGATCAAAGGAGAAAATGCGTATATAAAATGCTTTGCAAGCATAAATTGCTATCTAAATTTAAAATACAGGCAGAGGATAGGACATTGCCATAATCAAATTGAAAACAAGATTTTTCACATGTCAGTGTTAATGGATATAATGAATATCTGATTAGTAAAATGAATAAAAGCAGATAAAGCCAGAAAGGAAATGGTTTCTGAAGCTGTGTTAGTATATTGCAGAATTTCAATGTAACTACTTCCCAGGCAAATTCCCCATAAACCACTTGGTACAATATATGGATATTCTATTTTATTTAGAAATTACCATGAATAACATTTTTAGGTTAGTGCAGCCTTAGCAAGAATAGCTTGTTTATTCTCCAAGGGAAAGTGATGAAGCATGTTAATTTATTTTATGGACTATGTCTCTCTTAAGGAGAAGGCTGATTGCTGCCTGGTTTTTATGGGCAGGTACACTTGGGTCACTTAGAATTATAAAAACTCATATTTGGGAGGTATTTTCAAGATCATTTCGCCTGAACCTCTATAAAAAGCATCTATTAAACCTATTCAAAAGAATACATGAGTATCTATTCTTTTAAGACTACAAATTAGCATCTGTCAGGTACAAATTAGATCTTCACATTAAGTTCATTGGAGGTGTGTTTGGTAATATCATTTTGAAGCAATAATTTCATTTTGAGTAGTTAATCATACAGCATTTCTTGTCTCTAGTGTAGGATAGCACATAAATGATATAAGAACTGTTTAAGATTATGGATAATGGTCTTTAACTAAAACATTCAATTCTGTACATGACACAGAATATGTCATTCAATTTTATACATACCTATGTCTGTCTTGTATGAAAGGAGAAAAGGTATACATACTATATATTAAATCCTATATTCCCTTAAATTCTATCTCTCTATGGATATAGATATATAATTTTCTTATAAGCAATTAATCAACATATACTCTAAATTCTTTCTGGTATCTAGTATATTTATTCTTTCATGAGATCATATATTTAGAGCTAAAAGAGACCTCAGAGGACATTGAGCTTAACCTCCTCACTTTATAGATGAGAAAACTGAAGCAAAGAGGTTAAATGACTTTTCCAGAGACCCACAGGTAGTAAGTGTCTGGCATGTAATTTGAATTCAGGTCTTCCTGACTACAAGTTTAGTACTCTAGCTACTATACCATGCTATAGCCTTCACATTTTTTTTTAAAGTATCACTGTAATTACTATACTTGGTACAATTACTATCTTAAATAATTTTCATATATTTGTAAAATTAAGGAAGAAGAAAATACTTTAAGTAGGATGGAAGTTGAATTGGTATTATAATGTTCTACTATATAGCTACATATTTTTTTTGGTGAGGCAATTGGGGTTAAGTGACTTGTCCAAGGTCACACAGCTAGTAAGTGTTAAGTGTCTGAGGCCGGATTTGAACTGAGGTCCTCTTGAATCCAGGGCTGGTGCTCTATCCACTGTGCTACCTAGCTGCCCCTTATAGCTACATTTTAAAGAGATTAAATGATAATATGTTACATATAGCAATAATTGGGTTTCCTGAGTGAATATGTACCTTGAGTATACTGTTTAGAATTTTGTAATGTATAACCTACCCAAGAAAGGTATTAATGATTTTTGGAAGCCTAAGTTCATTAATATTAGTGCCATGTTAGTTATTCAGATAACATATGAAGATTTCAGAGAATGGCTTTCTCTATCATACAAAGCATTAACTGCCCTACTCACATTACCTTGTATCTTTTCCCCCCACAATTGAGTCATGAAACACACTCCTCCCCACCCCCACCTTCTGCCCAGGTCCCTCTAGTCTCCTTTGAGTGCCCCTCATATCTTTTTTGTATATATCTATATCTATATATGAATGTCTCCCTTCCCTCCATCTAAATTTTAATATCCTTGTGGGCACAGCCTGGTAACTTTTGTATTTGAGTCTCTAGTCTCTGGCACAATGCTTGGCATATAATAGATTCTTAAATTCCAATTAATTGGGGCAGCTAGGTGGCGCAGTGGATAGAATACCGGTCCTGGAGTCAGGAGTACCTGAGTTCAAATCCGGCCTTAGACACTTAACACTTACTAGCTGCGTGACCCTGGGCAAGTCACTTAACCCCAATTGCCTCACTAAAAAAAAAATCCAATTAATTGAATTATTTTTGACACCTCTGATGTCATAAGAGCAGTTGGATTTTTCTTGAGAATTGAGATTATATGACTCTTTTCTAGGAAAACCATAAGTGTAAAATAGTTAATTAAATCAGGATCCATAGGTATGCTAGCGATGTCAGGTATAACATTTGTCCATGGAATGAGTGGATTGTTAATTTATTTTTTAGAGATCAACTCTAGATGATATCACTAATGGAAATCTTTTAAGAAGAAAAAAAAAACTTATGACACCTGGACAAGTTGAAAAGCTTACTACCTATGTGACGTTGGGTGAGCCATTTAAAAATCTCTGGACCTATTTGCACAATTATAAAATGAGAGTATTGGACTAATTGGCTACTAAGGTTCTTTCCATATTTGAATCTATGATTCTAGAAACGATTTACCTTAAAAGGTTATGATGGCTATTTTGGTAATGATCGAGCATTATACACATTGAATTGATAGGGCAGCTAGGTGTTGCAGTGGATAGAGCACAAGGCCTGAAGTCAGAAAGACTCATTTCATTAGTTCACATCCAGCTTCAGATACTTACTAGCAGTGTGACTATTATGAAATTCTGTTTGCCTCAGTTTCCTCATTGAGCTGAAAAAGGAAATGACCAACTACTCTAATATCTCTGCCAAGAAAATCCCCAAAGTGATCACAGTCTGACACAACAACAACATTAAAGTGATGCATGCATAGAAAACAGAATATTTGAAAGCCCTCCTCTTCTGTGACTAGGACTGCCAATATATAATATCTTCTTTAGCCTGATAAACTGAGAAATAGTTTAATATTTTAGATAGAAATTTCATAGGTCAAAACACTGAGCATGTGATCTTTTCATATATATATATATATATGTATATATATATATATATATATATATGTATGTATATATGTATATAAAACAAACGGATTTGGGATCTTAAGGAATTCCTTTAAGAATAATAAAGTGCGATTCAATGTACTAGTTTTCTTTCTAATTTAGATTCTTAACTTTAAACAGCTCTATAATATGTGCTTTAGGACTCCCCAGATGGAAATAATTCCATCAGATACAAAATCTTCTTTTTAAAAAGTCCATTAATATGGCTCTTATCTTTATTATTTGCCACAGTGAGTCATTAACTTTACATTTATTTTAGTCCTTTAAAATTATATTGCAAATTAAGTTTTCTTTTGTAGAAGACACATACAATTAAGGAGTTTGGTCTATTAAAATGAAAAAAAAACTGCATGGAATAGAATATTGATGAAATATTTCTTACATAGAGTTTGAGTTCAATAATTTTATTTTATATTATGTGAAAGGAGCTAACGTTTTCCCAAGAGGTTCATCAAAGGATTGATGTATTCAGCTGGGGGCAATGGTTTATATTGTTCTAATACTAATTACTGGATGTAACATAGAGGAGGGCAGCTAGGTGGTACAGTGGATGGATTACCCCACCTAAGTAAGAAAGACCTGACCCAGCCTCAGACACTTACTAGGTGGGTGACCCTAGGCAAGTCACTTAGCCCTGTTTGCCAATGAGTTGCAGAAGGAAATGTCACACCACTTCAGTATCTTTGTCAAGAAAACCCCAAATGGGATCACAAAGAGATAGACATGACCAAAATGATTAAACAATAAAGAGACAAGAAATAGAAGTAACAAGAGTCTCTATACACCAGGACATCTGCTAGAAGTTTCATTCAGCTAAAAGCTAACCATATAACAAATTCTTGACAATTTCTCATCTTGAAAGGTAAATGAAGGGAGGAAAAAAGAGACCTGTGATTCTGGACTTAATTCAGTTAAAAGTTGAAACAATTGAAAGGGCTTTAAAATGATAGTCCTTAATTCAGTGAGAGGCAGCATGCTTGAGGAGAAATAACACTGGGGTTGAATTAGAAAACATGGGTATGAATCCTGATTCTTCTAGTCAGTGTAAACTTTGGGAATTCATCTACTGTCTTTGGACTTCAATAAGATGAAAGTTAACATCTAAAGTTCTTTTTTATTTCTAAATATTGTGAACCCTATTAACTCTAAATAACATCAGCATGAAAACTATAGGAACTCAAGAGAATACAAAATATAACAGTGAAAAATAGTGCCCTGTAATATATGCATAACACCCTTCTTCATGATTTATGTACTTTTTATGAGCAAGGTGCACTCTGTTGTAAGGTGTTTTTTTAACCATTAGTTTAGACATAGTTGTAGCATTGCCACTTGTCCTGACTGCTAGATCAGGTAACTGGGAGGATGGTGGTGCCATGAACAGTAATAGTAAAAGTCCAGAAGAAGGTTGGAGGGTGAAGATGTGATGTTTACAATCTAAATGTGATGTCTAAAAATATAATGTGTGGTCACCTTAAATTAGAAGCTTTTAGCACCAGTCTTTGAGAATTAAGCATTTATTAAAGTATAATAGGGGTTAGTAAAGAGAATACATGTAGTTCAGGAGGAAAGAGCCTAGCTCTCTGCACCTGCTACTGCCGCTACTGAGCCCTCCAACCATGAAGAAGGATCCCCCGTTCTCCTTGAGCAGAAGCCCCCTGCAGGCCCACACAGCTCCAATCTAATTAGCTGGTAGCATTGATTGGTGTGACTTACAGGAGGTTCTATGAATAGATGTAATTCCCAGATGCTAGTCACATGCTTTCTCCTCAGTGGGGCATTGCTCTGGTTCTCACAATGTCTTTCTCATCATGGCGGTGGCACTCTGATTCTCAGAGAGATAATGAATTGAGTTTTGGACACATAGATATCTACACATTGAGATGTTTACAGTATATCTGATCTGAGAGATGTTGACTTGGCAGTTGGAGAGTTGAGATTGAAGGTCAGCAGAGAGGTTAGGGACAGAAAAGAAAATTTAAGAGTCATTAGCACAGAAATAATAATTGAATCATTGGAAGTTTGTGAGTTTGGCAAGTGAAATGCCTACAGGGATAAGAGAAGAGGGCCCAGAATAGATAGATCCCTAGTTAGTTTACGCATAGTTAGTGGGTGGGACTAAGATGAAAATTCAGCAAAGGAGCCTATGAACTGATAGATAAAAGAAGAACCAGGAGAGAGCATTGTCATAAAAACATAGAGAAAGGAGAGTAACAAGGAGAAGACTGTGATGGACAGTGTCAAAGGCTGCAGAGGTAAAGAAAGTTGAGGATTGAGAAAAGGGTTATTGGATTTGGTGATTAAAATATTATTAGTTACTTTGGAGAAAATAGTTTCTGTTAAATGATAAGGTTGGAAGCCAGACTATAGATAGTAAAGAGAAAAGTGTGAGGCAGGAAGTGGAAGCAATGATTTTAAAAAATCTTCAAAAAGGAGTTTAGCCACAAAAGGTTAAAGAGGTACAGGATCTAAGTCAGTGAAAATGGATGGATCAAGTGAGAGCTTTTTGAGAATGGGAAGATAAGGACAAGTTTGTAGGCAATAGGGAAGAGGTCAGCAAACAGGGAGAGATTGAAGATAAAATACAATAGGTAGAAATTCACTTTATTCTTATACCACAATTCCTGGTTTAAGGTAAAAATGACTTGAGGATAAGTGCAAACTGAGGTACATTCATTCTTATGTTTCCAGAAAGTGTGGAGGAAGGCGAATCATCTTCATTGCCTTGTTAGTAAAGCCCTGTGAAAGACTCTAGTTAGCTTGCTTTGTATGCATTTGTTTGCATGTTTTCTCCAGCATTAGATTGTGAGTTCCTTGAAGATAGGGACTGTCTTTTTGCTTGTCTTGCATCTCCTGTGCTTTGCACAATGCCTGACACATAGAAGGTGTTCAATTCATGTTTAAAGATCGATCGATCGATCAATTGATTGATAGAGTGATATTTTGAGTGAATACAGATTAGGCAAATATGTTGATCCACCTTCTTCAGTAATTTGCTTCATTTCTTTTTGCCTGTTATGGCCAAAAACTTACTGATGGATTCTTTAATAGTTGTAATAATAAACCAAATTCAACACTGAACAAAAGACCTAAAAATAAGTTTTAGATAACTGCCTTATTACAACTATGATATACTTATTATAATAACAGCACAGGCAAGTAACTCCTATTATGATTTAAGCAGGAAATGCATGAATACTCATTGTAAAAGGTGGGTGCATATGCCAGGCAGGGAGAACAGTCTGTGTTTATACATGGAAGTGGAGACTGTGTGCATCAAAGTCAGAGGAAGATTAGTAGACTTTTTAGCTAGAATGTCGTATACATAAAATGAATAATATGAAATGTTACTTTAAAGGTAGACTGGTGCCAAATAGTTATAAAACTTAAATGCCAGGCTGATGAGTTCATATCTTATGCTTCCAGGCACATATAAAGGATTTGGGCAAGACAGTAGTATGGCTAAATGTGTTCTAGGAATATTATTTTGGTAGTTGTATGGAGCATGAATTGGAGAAGGGAGCTACTGGAAACAGGAAAACCAATTAGAAGGCTGTTTCAGTTGACCAGATAAAAGATGAAAGTGTAAAATAAATAAGCAACATAATGAATAGAAAGAAGGGGGGAAATGTGAACTATACTGATAGAAAATAGGCAAGAGTGGTAAACTGCCTTCATATGGATATAAAGGAAAGATAAAACTTGAAATGAACCTAAGGTATAAAAGTTAGGTGATTGGGAGGAATCATTGCCAACAGAAATAGGAAAGTTTGAAGGAATAGTGAGCTTTCCTGGGGCAAACGAGTTTTATTTTTAACATATTGAGTTTGAGATGCCCATAGAAGGATAAATTCAATAGATAACTTGATTAAGAACTGGAACTCTGGGGTATGATCACTGCTGGTTTACAGAGATTGGGGAATCATCTGCACTGAGGTGAAAATGAGAGAACCACAAAAGAGAATAGAAAGCAAGTACAAACATAGTGAATTATTATGCAACAAAGAAGAATGAAAATGAGCAATTAGTTGGGAGGAGAACCCAGAAAGAGCAGTACCTAGATGCCAAATGGGATGAAAGTAATCAGGGGTAGGCAATGGTGTTAAAAAAACAACTTTGGAGGTCATAAAGGGGAATGAAGATTCACATGAGGATAAATAGTTAAGATTTTGCCTTTAAACATTTGAAAGCAGTTTTAGTTGAGTGATGACATTAGAAAACTAGTTGTAAGGGTTTGTAAAATGTATGGAAGGTGAGGCAATAGAGGAAGTTGACTATAGATGGGAAGTAGAAATTTGACAGAGAAATCACTTTTGCAAGGTAAGCTATGAGAAAGTAGTTTTAAGTCATTGAAAGGTTACAAGATGATTTTTTAAAGGAGTAGATAGATCCAAAAATATTTGTAGGTGTTTGGGAAGTTTTGAACATATTAAGTTTGAAGTGATGACAGAATATCCAGGTGGAGATGTCCAGCAGGATCTTGGAAATATGGCTCCAAGAAGGGGATCTGGATCAGGGGTACAAATGTAGATTTAGGAATATTGGGAGTTAATAATTATAGTTTGGGCAGTGAATGAAATTACTAAGATTGTAAAGTAGGACTCTTCTGTTTTCTGTTATACTTAGATGTATGTTTTTTCTCCCCTACTAGATTATATTCAACTATGGACTAGGAACTCTATCTTATTCATTATGGTATTTTCCTGTTGTTGTTTGCCCTTCATTCTCAAACAGGACCATGACATCAGGGTAATGTCCTGGCTTGCAGTGAATTGGATTTAAGTGAGGGAGGGACGTGCAAGGTCACCAACCTCACTCTCTCCTCCAGAGCCACTTGGGTCCAGTGACAAGATATAAATCAGTATGACTAGAGATGGCCCTAGATATCTGAGGCAATTGTAATTTGACTTGGTCAGGCTCACACAGCTAGTATATGAGGAGAGATTTGAACTCGGATCCTCTTGAATTCAGGGCAAGTGGTTTTTTTTTTTCCCCCATATAAATATGTGATTATTTTACAGTTACCTTTAGAGGTTGTTTTCAACATTTGTTTTTATAAGATTTCTAGTTTCAATTTTTTTCTCCCTTCCTCTGCTCCCTCCCCTCTCCCCAAGGCATAGGTTATATATGTACAATCACTTTAAACACATTTCTGCATTAATCATGTTGTGAAAGAAGAGTCAGAGCAAAAAGGAAAAACCTCAAAAAAGAAAAACAACAACAACAAAACAATAGAAATAGCATGGTTTGATCTGCATTTAGATTCCACAGTTCTTTTTTTTTCTGGATTTGGAGAACATTTTCCATCATGAGTCTTTTGGAATTATCTTGGATCATTGTATTGCTGAGAAGAATCAAATCTATCACAATTGATCAACACATAATGCTGTTGATACTATGTACAATATTCTCCTGGTTCTGCTCATCACACTCATCATCAGTTCATGCAAGTCCTTCCAGGATTCTCTGAAATCTGCCTGCTCATTGTTTCTTACAACACAATAGAATTCCATTACATTCATATACCACAACTTGTTCAGCTATTCCCCAATTGATGGGCAACCCCTCAATTTCATTTTTATTTTTTTAAGGCAATTGGGGTTGTGACTTGCCCAGGGTCACACAGCTAGTAACTGTTAAATGTCTGAGGCCAGATTTCAACTCAGGTGACCCTGAATCCAGGGCAGGTACTCTATCTACTGTGCCTCCTATTTGTAGCCTTTTTTCTTTTTTCTTTTTTTGAACCCCTCAATTTCTAATTCCTTGCCACCACAAAAAGAGCAGCTATAAATATTTTTGTACATGTGGGTCCTTTTCCCTTTTTTATAATCCCTTCAGGAAAAGACCTAATAGTGGTATTGCTGGGTAAGAGGATATGCCCTTTGGGCATAGTTCCAAACTATTCTCCAGAATGGTTGCATCAGTTCATAGCTCCACCAACAATGCATTAGTGTTCCAATTTTTTCACAACTTCTCCAACCCTTTTTTTCCTTTTTTTCATATTAGCCAATCTGATAAGTTTCAGGTGGTACCTCAGAGTTGTTTTAATTCGCATTTCTCTAATCAATAGTGATTTAGAGCATTTTTTCATATGGCAATAGATAGCTTTGATTTCTTCATCAGAAAAATGCCTGTTCATATTCTTGGACCATTTCTCAATTGGGAAATGACTTGGATTCTTATAAATTTGATTTAATTCCCTTTATATTTTAGAAATGAGGCCTTTATCAGAAGCACAGGCTATAAGAATTATTTCCCAGCTTTCTGTCTCCCTTCTAATTTTGAATGCATTGCTTCTGTTTGCACAAAACCCTTTTTAATTTAATGTAATCAAAATCATCCATTTTGCATTTCATAATATTCTGTATCTTTTTTTTGGTCATAAACAGTTCTCCTTTCCAAAGATCTGAAAGGTAAACTATTCTTCCTCTCCTAAGTTGACTATGTTATTACCTTTTATGGCTAAATCAAGTACCCATTTTGACCTTATTTTAGTATAAGGTGTAAAATGTTGATCTATGCCTAATTTCTTCTATACTAACTTCCAGTTTTCCCAGCAGTTTTTGTCAAATACTGAGTTCCTATCCCAGAAGCTGGAGTCTTTGGGTTTATCAAACAGTACATTACCCAAGTAATTTACTACTGTCTCCTGTGCCTAGCCTATTCCATTGATTCTCCACTCTATTTCTTAGCCAGTACAAAATAGTTTTGATGACTGCTGCTTTATAGTAGAGCTTCAGATTTGGTTCAGCTAACCCACTTTCCTCTGCATTTTTTTCATTAGTTGCCTCGATATTCTTGACCTTTTGTTTCTCCAGATGAATTTTGTTATTATTTTTTCTAGCTCTATACAATAATTTTAGGTAGTCTGATTGATATGGCACTGAACAGGTAAATTAATTTAGGTAAAATTGTCATTTTTATATTTGCTCAACCTATCCGTGAGCAATTGATATTTTTCCAATTATTTAGATCTGATTTGATTTGTGTGAAGAGTGTTTTGTAATTATGTTCATGGAGTTCCTGGGTTTGTCTTGGCAAGTACACCTTCAAGTATTTTATATTGTCTACGGTTACTTTAAATGGAATTTCTCTTTCTATCTCTTGCTGCTGGACTTTGCTGGTCTTTTACAGAAGTGTTGATGATTTATGTGGATTTATTTTATATCCTGCTACTTTGCTAAAGTTGTTAATTGTTTCAAGTAATTTTTTAGTTGATTCTCTAGGATTCTCTAAGAATACCATCATATCATCTGCAAAGAATGATGGTTTTGTTTCCTCCTTGCCTATTCTTATTCCATTAATTCCTTTTTCTTCTCTGATTGCTACAGTTAACATTTCTAGTACAATATTAAATAATAGAGGTGATAATGATCATCCCTGTTTCACCTCTGATCTTATTGGGAAGGCCTCCAACTTATCTCCATTACATATAATGCTTGCTGATGGTTTTAGGTAGATACTGCTTATTATTTTAAGGAAAGCTCTGCCTATTCCTAAGCTCTCTACTGTTTTTATGAGGAATGGGTGCTGTATTTTGTCAAAAGCTTCCTCTGCATCTATTGAGATAATCATATGATTTTGGTTAGTTTTCTTATTGATGTGGTTGATTATGTTAATGGTTTTCCTAATGTTGAACCAGTCCTGCATTCCTGGTATAAATCCCACCTGGTCATAGTGTATTATCCTGGTGACCACTTGCTGTAATCTCCTTGCTAATATCTTATTATTATTTTATTTTAATTTTTTAGTGGGGCAATGAGGGTTAAGTGACTTGCCCAGGGTCACATAGCTAGTAAGTGTCTAAGGCCATATTTGAACTCAGGTACTCCTGAATCCAGGGCCAGTGCTTTATCCAGTGCACCACCTAGCTGCCCCGATAATATCTTATTTAAGATTTTAGCATCAATATTCATTAAGGAAAGTCGTCTATAATTTTCTTTCTCTGTTTTTGCTCTGCCTTGTTTTGATACCACCACCATATTTGTCTCATAAAAGGAATGTGGCAGAACTCCTTCTTTGCCTATTTTTCTAAATAATTTTGTATAGAATTGGAATTAATTGTCCTTTAAATGTTTGGTAGAATGCACTTGTAAACCCATCTGGCCCTGGAGATTTTTTTTTACGGACTTCATTAATGGTATGTTCAATTTCTTTTTCTGATATGGGCTCATTTAAGCATTATATTTCCTCTTCAGTTAACCTGGACAGTTTGTATTTTTGTAAGTGTTTATCCATTTCATTTAGATTGTCAAATTTATTGGCATACAGTTGGGCAAAAGAGTTCCTAATTATTGCTTTAATTTCCACTTCATTGGTGGTAAAATCACCTCTTTCATTTTTGATACTGATAATTTGGTTTTCTTTCTTTTTTTTAAATCAAATTAACCAATGGTTTATCTATTTTTTTCATAAAACCAGCTCTTAGTTTTATTGATTAATTCTATAGTTTTCATGCTTTTGATTTTATTAATTTCTACTTTAATTTTCAGGATTTCTAATTTAGTATTTAATTGGGGATTTAAAATTTGTTCTTTTTCTAGATTTTTAAGTTGCATGCCCAATTCATTGATCTCTTCTTTCTCTTTTTTATTGATGTAAGCAGTTAAAGATATAAAATTTCCCCTAAGCACTGCTTTGGCTGCATCCCATAGGTTATGATATGTTGTCTCATTATTGTCATTCTCTTGGATGAAGTTATTGATTTTTTCTATGATTTCTTGTTTGACCCACTCATTCTTTAGAATGAAATTATTTAGTTTTCAATTAATTTTCAGTCTACCTTTCCATGGCTCTTTATTACATATAATTTTTATTGTATCATGATCTGAGGAGGATGCATTTACTATTTCTGCCTTTCTACATTTGACTATGAGGTTTTTGTGCCCTAATACATGGTCAGTTTTTTAATATGTTCCATGTACCACTGAGAAAAAGGTACATTCCTTTCTATCCCCATTCAATTTTCTCCAGACATCTATCATGTCTAACTTTTCTAGTATTCTCTTCACCTCTTTAACTTCTTTATTTTGTGGCTAGATTTATCTAATTCTGAGAGATGAAGATTCAGATCCCTCACTATTATAGTTTGGCTGTCTATTTCTTCTTGTAACTCATTTCTCCTCTAAGAATTTGAATGCTATACCACTTGGCACATACATGTTTAGTATTGATATTACTTCATTATCTATAGTACCTTTTAGCAAGATGTAGTTTCCTTCTTTATCTCTTTTAATTAGATGTTTTTTTTTGCCTGTGCTTTGTCTGAGATAAGGATTGCTATCCCTGCTTTTTTAACTTCAGCTGGAGCATAAAATATTCTGCTTCAACCTTTTACCTTTACTCTTGTGTATCTCTCTGCTTCAAATGTATTTCTTGTAAACAACACTTTGTAGGATTCTGGTTTTTAATCCATTCTGCTTTTTGCTTCTGTTTTATGGCAGAGTTCATCCCATTCACATTCACAGTTACTATTACTGTCTATTTTCCTCCATTCTATTTACCCCCCTTGTACTCCCCGCCCCCCGCCTTCTTCCACCCTATTCCTCCTCACCAACATTTTGCTTCTTACCCCTTCCTCTCCCAATCTGGCTTCCTTTTATCAGCCCCCTCCCTTTTCTTTACCCTTTTCTCCCCTGCTTCTGCCCTCCATTCTATCAGTGCCCCTTTCCCCCATACCCTTTTATTTCCCGAAAGAATAAGCTGTTGCTTTATGCAAATGAATGTATATGCTATTCCCTCTTTGAATCAAATCTAATAAGAGTAAGGTTGAAACAATGTTCACCCCTCCCTTCTTTCCCTTTATTGTAATAGGTTTTTTGCATATCTTCATATGATGTAATTCATCCCATTCCACCTCCCCTTTCCTCTCCTCCATATAACTCCTTTTTCTCACATCTTAATTTTCTTTATATCCTCACATCAAAGACAATGTATATTTATACTCTCTATGTACAATCCTTCTGTCTACCCAAATAGATATACAGTTCTCAAGAGTTATAATTATTATCTTCCCATGTAGGGATGTAAAATGTTTAACCTTATTGAATAACTTTTTCCCCTTGTTTACCTTTTTAAACTTCTCTTGAGTCTTGTATGTTAAGATTGAATTTTTATTCAGTTCTGGTCTTTTCATCAGGAAACCTTGAAAGTCCCCTATTTCATTGAATGCTCATCTTTTCCCGTGAAAGAGAATGCTCAAGGGGCAGCTAGGTGTCCCAATGGATAAAGCACTGGCCCTGGATTCAGGAGTACCTGAGTTCAAATCTGGCCTCAGACACTTAACACTTACTAGCTGTGTGACCCTGGGCAAGTCACTTAACCCCCATTGCCCCGTTAAAAAAAAAAAAGAGAATACTCAGTTTTGCTGGGTAATAGATTCTTGGCTTCAATCCAAGCTCCTTTGCTTTCCGGAATATTATATTCCAAGCTTTGCAATCCTTTAATGTTCAAGCTGCCAAGTCCTGTGCAATCCTAACTGTGGCTCCATGATATTTAAATTACTTATTTCGGGCTGCTTGGAGTATTTTCTACTTCACCTGAGAATGCTGGAATTTGCCTACAATATTTCTTGGAGCTTTCCTTTTGGGGTCTCTTTCAGGAGGTGATCGGTGGATTCTTTCGGTGATGATTTTATCCTCTGTTTCTATAATATCAGGGCAGTTTTCCTTGATAATTTCTTGGAATATGGTGTCTATACTCTTTTTCTGATCATGGCTTTCAGGCAGACCAATTGCTCTCAAATTACTTCTCCTGGATCTATTTTTCAGATGAGTTGTGTTTCCAATGAGATATTTCACATTTTCTTCCATTTTTTCATTGTTTTCTTTCTGTTTGACTGATTCCTGGTGTCTCATGGAGTCATTAGCTTCAAGCTGTCAAATTCAAAATTTTAAAGCATTGTTTTCTTCAGTGAGATTATGCTCCTCCTTTTCCATTTGGCCAAATGAATTTATTAAGGAAATATTTTCTTCAGTCAATCTTTGTGTTTCCTTTTCCAAGCTGATAATTCTTTGTGCTTCCTTTTCTGGCTGCTGATTCTTTTTTCATAATTTTCTTGTGTTGCTTTACTTTCTTTCCCGATTTTCCTTTGACCTCTCTCAGTTGATTTTTTTTAATTAATAAAGATTTTTATTCCCATTACATGTAAAGATAGTTCTCATCTTTTGTTTATACAAGCTTTCCAATTTCAGATTTTTCTCCCTCCCTTCTCTCCCTCCCCCCTCCCCTAGACAGCAGGTAATCTGATATAGGTTATATATATATATACACACATAATAACATTAATCCTATTTCTGCATTAGTCATGTTATAAGAGAAAAATCAGAACAATGATGAAAAACCTCAAAATAGAAAAACATCAGCACCAAAAACAAAAGAAATAATATGGTTCATTCAGCAACTACTCCACAGTTCTTTTTTTTTTTCCCTGAATTTGGAGATCCTCCTCCATCATGAGTTCCCTGGAACTCTTCTGTACCATTGCATTGATGAGAAGAATATAGTCCATCACAGTAGATCAATACTCAATGTTGATGATACTGTGTAAAATGTTCTTCTGGTTCTGCTCATCTCACTCATCATCAGCCCACCCAAGACCCTCCTGGTTTCTCTGAACTCCTGCTCATCATTTCCTACAGCACAATAATATTCCACTGTATTCATATACCACAACTTGTCCAGCCATTCCCCAATTGATGGGCATCCCCTCAAATTCCAATTCCTTGCCACCACATAAAGAGCAGCTATAAATATTTTTGTACATGTGGGTCCCTTTCCCCTTTCCATGATTTCTCCGGGCAAAAGACCCAAAAGTAGTGTTTCTGGGTCAAAGGGTATGCACAGCTTTATCACCCATTGGGCATAATTCCAAATTGCTCTCCAGAATGGTTGGATCAGTTCACAGCTCCACCAACAATGCATTAGTGTTCCAATTTTTCCACAGCTAATCCAACATTTCTTATTTTCCTTTTTTGTCATTTTAGCCAATCTGATAGGTGTCAGGTGGTACCTCAGAGTTGTTTTAATTTGCATCTCTCTAATCATTAGAGATTTAGAGCATTTTTTCATATGGGAATAGATAGCTTTGGTTTCTTCATCAGAAAACTGCCTGTTCATATCCTTTGACCATTTCTCAATTGGGGAATGACTTGGATTCTTATAAATTTGATTTAGTTCCCTATATATTTTAGAGATGAGGCCATTATCAGAAGTACTGGCCATAAAAATTGTTTCCCAGCTTTCTGCCTCCCTTCTAATTTTGAATGCATTGTTTCTGTTTGTACAAAAATTTTTTAATTTAATGTAATAAAAATCATCCATTTTACATTTTATAATATACTCTATCTCTTGTTTGGTCATAAACTGTCTTCTTTTCCAAAGATCTGATAGGTATACTATTCCTTTCTCTCCTAATTTACCCATAGTATCACATCTTATGTCTAAATCATGTATCCATTTTGACCTTATTTTAGTATAAGGTGTAAGATGTTGGTCTATGCCTAATTTCTGCCATACTATCTTCCAGTTTTCCCAGCAGTTTTTGTCAAATACTGAGTTCCTATCCCCGAAGCTGGAGTCTTTGGGTTTATCAAACACTACATTACTAGTGTCATTTACTACTGTATTTTCTGTGCCTAGCCTATTCCATTGATCCTCCACTCTATTTCTTAGCCAGTACCAGATAGTTTTGATGACCGCCACTTTATAGTAAAGCTCTAGGTTTGGTACTGCTAACCCACCTTCCTGTGAATTTTTTTTCATTATTTCCCTGGATATTCTTGATTTTTTTGTTTTTCCAGATGAATTTTGTTATTATTTTTTCTAGCTCTATAAAATAATTTTTGGTAGTCTGATTGGTATGGCACTGAATAAGTAAATTAATTTGGGTAGTATTGTCATTTTTACTATATTAGCTCTGCCTATCCATGAGCAATTGATATCTGTCCAATTATTTAGATCTGATTTGATTTGTGTGAAGAGGGTTTGGTAGTTTTGTTGATAGAGTTCCTGGGTTTGTCTTGGCAAGGAGACTCCCAATTATTTTATATTATCTACCATTACTTTAAATGGAATTTCTCTTTCTATCTCTTGCTGTTCAGTTGATTTTAAAAATCCTTTTTGAGCTCTTTCAAGAAGGCTTTTTGGTCTTGAGACCAATTCATCTTCCCTCTTGAGGCCTCACATGTGGCAATTTGAGCATCTTGTCCTCATCGGAGTTTGTGTTTAGCTCTTACCTGTCAACACAGAAGCTCTCAATGGTAAGAGCTCTTTATTGTTTCTTACTCATATTGCAGCTTATTTTTTTTTTTAAGTTGAGATCTGTTCCTGGGACACCAGTGTCCCTGTTTCAAGCTTCCTGTGCTGGGGGATAGGTGCTGTGTCATTGTCTTTCTACTCTGAGGCCTCTATGGATTGCTCACTGCCCTGGGCTTGCTCCCTGTGCTTGCTCCTGTTGCACTGAGATGCCTAGGCCTGGTCCTGCCTGTCTTGTGGGTCATCTTCTAGCTGGAAGCCTGCCCTCGCATCTGGTGCTGGTGGATCTCACCACTGGCCTGGTTTACCACCAGCTTGCTAAGCCAAGTTCAAGTAGCCTAAGTTGCTTGGCTGCAGCCTAGAGCTTCCTGCTGACTTGCCCTGACCCCCTCCATGGTGAGCTGCACTGAAGTGCACTGTGCTTCCTTTTGCCTAAATGAGACCGACCTTTCCTGAAGTCTCCTAAATTATCAGTTTGGAAGATTGTGTCTCTCTGTCTTTTTGTAGGTTCTGTAGTTTCAGAATCCATTTAGAGGCTTGATTTAATGTTCTTTTTGAGGGAACTGAAGGAGAGCTCAGGCAACTTCTTGGCTTCTCTCTGCCATCTTGGCTCCACCCCTCTTAGCTTTTTTGTTTGTTTGTTTTTACAGGGTAATGAAGGTTAAGTGCCTTGCCCAGGTTCACACAGCTAGTAAGTGTCATGTGTCTGAGGTTGAATTAGAACTCAGGTCCTCCTGAATCCAGGGCTGGTTCTTTATCCACTGTGCCACCTAGCTGCCTCTCTGGTTATCTACCTCCAGTGTGTGGCATAGTTTTTTATTTTATTTTATTTTTTTTTAGTGTGGAAATTGGGGTTAAGTGACTTGCCCAGAGTCATGCAGCTAGTAAGTGTTAAGTGTCTGAGGCCGGATTTGAAATCAGGTACTCCTGACTCCAAGGCCGGTGCTCTATCCACTGTGCCACCTAGCTGCCCCAGCATAGTTTTTTTATACATAGTAAGACCTTAATAATTATTTGTTGAATTTAATATCTACTTAGTCTAAAGTATTTTATAATTCTCATACTAGCAACAGAGGTGTTTATTTTATTTTTTTTTTACTTCTAAAATATAGTATCCACCCACTAAGTTTCATAGTTGCACCTGCTATCCAAACTAAAGACTGCTGTATTGAGATGAGAGAGAAAGAGAAAATAAAGGAAGAGTAACCCAAAATAAACAGAATGGGAAAACCTGTGACAGCAAACCCAAAGATTAGTGTGATGAATCAATGTGACTTATTCAAGTTAATTTTAACTAGAGGAAACTATAAAATGAGATGGGGTCTTTTTTACAGAAATTTGAAACTGGAATTAATCTTAGATGGCATTTCATTGAAATGAGGCAGAATTAGGATTTGAACTGAGGTTGCCATGATCCCCAATCTATTCCTTTTTTTCGATACCAGCCCTCTAGGAGCACTTAACTATTCTTAGTGAGATGAATAACAATGTTTCTTATGTTGCTGGGACTTAACCTTTTTCTTATTTTTGTGATGTACCTTACATCTATTGAAAACCCATATTGGGCAAAAACAAATGACTATAAATTTATCTGATATGCCTTCCAAACCAATGTACTTTAAAAATATTTTCAATAGGAATAGAGCTTCAGCTCAAAAAATCATTGTGAAAATAGAACAGGATTCCTATTTTTCAGGAATCTGAATATTGTCAAGAGTTAAATAATACCATAAATATCTTCAGCTGTCCAGATGATCAGCTCACTGGACATAAAAAGAATAGATTGTATCCAGGAATGCAAAGTATTGTCAAATCTCATGTAGAAGACATAATTTTAACAGAACAACAGTAAAATTATCAATCTTTGTGAAGTGCATGCTAATTAAATCAACAACAACAAATCAATCTAATGATATTTATGTGGGATAGAAACTTTTACTTTTTTGGTTTGATAAAAGCTAATTGATTCAATGAGTACAATTTGAAGTATTTTCTCCTGAACTATTTGGCAGAGGGGAAACTGATTCTAAACACAGTCAATTAAGTAATTTGGCAACAAAATAAAAATTCTGTGCGATCTTTCAGTAATTAAGCTATGGATAAAATAACCTGAGCTTAGAAGGAGAAAATATTCAAAGCCTACATGGGAATATTTGTAAATCTTATTATAGAATATGCATTTTTCTCCTTGTCATTCTTTAAAAGAGGTATTTAAATTTCTGATTTCATGCAAATAAATATTGGAATATTAGTCTTAAATTTTGAAAAATTTAAATGCTTATAAATCTTGCTACCTGTAATGTTAGACAACCTATTGTTTTCTCTTCTTCAGACACTTTATATTTTGTCTTCCTATCAAATCTACTAATCATTTATTAAGTACCTACTATATGCAAAGTACTCTACTAAAGTGCTAAAGATACAAAGACCATGTCAAAATAGTCCCTGCCCTCAAGGAGCTTACATTCTATTGTAGTGTGTATGTGTGTGTGTGTGTGTGTGTGTGTGTGTGTGTGTGTGTGTGTTTGTGGAAGGTAAGACATGTATATAACTAAAGATACCAAGGAAAATTTGAGAATAGGAACAATTTAGGGAATTGAGAAAGACTTCCTCTTGGGCAATGGACTAGGACCAGTGGATTCAAAGAGATCGAGGTGATAAGTACATTCTTGACAGGGGAGACAGCCTATGCAAAGTTTGCAAATGAGAAATGGAAGGACAATTTTAAGGAACTGCAAATAGACTAGTATTCTTGAAGTGTAAAGCATATAAAGTAGTGTGATGTGCAATAATTTGGGAAAGATAAAGTTAGGGCTTTAACCTAGTTGCTGTGAACTTATGAAAAAACTATTTTGATATCTTATCTGAACATAATTTTATTATATGCATCTAAAAAATTATTCTGTGAAGGGGTCCAGAGAATCTACCAGGCTGCCAAAGAGTCTCATGACAGAAAAAGGAGCTAAGAATGTCTACGTTAGATTATGAAGGTCACTTAATGACAAGCTGAGGAGTTTGTAGTTTATCCAATATGCAAGATAGAGCCAGTACGTCTTAAGCAGAGCAGTGACATGTTTTAGGAACAGTTTAGGAACAGGCAGCTCTGAGAAGAACACCTTAGAGAGGGGAGAGGCTTTGAAATCATGTAGGAGAGAGGAAATATGGGCTTGAACAATGATCGTGGTCATGTTTAGAAGAGACAGATGCAAGAGATGTTGTTGATGACAAATTCATATAATTCCAACCAATTAGCTATGGGACATACAAGGGGTGGGGAAGTTGAGGATGAGTGTCGTTTGTGTAACTGAAAGGATGGTTATGCTCAATAGAAATAGGAGAGTTTGAAGGCGGGATTCATGGAAAGTTTAGGGATGAAGATAGTAAGTTCTATTTTGAATATGTTAATTTCGCGGTACCCATGGGACATCAAATCAGAGTCAAATAAGCAGGTATTGATGCAGGATTTGTGTTCAGAAAAAAATGTAGGAAGTCATCTATACATGGAAATGAGAATGGAATCTATGGAAGTTGTTGACATCTCTAAAAGAGAGTATAGAGTAAGAATAAAAAAGTTTGAAGAGCAGAGCCTTGGAAAAACACTTGCTTAGGGGAAGAGATAAGGTTGGTGGTCAACAGTGTCAGATGCTATAGAAATTTCAAGAAGAATAAGGGATGGGAATAGACCTTCAGATTTAGCATCTAAGGGGTTGTGGAACCTTGGTGAGAGCAGGTTCAGTGGCACATTTGTAAGTAAGTATGATATCTCCAAATAACATGCACATATCAATAGAGATGTATAAATTGTATTTGTGTGTATATTCATGTATTATAAAGAAATATTATAGCAACAATTTGCATGTGCTCCATCATAAGAAAATTCAGTCACTTCTATAGACATTCATTTTATTCTAGAATGTGACAATTATATCTTGCCTCTCATACTTTGTGAATTTATGGAAAGCTACTTGATCTTTCTGGCTTCAGGAAATTCATCAATAAAATAAAAGGATTGGACCAGATTACTTCCATGGTAACTTTCAGCTCTGATTGTATGATACTAAGATAGGAAAATATATAATTCTGACATTAGAGACTCTTCAGAAATGAAGCACCTGAAGATTCTTTAATAGGATTTTCTCACCTGTGTGGCTTCTAGTCTCTACCCAGGAAACCTGTAAAAATGTGTGCTTTGTTGTTCAGTTATTTCAGTTGTATCCAACTCTTGCTGACACCATTTGGGACTTTCTTGTCTATAAGTCATTTTACAGATGAGGAAACTGAGGCAAACAGGATTAAGTGAGTTGCCAGCGTCACACAGTTTGTAAGGCTGGATTGGAACTCAGGAAGATGAGACTTCCTGACTCTATTTCCAACACTTTGTGCCGCAAGCCACCTAGCTGCTTTGTATCCCCAGTATATTGAGGCCAGATTCCTACTTGAAAGCATATATAGAGTTGACAAAATTATAGTAAACTCTATTAATAAAAAAGGAAAATAAAACAGAAACCCATCAGTGAACAGCCATTAATTCTACAGACATCAATATCAAGAGTTCCCGGTAATGTCAAATGTTATTTATGATCACTCTGGTAGGTGCTCCCTCTTTCTTTTACCTCCTCACAAATCCTGCCTTTGCTATTTTTGGCTCCTCAGAAGTGGGCCAGGTGGAGTATTAAGTCTTCCTGCATGTCTTTCTTATTACTGTAAAACTGGTAACCACTTACCTTAATTATAAACATAATCCCTGGGAGGAAATAAACAGCTCACATCCGTAATGATGTCAACAACCAAAACACTTCTATGCCCCCTATGGGCATCACTGAAATAATTGGTGTTCATGATGATGGTTCTTCAAATGAAAATTAAATTATGATCAGCACAATCATACTAATAGCAGACCTATATATGGGTCATTATAGGTATGAAGTGCATTACATATTTTATTTGACCCTTACATTAACCATGAGAGAAGCGGGTAGTGCAAATGTTACCACGTTTTATGGAAGAATGAAGTGAAGTGCAGGATTGAATTTATTTGCTCACAATAAAGGGAGGAACCAGAGTTTAAACTTGGATTTTCTGACTGCAAATCCCTTGCACTTTCTGCTGAGTTATGTCCTCTGATACTTTGTCATGTAATGCATTTCAGAAATATTTTTGTATTAATATGTAAAAAGGGCCAGAGGCAGAATGGGAGAGTGGACAGAGAAGGAGGCTCAGTCAGGAAGGCTGGATTGAAATCCTACCTATATATCCCACCCGTGACGCAAATCATCTTTGTGACCCTGTGGGACTCACTTAACCTTTGAGACCACTGAGACTATAATTTCCTGAATCTTTCTTTCTTTTTTCTTTTTCATTTTTTTTTGTTTTGTTTTTGCAGGGCAATGGGGGTTAAGTGATTGCCCAGGATCACACAGCTAGTAAGTGTCAAGTGTCTGAGGTCAGATTTGTTGAACTCAGGTCCTCCTGACTCCAGGGCCAGTGCTCTATTCACTGTGCCACCTAGCTGCCCCAGTGAATCTTTATTTCTTTTTTTTTTCCTTCTAGTGAGGCAATTGGGGCTAAGTGACTTGCCCAGGGTCACACAGCTACTAAGTGTTAAGTGTCTGAGGTCGGATTTGAACTCAGGCACTCCTAACTCCCGGGCCGGCACTCCATCCACTGCGCCATCTAGCTGCCCCTGAATCTTTATTTCTTAATGTTCTTCTTTCAGACCAGTGACAGTTATTTCTTCAAATTTTGGGTAATGTGTAACTAGGTGGCACAGTGGATAGAGCACTGAATCTGGAGTCAGGAATTTTCATCTCCTTTAATTAAAATCTGGCCAAAGACAAAACAACAACAACAACAAATAATGAGGGATAAGTAAAACATTATTGTAGATGTACATACATTACTATGTCAGCATATATACATATTTACCAGTTATCTATTTCTCCATATTATCTGAATTGTGTTTATATATGCATAGATGTATAATATACATGTATACAAATATCTCTATAGAGACAAATATTCTTTTTTCTTCAATTATTTTTCAGTCATGTACAATACCTCATGACCCCATTTGGGGCATTTCTTGGCAAAGATAACTGAAGTGGTTTACCATTTCCTTTGCCAGCTCACTTTACAAATGAAGAAACGGAGACAAACAGAGTTAAATGACTTGCTCAGACTTATGCATCTAGTAAGTGTCTGAGACCAGATTTGAATTCAGGAAGATGAGTCTTTCTGATTTTAGGTCTAGCACTCTAGCCATTGTGCCACCTAACTGTATCTCCCTACAGAACCTGCTGTTCAGAGTAGAGACAATTGTATTCAGTGCTTACTCTACTAAAAGTCTGTAAGTGTATGTTTAAATACTGTTATTTTATACATAATGTGAATATCTGATCAAATGAGTTAACATATGTAAAGTGCTTTGTAAAACTTAAAACACTGTATAAAATGCGAGTTTCTTTTAACATCAACAAAAACAACAATATGATGATAATTATAATGAATAAAACCTTCACATTTGATGTCTGGAAATATATCCACACATATATTGTGGGAAGAGGCAGGCAATTTTTTGGATGGTCTTTTCTTGTATTTACATTTTACCCTCTCTTTTCAAAGTTTGACTTTAGTTGTCTGTTCACAAAGAACGAGTAATCATATTGCCTAGGTGGATTAGTTAAGCTTTCTACTTTGAATAAAATTAGTGAGGTTGGATTGGGTGAAGGAAGGCTTATAGGTCAATCAGCTTCCGTCAGGATTATGGGAACACAGAAGTGCTAATATACCATCCTCTCGCCGGAGGGAAGATTAGAAAAGAGGGATCATAAGACTTAGGTCTGTTCTTGGCTCAGAGTCTGTCTAAGCCAGCTTGTTAGGGTGGTAATTTGTTGTAATCTTAATCATACTCTATTCTTATCAGGCTGCTGCATAGGGCTTGGTACCTCTACTCTATAAATACCTTGAGTTAATGTGTCAGAATAAAATCAGCAGGTAAGGATTATTCATAGTTTCATTGTTTGATCAATTTATCTTTGACTAAGACTAGGCACCCAATTGGGCATCTAAATGTTTGGTAAAAGATTATACCTACCAGAAGGTTTTAAAAAAAAAATATTATTCATCCTAGATCACTTTAGAGGATAGTCTAGAAATGCCCTGTTGACCCAAAATCAATTAAGAGAACTGTATGAAGTCTATAGTCATTGCTTCAGCTTTTTCAGGCATGCCTTACATGACTATATACATGTCTACTGGGAACAGGCAGGGACATTCTTGAATGTTCCTTTCTTGTATTTATATTTTATGACTACGCTCTCTTCAAAATTTGACTTTAGATGTGTTAGGTCTGTTAAATTTAATATCTTTCTTTGAGTACTATTTATGAATACTAACATTTGCTCAGTATAAATAGGGTGACCAATATCAACATTTCCAGTACGATCTCAGAAAAGATAATGTAGTGCCTATAATGAGCACAAGAGGGATAGATGTGAAAATGATCTCCATGGACTTCCTCATCCCACATGATAGCAGGCAGCAATTAATTTAGGATTTTTCCTCCTTTGCAGTTCAACCATAAAGGACTGGTATTGGCAAGGATCTTGCCAGGTGCCTCTTATGATGTGATTTGCCTGTCATATTGAGCAGGGCAAGATTTCCTAACTTGCATCTCTTCCTTTTCTTTGTTGTTTCCTTCCTCACTTTTTTCCCTTTCTGTGGTTTTTAAATGCCACCTATTAATTACTCTTCTAGATATTGAAGGTTTAAAATAAAGTAGTATATTATGATGTCAGAAAGAACAATGTATAGAGCAAATGTTCTAGCAGCTCAGTGAAAGGGGAATCCTTGTGGGAAAAGACTCACAAAAGAGGGGGGATTTGAGCAAGTTTTAAAGGATAGGTAGATTTTGTATAATAGGAAAGGCAGGTGAAGGGTATGACATGGGCAATAGCATGCTATTTCATAATGGCATTTTTAAAAGTATGTTATTTAAATGATTGTGCATCAGCATAAATTAACAGCATATAGAGCAAATAAATGTACTTTATCCTAGAGTTCAACTTTCTTTAATTAGCTAAAAAGAACATTTCCAATGTAAATGTCTGTCAGAGAACACACTTCACATTTGATTTCCTCCCAATCTAAACATAAGGGGATGCAATATAAATGTAACAGT